>NC_139952.1:15178236-15378236 GCF_963454915.1 Gymnoscopelus microlampas | reverse complement strand
ATCAGTCTAGACACTGAGAGAGTGAAAGAGAAAGGGCAAACCCATAATGGCTCATTTCTATCAGGTACTGTAGTTAATTCAATGCAATTCACCACACTTACCATAAAAGGTTTGCAAAAGGATACAAGGCATAAAATGTCATTCCACTGACAAAATGGAAATAGAGAGATGAGAGAAAAAAGAATGCAATAGCAGGACTTTCAAATTGAGTTTCATCTTGATCGGTGATACTCAAATTACTTCAGTTTTTCACTCACTTTCACATTTCATCTGGCTTTTGCTTCAGTATCAGTACATTCATCAGCTATTCGTTTAAATCTGTCTATGTCACAGAAGCTTAGCTTAATTTCATCAAATCAGGGGAAAAGTGATTTTTTTTTTCTTTTTTACCGTACCGTTGTTTTTTAGCCATAATCCTAAACCCTAAAGTTACTCAGCTGCACCTAAAATAGCAGCTCTACAAGCCCAACATGTGCGCTACTACTGTGCTTTCAACGTGTTGTGAGCTTGTAAATCTGCTATTTGCCAGACCAAGAGGGTCGGCCAACATGAGGCTTTGTCCCTATTTCGTCCATATATGGGGTTAATGTCTGTCCATCTTTTGTCCCTCTTTCGTCCATACATGGGCATCGAAGGGACCTCGCATGACGTGACATCGCATGACACGTCATGCGAAGTCCGGCCATTCAGATTTCAACCACTAGGGGTCTGGCAGTACCAGGTCTCCTGGTTCCTTTGTTTCTGTGAGTGACACTGGCAAGCGAATAGGGTATAAATCAGGCACAACTCCAACCCTAACCCAAACCCCCAAAGCTAACCTCTAAATATCTAAACTCAACCCCAACCAGAGTTCCTTCCTAATCGTGAGCCCAACTCTAGAAATCCTTTTTCAACCATAAAAACAACAATTTCTCTTGTGAGGGCCAAATAAATTGTCCTCATGGTTATTTCTCAAATTCCACTATCATTGTGGTGACAGTATAGTCACACACACGCACGCACGCACGCACACACACACACACACACACACACACACACACACACACACACACACACACACACACACACACACACACACACACACACACACACACACACACACACACAAGCAACCAAGTGCAAACAGACACACACCACTCCATCCTTCCTTCCCCATCCATCTTCCTACAGTCCGACAGATACTCTTCAATCACTCACTCCCCAGATTAAAACCATTGGATGTGTCTATCCGGAAATAACATTCTCTTAGCTCCAGAGAGGAACGTGATATAAGATATTAGATTAAAATCTACACAAGGTCAAGGTCACAGGGTCATAATGTGACTCTCCTGGTAAAAATAAAGGTT
Organism: Gymnoscopelus microlampas; assembly: GCF_963454915.1. Lineage (NCBI taxonomy): Eukaryota > Metazoa > Chordata > Actinopteri > Myctophiformes > Myctophidae > Gymnoscopelus > Gymnoscopelus microlampas. The sequence goes on along the minus strand of NC_139952.1, from coordinate 15,376,890 downwards.
ACATACATCATACAAAACCCATAGGACTGCACACAACAAAGGCTGGCTGCTTCACCACATAAACCCCAGTGTGCCTATGCTGGGCATGTCATAATAGGTAAAACAACCAAAATTTGTCGATGTATAAGCTCACAATCTCTTGCGTTGGGGTCCAAGTGCAGACCCCCCTGGGGGACCCCAGTCCATGAAGTATATATTGGGTTAAAGTGGTTTAGCGTCTCTATCCTCTCTTTTCCCTGAGAAAACGGTACCATTGTTTGCTGCTCCGGTGACAAAAGGCTGCCTGTATTCCCCTTGCACATCCCCCTTTCATCAGATACCACTGCTGTTATCAGAGGCACACACACAGCGATGTTGGTTTTACTAGAGCGCACACGGATGCAACCACACACAAAGATAACCACACACGAGTAAACACACAGACAGCCAAAGTGAGCGCATGCACGCACACGCACGCACAAACACGCACACGCACACACACACACACACACACACACACGCACACAGTTATTTCAAATAAAAGTCTGGATAATATCTCAAACAAACAGTGAGCTGTATTTTGTCTCTGGCTGCTCTGAAGTTTACGGGAGAGTTTCTCATAGGAAAACGACATATTGTTAGCAACGTCTAGATGCAGGATTTATCAGCGAGGCCATTAAACTTCATGCTGCACCTGGTGGGCACGGAACAATTTTTACAGCTCGTCAGACATTAAAATGCTGAGTTTGAGGTTGTAAAAAAAAAAGAAAAGTGAGAGGGAGGTTGATGCTCTGTGAAGCAGCCAGCCAGGTGTCTGTAGCCATTATACTGGATCCACTCAGAAAAAAAAGTACATGTACTCGAGTATTGTACTCCTCAATTTTGAGGTATTTTAAGTGGGTTTTGGACACTGACCAATTCTGCACCGTGATTGGCCAATAGTCTACAACGCAGTCTACAACCCTAACCCTTCCACAGTCAATGCAAATCTATACTTTTGCAAAGTCAGCCAATCACATTACAGCTAGTGTCATCACCACTAGCTGTAATGTGATTGGCTGACTTTGCAAATTCAGGACTGTGATTGGCTAGCGAAACACATGACACATGTGCAGCCCTATATATGAATAGCAGTATGGACTTAAAAAAAGTAATTTATCCTTTTTTTTAAGTGTGTCATGTTGTGATGACCACACACCGCCCACTTCACACTGGGTGTGATTTTTTACTTTCTTCAGTACTTACAATGTTCAATACTTTTACTTCTACCCCACTACGTCTCAGAGGAAAATATTGTACTTTTACTCCACTACAATTATATGAAAACTTTACTAGTTACATTGTAGATTTTGATTATTATTACAAAACACACTAACCACTTCAGCCCTATCTATATTTCGGCCATTTGAAAATAGCAGATCTACAAACTCACAATGCGACGCATTGTGAGTTTGTAGATCTAATTTTGAGCTTGTCAGAAACAAAGAGAACGGTTGACTGAGCTCTAGCCATGAATGATGTGTGTCTGTGTGTGCGCATGCATGTGACATAAAGAGCTAGTATATGGTCGCTGTTGGGCGGAAACCTTGTATGTCCAAAACTGTTGCTTTTCAGGAAATGAAAACATAACGTGTGTATTCCAGTGGCTCCAAAGTAGTTATTTAGTCACAAGCTCTCGTCAGTACTTTTTATTGGTTAAATATTTAACTCAGAGACAGACTTAACCACTTTCAACCAGCTATTTTTGGCATGTCATTGACTCATTACAGGTGAACATTTTCATAAATTGCTTGAGCTTGTGAACAGCTATTTTCACTACTTTTGCGTAACACTGTCATACGACTATAGTGTAAAATAGGGCATTGATTTATGAAAAACAACATATGAAATGAAATATGGAGATACAAAGTTTCTACCTGACAGTGACAATATGAGTAACAGAGAAACGGGGACAGAGACAAAGGGAAAAAGGGCCGATAATGGCTAATCTTTCACTTCATCATCATGTTATCGAGGTGTGTGTGAGAGAGAGAGAGAGAGAGAGAGAGAGAGAGAGAGAGAGAGAGAGAGAGAGAGAGTGTGTGTGTGTGTGTGTGTGTGTGTGTGTGTGTGTGTGTGTGTGTGTGTGTGTGTGTGTGTGTGTGTGTTACCAAGTATTTGACCACTATTGTGTGCAACTTGCACACGTGTGACTTGTGTTTCAAATATTTTTATTGTGAAGCACAGGTTATAGATGTACATTTAGCTTACTTTTTTTTTTTTAAACAAAAACAAACAGACATAAACACAAAACAGACAGGTAACATGAAAAAAAAAAAAAAAAAACTTAAGCAAAAACCAAAGGGACCCTCCCGCCTCCCCTCCCCCTCCCCAGAAGTGCTGCCCCAGATTACGTGCGACACGGGTCATCCACAAGGATTAGCCTTTCAACCTTTAAGAAAGGAGACTAAAGGCTTCCAAATCTTTTCAAAATCTTTCAGTTTATCTTTGAGTATATATCTGATTCTTTCTAAATGTAAGGACTCTGTCATCTCGTTGAGCCAGAGTTTGATTGTGGGGGTCTCTTTCTTCTTCCAAAATAAAAGTATCAATTTTTTTGCAGCAATAAGGCCATATGAAAGAAGGCGTTGTTGAGGTAGTTGTAGTTTCTTCATCCCTTCTGATACCCCCAGGATGACTAACACTGGGTCTGGATCTATCTCTACCTCTAGTATATTGGAAAATAGTCTGAATATCTCTATCCAGAAATTCTGTAGGTTGGGACACAGGGCATAACTGTGCAGTAGCGTTGCATCTCACGTGTGACTTGTGCATATCTATTAGAGCTGTCAGTATGTCTGTACAGTCATCGTATCTTTATTAGTGTGTGTGTGTGTGTGTGTGTGTGTGTGTGTGTGTGTGTGTGTGTGTGTGTGTGTGTGTGTGTGTGTGTGTGTGTGTGTGTGTGTGTGTGTGTGTGTGTGTGTGTGTGTGTGTCTGTGTCTGTGCGTGCACACGCTCAGCGTGGGCACTGGCAGGGTGCTGACAGTGACAGAGAAGCAGGATGCTGGGTAATGGAGTTTATAGAGGTGGCGAGTGCATCACATTGACAGATGCTGGTCCCCCTGGACACCATGGGGGAGGAAGAGCTCATTCACTCTCATTGCCACCTTGTGGGAGGGCCAAAAGTGTTCGTGTCACACACACACACACACACACTCACACACACAGCAACAGGCCACGCACACATTCACAGTGCACACCGGGAAACAGGAAGAGTTCATTGGAGGGCAGACAATGGCTTGACCTTAACACGCACGCACGCACGCACGCACGCACGCACGCACGCACGCACGCACGCACGCACGCACGCACACACACTATACGTACCTTACACATACACATTCATAGTATTTAAGTATACAGTAGAGGGATTAACATGAGTACAACTACAAATATGTTTATGCTGACACAGGTGCCAGACAGACAGACACGCAAAATCACTCACTCGTGGTCACATGATGTCTAGGGACTGGCACCCACTCACAAATGCACTGGCGCACACAAGCATTGAGCATGTGTGCAGACTGTGCACGCACACTCGCACGCACGCACACGCACACGCACACGCACACGCACACGCACACACACACACACACACGCACGCGCGGTCCCAGATCCCCCACGAATAGGTTATGCATTACAGTGACAAGAGCTCATTGAAGTTGCCTTCAGGGAGACAATGGACAAACATTACCTGTGAAATGACATGGAGACAGGCAAGGGAACGGAGGAAGAGAGATGGATTGAAAGAGATATGCAGAGCAGATGGAGAGAAAGAGATGGAGTGGGGGGGAGGGAGAGAGATAGTGAACAACACACCCACTTGAGAAGAGCGACATCTTGCTGTACCCTTGTTCCTTTTTCCATCACACAACGGCCATTTTGCCCTTACAGTACATCCTACTGGACAGAGTGGGGTTTCCCATAGCCCGTCAACTATGACAGTCTCTCTCAACCAGTCTTAACCACTTTCAACCTGGCATCCTTATTTTTGGACAAGACATTATAGCTAAATATTTTCCCAAAACAATTTCAAACTTAAAAAATAAATAAATCTATATTTATTTTTTCAAAAATAGCAAAACATTGGCGATCTACAAGCTCAGCTAGAGTAGGGCATGAGTGGCTAAGGTTTGTTTTTCTATCTTTGTTCCAATTAGTCCATTGAAAAACCAATCATCTAAATGGACAGCATTTACATTGCACTTTACAATGTATTTCACATTCACCCATTCACACACACACATTCATACACCAAGATTTCCCAGGGCTATCCGGGTTCAGCTCCATCACTTCAACCAATCAAGTTTCTGATAAAATGTCACGTTTGGACACCTGTCAAGGCACTAACCTCAAGTCAGTGTCTTGTGGTTCAAGAACAATTCGACACACAGCCAGGAGGAGCCAGGGTTCGAACTGGCAACCTTCCAATTCCAAGGCGGCCGCTGTACGTACCTCCTGAGCCACTGCAGCCTTTTTTTCTATCCTACACATCCATCACACAATACAAACACAATCGCTGTAATCTCCCAGAGACAGTCTCTCCCTTTGACTAGCATAAAAGGAGTTATCTGAAGAGAACAGATCCTGAGTGATGTAACTTTTTTTATAAAGGGGTTGGCGTATTATTATATTCTGCCATTATTGAAGCACTTTTTACGCTTTTTCATTTCAGGTCCCCTTCTGTTTTCCTTGAAGAGCAATATCACTAAATTAATCTTACACAACCCTCTCTTATCTGGGCTTTTGGGCTTGGAGCTCTTATCCAATTATAAACCCATTCAGACAGCACAGCCGGGAACACCACTTCACACACCACAGGACCACACTGCTTCTGTCTGTCAGGATGCATACTTTTTCTTTTCTTTTCGTTTTATTTTTAGACCAGCCCGGCCCCAAATAAAATATGCATAAAAAGTAATGGACATCAATAAGACGTCATATTAATAACATTAATCTTGCCCAAATATGAAGGGAGGGTGTATCTGAGATTATGACACAAAATGTGAAACATTTACAATAAAAATACAAAACTATATTCAGAATGTGTGAATAATATTCAAGGATTCACTTCCTTTCGTTTGGCACATATCAGTCCAGTAGTTTGCCAGATTAGCCACAGATAGACACACACAAGCACTCTGGGCTGCTTCAAATGACACTAAAGCTGTGCTGTTGTAGTGGTTCTAATCACTGACTTATAACATTTCCAATAAAGACAATATTTCCTTTTAATCTACTGTAATAAGGTTGCTAGATCTTCAAGAAGCTATTATACTCATTTCTCATAACATAAGTAATCTCAGGAACACAACTGTTCATTTCTGAAAAACATTTTGCTAAGGGGGGAGTCAAACTTCCACTACCAAGAGCCACATCTATAAAATTGTATTTCAGTCAGGACACTCTCGTCTAGATGAAAACCATTTGTTGCAATAATATTGCATTGTATTTGCCAGTATGGCTCTGCTCCCGTGAAGCCCCACAACAATTTGTGCGAGCATGATACAGAGACTGAGATCACAAACTGCCACAAGGCAGAGCCTTAAAGGGATAGTTCACCCCCAAAATGACTTTTTTGTCTATTGATTAATCACCCCATGGAGACTTGAATTCATGGATAGTTTTTGTCGGAATCCAGCAAATAATTTGATGACCGCGGTTCCGGTAGGAGAAACATAGAATCTCCTTTGTATCTCCTACCGGAACCGCTGCCTTCCGGTCCATTGGTCATCAAATTATTGGCTTAGGACTGCGACAAAAAAAAAATCTATGGGTGAACTACCCCTTTAAGATACACAGTTGTTGTAATATTGTACAGTATGAATCCGCATTGAGTGACACCCTGACAAAGTGAGACCTAAATGCTGATATGGGAGGAGGCTGTGGAGGTGGAGAGGGTTTGGTCACTGACAGCTGTCACTTTGGCAAGAGATGTTGAACATGTATAGAGTCAGAGTCGGTCTGCTTAAATAGACTGTGTAGTTGTTCCGTAAAAATCATGGGCATATGTGGTTGAGGGTGTATGAGCGTGACACTGGTTTGACTTTGAGTCAAACCTGGTTTAAGAGCCTGCCTGAATTACAGTGAAGCTCCATTTTTAGTTTTCTTACATTTCTGAATTCTCGTTCTCGTTCTCCAACTCACTGCATTTTATCCCTTTCTTTTAACACATTCCATCATGCCAGAGGTTAATCTCATAATGTACTCACCAGTGCCAACGTTTTATTGTTGTTTTTTTGTTTTTTTTATGTCGCCATAGACCTCGTTAAAATCCTTAAGATTGAGCTCTGCACTGTTTGTAAACATCGCGGAGATCTGCCTGGTTCGACCAGTGAAAACCACGTGTCAAACGGAGCCACCATGTTGTAGTTAGAACGGTTTATGTTAAACAGTGATCAGCGAGGAGAAAAACTACAAAGACAAAATGGCGTTTCAGTTTCGTCATTAGAACGGAGGTCGACGGGATCGGCAAAACCGGATCCCGAATAATTCCGTTTCCGGTGGTGCTACAATGAAATGTGCCGTATCGAAAATTGAAAAAAGTGCAATGTGAACTTTTTTTCGAAAAAAAGAAAAAAGCACCACTTCGCGTAGGTCTACGCGACTGGCACGTGGCGGCTTTAAATAGGTTCAAATAGCTCTACACGATTGGCACTCAATGTGTTAAATATTGCCAAAGACGTATAATATATATGTCCTTTAAAATAAATCATGTTTTCAATGATTACGCCAGAGGGCGCTCTACACCAACCCATGAATGATCCTTTGTCTGCGAGAGAGGGCTAGAGCAAGAAATGACTTCATCCCAAAAAAGGTCACTCCATCCACTCCCATGTTATGAGATTTAGAGAAACACATCTAGCTCGGATTTCTTCTCCCAGACTGCGTTTTTGGGTGAAACAAGCCATATTCAACCGCCGATAACAACAGAATGGAAAAAAATGTTTTTGTTCCGGTGGATAGACGAGACCCTCCCCCCAGACAGCCTTTGTCTACATCCGTGTCCACATCGTGGCTTCCCTGCATGGGTCTCCGTGGATCGTCAAAATAAGGTAATAACGCTGGCAGAGACGGATTAATTAATTCATTAATTAATACCTGGCAGAGAATGTGTTAATAGAAAGGTATCTCAGAATTTAGGGAGTTCTACAAAAACACCACCCCTCCTGACCACACAACTCCAAACAAGCAGAACATGCATGCCTAGCCTCGCGTGGCCAGACAATATCACACGACACACTGCGTGGATATTAGTCTGGTCCCTATCAACAATAGATTTTTTCCCAAGGGGCGGTTACAAAAAGATCCAAACGGACTCTATTGGTTAGGCCTAAAATCAATCAGAGCAGTGCTTCCTGCAACGTCACACACAAGTGCCGGCGCTGAAATAGTAAACAACGAAAGCTAGCTCCACTCGTATTTAGTCTGGTAACCAGATGAAACTATTCTTAACACATCTTTCTTTCCAACTGAAAGCTTTAAGGGCAATTGTTTGTTCGTCTTTTAGAAAATAAATGTTTTCTAACGCGTTTACTACCGATGCTATGGCAGCGTCCAACTTTGTTGTGAAAAACTGAAAATGAGTCTCCTGCATTGTATGTCATTGCCAAATAAGGTGATAAGCCCGCCCACATTTGGATACTGGGCCCTGATTGGTCCCTCACGACTTCGGAGGGAGAGAAATAAAATCTCTATTGAGGGGGGCCAGACCTAATCTGCCGAGGGCTAAAGTGCGATGCAATTTTGCAAAGGCAGATTCGTCTGGAACCAGGCTAGAACATGCCTACATTCTGCCTCATTTACATATATGCCTCGTTCTTTTGCTCTTCCCACAGCTATCCATGTTTTATTAAACACATACAGAGGACATTATCCACTGTATGCTCTCTCTCTCTCCATCTACCTTTACCTCTAGATGTCTGTCTTCTGTCTCTACTATGTTTATCCATCATCATCCATCACATACTGTACACACCCATACACACAGTTTGTGGTAAGAGAGGGTGACAGAGCTGGGGTATAGGGGGCAGAACGAGGGAGCGCATCAACAAAGAGAGAGACATGGAGGAGTGTCCTTCCTCTGATGAACCTTCAGTTTTATGGATGTCTGCTCGCTCTCAGGCCAGAGAGAGAGTGATGGCTCCAACAGAGTCATCTGTCCCTCTCCCTACACCTCCCACACAGCTCTTATCTTTCTCCATCCATATCCACTTGTCTTCCTCCTATCCCTCCCGAATTCTTAAGAGTGTCACCCCAGCCCCTGTCCGCCCCGCAACTTCTTCTCTCCCTATTGTTCTATAGCAACAATATCAATAGCCCAGAAATACCTACGTCTCTTTTTTCCTTCCAAACTTCCTCTGTCACTCTATCTACGTATACGCATTCTCTTCACTTTCAAAATGTGTCATTGAAATAAAAATACAAATTCAATGAATGAACATATACTGTGAACCCACATACAGTACACGCAAGTTATCGTTACCACAATGCACCCCCCCACCACCACACACACACACAACCACACACAGGTATAGAAACCAATCAAATAAAGGGGCGGACAATAGACTGATGTGGTATACCTGCAGCCCTATAGCACAGACATAAAACATAAAGAATAGGAAAACGCACACATAGATCACACACACACACACACAGCACACAAACACACACACGCGTGTGCACAGTCGCGCACACACACACATCAAACAAACAAACACGCGCGCACACAGAGGCTCGAAAAATGAGCCCACCATAATGTGGTTTTGTCTCGATTAAAACGGTGGGAATTGGATCTGAGGTAAAAGGCCATGTCATGGGAGAACAAATGGAGCACCGTCGACCCACAGAGGAAGATGAACGACTGTCTGGGAGATGGAGAGATGAGCTGAGAGGGAGGGGGGAGGGGGGTTTGGTAATGGAGAGAGAGAGACAGATAGGAAGAAAGAAAAAAGAGAGACACAGAGAGAGAGAGAGAGAACGAGAGAGAGAGAGAGCGAGAGGACAATGCAGGGAGATCGAGATGAAAAAGGAGATATAGGGAATGATATTCATCCATTAGGACAGTGGTTCTAACTTTTTAATTTCAAGGACTTATCCGATGACACCATATCACACATGCAATTTACAATCTGCAATAAAGCACAGTGAAAACACAGTATCTGGCATAAGCATATTGAATATAATATATTTTATCTGACGTTGTATCTCATGTTTATATGACATGTGTACATGCTGTGGGCTGACCTCTTGTGCATGCACAGCAAACAGATGTGTACTGTAGTGTAACCTTATGCACAGCCAACACCTTCCATAACGTGCTACAGTATATGAGTGACAGACCAGTAAAACTCAGAACAAATAGCCCCAAACCCCACACCCTATCATGCAACTGTGTGACAACCTGCAACTGTATTAATCACATGTGTCAAGATTACAGACCTGCAAAATGATGTGTCAAGATGACACATCATTTTGCAGTGAATTGAATACAAATCATTCTATAAATGACTGCTCTATTATCTCCAGTATATCAGTGTTTCTTATGCACGGCAAAACCCCTGTTATTTGAACTCCCATGGACACATAATGTTCTTTTTTTGACACTCTCAGAGTTCAATTATCACCCAGGCTTTGGTGGGGGCCTGAAATGCATTTCTGGGCTATGCTGGCCTGGTTCCCCATCTGATGAGAACACTTGTATGTATGTTTTAATAGGTCTGGATTTTCTAACCAGGTCCATGGTCATGGAATGATTTTCAAGCAAAACTCGACCTTATTTCATTACCAGATTTTAGGAGGCAGATAATGGATATGCTGTCTATGTCCTTCTCGTGTTCTTAAAACCTGCAATATTAAAAGGTCAAAACATGTTGCTTGCGGAGTCTCCTTCCAATATCGGGAAAAACATCCGTTTCGTACCGGCTTTCCGAACTAGTTCTGTCAGGACATCTGGGGTTGCAAGAGCGTCCGAAAAAAAGTCACTGCAAGTTATTTTTTTTATTGTAGTTTATCTTTTTAGTTTGTACAATTGTTTGAAATTACTAAATTAACACTGGTTTGGAGGAACATTTCTAAGTACCTTTAACTACAGCACATATAGACAACAAAAAGTGTCCATCGCTGGCTAAACACAATACTTGTTCCAGTTGTTAGATACTGATTAGACATCAGTGGTAATCTTTTTTGCAATAAGGCAAATTTAATTTGAGCATGGCTATTGTAGGTGAGCTGTAAGATAATTTTGATTAACAGTAATGGTGCCCACTTTATAAACTATTTTCTGTATACAAGAAAATACACTCTTTTGAGTTTTTGAGGGGCTGAATTAAGTGCTCTGTGATAGAACTGTTGTTAAAAGGTCAATACAAAATAAAAGCTGACCAGATTGTTTGCACTGATGTTCTCAAGAGAGACATTTGGCCAGAGTACTCAGAAGAGACTTGTTGGTAATGAAGCTCAAGATAAAATACTCTGCTCAAAGGCCACACTGACAATGACAAAGATTCCTCAAAACAAAACCTTTTGCTTTTCCCCTAGGACTCACCACAAAAAGTCAAAGTGGAGAGGGGTGGATGGCTTGGCCGTAAAGTCTCCACCGGCCAGTTGCAGGGAATAAGGCGGACGGGCTTTCCAAACTAGTTTGGACAGTCAGGACATCTGGGTGTGCAGGAGTGTCAGAAAAAAATGTTATCCGAAGTTCTGAATGACGTCAAAATATAGTTATTGTGACGGTGGCCAGGTTGTCACATGTAACTTGCCACTTCTTTTTAGAATGCTGACACTCTTTACTTTGTCTCAATAATAAATAAATAACAATACACATTAAACTCACAACAATAAAATATCAGTTGCACGGTAAAGTGCGGGGTGCGTAATTACTGTGAGAATAATACTGTTTGTTAGGTACTGCAAGACTACGCCACCTTTTTATTTAAGAGGTAGGGTCCTCTGTAACACTCTTTCTTAGGCTATTCACAGGTTCGAGTTTACCCAGGTAAGTACAATACTTTTAAATGAGAACAACACTTCAACACATATCCCTTGGAGAAAGCTGGACGGAAACAGGTTTGTATAAAAAGGTAATCTATTTTATTAAGCTAATACAGTGGCGTCTATAAGCCATAAAATATTGAAAAGCATAAACAAAATATAACACTAATTCTAAAACCTCAACCTCCTAATGCGCCCACTAACTAACTAAAATACAGGAATACAGACAATCACCAAACACTAAAAACAGACAGGGCTTGTGCAACTTATAGCAAATAAATAATGAATTTAGCGTTAAAGTGCCAACTATTACTGAAGCAGTAAAGTGCCAAGTGCCAATTCAATTGCTATATGTCATATACTCATCACGGTTCAATGCAAAAGGTGGGAATGTCCTTATATGGGGTTTAACTGGAGCGGGGGTTTAGGCCAGGAATCACTGTCTCTTCTTGTCTTCGTGCGTATTGCCTGCAATCATAGAAACTAGAACCAGTTCATCTGTTCAGGTATATTTCACATATGAGGTTTAGGACCGTGGGTTTATAAAGGTAACGTTGCATAGAAGGACACTTACTCGCCCGCCAGACTGTACGTCTGGCTTTGAGGGTGTGAAGCGCGCAACGTTATCGCCACTGGACCTCTCCTCCGTTCCTTGGTTCGTCTGTCTGTCCTCCCCGTCTCTGCTGCTACTGCGCCGTCTGCTCACCGTCCGCTGCTGGTGGCTTGGTACGTGCCGCGATCACTGTATTCCCCACCTCTGCTCCGTGGTATGTCTGCTCCTCCTGTGCACAACCGTCCCTTCTGGCTGTCACTTCCACACTGCCCTGTATGCCTGTCTCTCTGCTGTCCAAGTGGCTCGCGCTCACTTTTGAATAAGGTGGGCCACACCCTACTCCGCCCTCATTCGCTCTGCCACCAGCGTGACCTGGGGACATTGGCCGTCCGCTGTCACAAGGCCAATGTCACACAGCCTATAGGGGAGTCCAATGTCAAGTGGCTCGGGGACCGGGGGGAAATACATTGTCAACCATAAAACATGCAGTGCAGAAATATAGTTAAGAGAATGATGTTTTTAAGTGCGTAATACAGGTTTTTCATCATCAATAAAAAATGTTACAATTTGGTTTCACCCCCCTGCTTTGACCCTGTCACATCCCCCCCCACTTTTCCGTTGCCAGTCCCTGCAACTGTCCCTAATCATGTCCATACCTCTGGGGTGGCTGGCCTATATTTGCTCTTCCCGAGCGCCGTGGCTCATCTGGTGCTCTCGGGACGGAGAGAAACCCATAATACTGCGGCGTTGTTGCTTCTACCTGCTCGGGCTGCACTACAGCTGGGGGGTCCTCGTGGGGCGACCTGGGGGCTACACACACTTTCAACGCATTTCTATGTATGGTCTTTTCTCGCCCCCCCTTCTCGGGTCTGACTCGGTACACCAACCCCGTAGCTCCCACCTGTTCCATCACTGCGTAAGGCTCGGGGTCCCACCACGTACTCAATTTCCCCTGGCCATCTCTCTTCCTATTTCGAATCCACACTCTCTCTCCTGGTAATAGGGGTGTAATACCGGCCCTACGGTCATAAACCTGCTTTCTCCTCTTGGCCGTTTCTCCCATCCTCTCCCCTGCGGTCCTATAAGCTGTCGCCATTCTCTGTTGGTGGTCCTGTACCCAGCCACCCACTCCCATGCGCTCTTGCGCTGACTGCACTCCTAACTGGACATCTATAGGGCGCCTCAAATGTCGGCCAAACATTAAGTAGGCGGGGGCATAACCCGTAGCACTATGGATCGTGTTGTTATAAGCATGAACTAACTCGGGTAAGTGCTCATTCCATCTTCCTTGTTTATCAGTGTCTAGTGATCGCAACATGTTCAGTAATGTCTGATTAAATCGTTCCACTCCACCGTTCCCAGCCGGGTGGTACGGAGTGGTGCGACTTTTTGCAATACCATAAGTCTGACATAAATGGTGCATTAACTCGGACTCGAAGTTGGGGCCTCGATCTGAGTGGAACCGGGCCGGACAGCCGAACGGCTGGATAATATGCGTCCATAACGCACGGACAGTGGTGTGCGCAGTCTGGTCTCGGGTGGCAATAGCCCAACTATAACGGGTGAATAAGTCAGTAGCTACCAGAATGTTTTGCCACGCATCAGCAGGCCTACCTAATGTGAGGAAATCAATGGCTATTACTTCTAGTGGATATGAGACTTCAAAGGGTTGTAAGGGGGCCCGAGGCTCTGACCTGTTCCTCTGCAGGCTGCAGGCGACACAACCCTGTTGTAACTGACGCACCGCTCCCTCCATGCCTGGCCAATAGAACCGACGTCGCAGCTGGGCCAAGGTCCTCTCCAACCCAGCATGCGCCGCGGCCGTGTGGATTCCTCTCCATACCTCCTCTCTGCGTGAACCTGGACAAATGATCTGTGAGTATTGTTCTTTGGTATAAGGATCGGTCACCTTCCTATATAACACATGATTTCGTATAATCAGTTTGTTCCACTGGCGTAACAGTTGCCGCGCTCCCCGAGTCCAATTCTTCCTCTCCACCATATTAGGGGCTCTCCCCCGTTCCACGCACCTCTTCACCACCTGCACATCTGGATCCCGATCCTGCGTCTCTCTCCACTCATCCTCCCGGGCTGCTGGCGTCGATTGTACAGCCGCCACATCTACAGGCTGCACTGGGAACCGCGATAGGGCATCAGCGTTGGCGTTGTTTTTGCCCGGTCGATACTTGATGTCGAAAGTAAACGACGCAAGTTGAGCAGCCCACCGTTGTTCCACAGCTCCCAATCTAGCCGTTTGGAGATGCGCAACAGGGTTATTGTCCGTGAATATTGTGAATCGAGCGCCAGTGAGATAATCTTTAAACTTCTCGGTCACGGCCCATTTAAGGGCCAAAAGCTCCAATTTGAACGAGCTATAATTTGCGTCATTCTGCTCGGTCGGTGGAGACTGCGGCTTGCATAAGCTATTACACGTTCGTGACCGTCTTGGACCTGGGCTAGAACCGCTCCCAACCCACGGCCACTCGCATCAGTGTAAACCACAAAAGGCTGTGTATAATCCGCATACGCTAACACCGGGGCTTGTGTGAGGGCACTCTTTAACGCATCAAACGCCCGTTGGCACTCCGAAGTCCACTCGACTTTACACTGGTGGGATTTTACGTCATTTGGGATTCCTATCAATAAGTTGTTTAAGGGTCGTGCTATAGCAGCAAAAGAGGACACGAAACGCCTATAGTAACCCGCTAGACCTAGAAACGCGCGGACCTCGCGGACCGTTGAGGGTGGTGTCCAGTCCCGCACTGCCACCACTTTCTCCGGATCGGGCCGCACTCCCTCTTTGTCCACGACATGGCCCAGAAATTGCACTTCCCTCCGCAGAAGTTTGCATTTGTCTAACCGCAGCTTCAGTCCATGTCTCCACAGGCGTTGGAAGACGAGCTCGAGGTGCTGTAGATGAGAGGAGAAGTCAGGTGAATATACTATAATGTCATCAAGATATACCAGCAAGGATTCTGTCACCTGACCACTCAGACACTGCTGCATCAACCTCTGGAACGTCGCGGGCGCATTACAAAGCCCGAACGGCATGCGTTGAAACTCGAACAGGCCCAGCGGGGTCGTAAAGGCGGTCTTCTCCCGGTCCCGGGGATCCATTCCTACTTGCCAATACCCGCTGGCCAGGTCTAACGTGGAGAACCATTGCGCCTTCGTCAGGCTGGTGAGCGTCTCTTCTATCCTGGGTAGGGGGAAGGCGTCCTTGTGCGTCACGGCGTTAAGTTTCCTGTAGTCGACGCAGAACCTCCAGCTGCCATCTTTCTTCTTGACCAGTACGATAGGTGCCGCCCACGGACTGCAACTCTCCTTGATGACTCCCTTCTCCAGCATCTCATTCAGGAGGGTCTTCATCTCCCGGTACATGGAGGGCGGCAACGGCCGGTGTCGCTCTCGTATGGGTGCCGCGTCTCCGGTCGGTATCTGGTGTTGCACGACGTCCGTCCGTCCGAAATCCTCGTCATGGATGGCGAACACCTTCTTCCACCGACACAACATCTCGTGTAACTCTCTCTTCTGCGCCTCCGGCAGGTCATCACGCTCCGTCAACACTTCCATCTCTTCGGGCAGGGTCTTCAGTGGTCCATCATCTTCCACACTGATTACGGCCACTTCCACCTC
Organism: Gymnoscopelus microlampas; assembly: GCF_963454915.1. NCBI lineage: Eukaryota > Metazoa > Chordata > Actinopteri > Myctophiformes > Myctophidae > Gymnoscopelus > Gymnoscopelus microlampas. Next base: position 15,361,688 of record NC_139952.1, on the reverse strand, counting down.
TCCGTCGGTCCCCAGGGACAGGCTCAGGTCCCTGCCGCCTCGGACATCCGCTTCTTCCACCGGGTACAGCCTCCCCAGCTTCTGGTGGCGGTCCAGGACCAGACTATATGCGTGTGGGTTGCACACTCGTATGGGAACACGTCCGTGGCGCACCGTGACGAGGGCACGGGCCACTCCCAAATCTTTTCCATCCGGCAAGGCTTCCATCAAGGCCTCGTAGTCCGCTCCATTTGGTCCTCTCCAAGCGCGGCCCCAGATCATCACTTCACTCTGCGCGGGGATTCGAATCTTCCGCCGGCCGACCGGCCACACATAACCGATGGACCCATCTTCGTTCGTCACTGCCTCCACCCTCCTACAGGTGGCGAATGCGTCCTTCCACAGCGTCCTTCCCTGCTGACATGGAAACACAGGCCTCCCAGGCCATTTAAAGAGGGCATGCCATACAGCGTTCACGACATTCATCCCAATAATCAGCGGTTGAGTACAATGTTCATCTTTCACGATTACAACTCCTCTCCCTGGGATCTTCATTCCCTCCAGCTCTAGGTCCAATATGGCATAGCCAGTGTACGGTAAGTCAAGACCATTAGCGGCGCGTAATTTAAAAACAAGGGGCCCATTTCCCAACGTTAGGTGTGAGAATTTTTCCTCAAATAAGCTTTGCTGCATTAATGTGACTTGTGACCCAGTATCCAGTAACCCCCTTAAGTGGACTCCTCCCATAGTGATCCCAATAGTCGGACAGTCCCCAATAAACACTTCATTAGCCCTTGATCTGGCGAGTGCGCGCTGCACCCCTGTCTCCCGGACCTCGGCGACAGGGCGTACTAGTTTAAATGATTGGGGTCAGATTTACAAAAGCGAGCAATGTGCCCAGACTGCCTACAGCTCCTACAGATCGGCCTACCTCCCTCATCCCACTCGTTGCGTTGGTACGGCTCCCGGCGTCGTTCAGATGGAGGCGAACCGCGAGGTCGTGTATCGGTGGTGTTGGGTCGAAGGAGCGGTCTGATCTCTTTCATGAGCTCCTGCGTAAACCCCTGCATTTGCGATTTGACGTCTTCCATAATCTCCTGTTTCAGTTTCTCTCTCCATTCAGATTCCTGTGAGGGTGTTGGGATAGAGACAGGTTTAACAGCATGGCACAAGATTTCAGCAGTCCCTTCTCTTCTATGTTCAGTGTCTAGTAGGAAGGCCTCATTTTTTAGGGCGGCGAAGTCTTCTGTGGGGTTTCGACGGGCATATATTCTTAAGGCTTGACCCAGAGGGCCTTCAGACAGTCCTACAAGTAACTGCTCTCGCAGAATGGCATCGGAGGGAGCGGTGTCTGGGTCGAGCCGCCGCAGCCCGCAGAACAACTCTCTAAGCCTCAAAATATAAGCCTGCACACTTTCGCCTGCGCGTTGCGCACAGCCATAGAACAAGGCACGAGCTTGGGAAGCAGAAACAGATGTTTTATACAACGTGTCTAAACATTTAAAGACCTTGGCCACTGTATTGCGATCTTCCTTGTCAATTACACTAATTTGTCGCTTAGCTTCCTCAGTAAGGGTCTGTACTACAAAAGCAACTTTTTTCTCCTCTGTTAAATCCTGAGTGCCCAATAATCCTTTAATCTGTTCTCTCCATTCCCTGTATTTCTCCTCACCTTCTATGCCCGAAAACTTAGGTAGCCACGGTGCCCCTGGATACACTGGCATCATCGTCATTACTTTCTTGATTCAACCAAACAAAACAAAACAAAAAGCAGCAAAACAGCAAAATTTCAATACAGTTTCTCTTAGGGATTTTGTGTTGTTCTCTACCCAGTCCTGCCGCGCTACGCCAAATATGTGACGGTGGCCAGGTTGTCACATGTAACTTGCCACTTCTTTTTAGAATGCTGACACTCTTTACTTTGTCTCAATAATAAATAAATAACAATACACATTAAACTCACAACAATAAAATATCAGTTGCACGGTAAAGTGCGGGGTGCGTAATTACTGTGAGAATAATACTGTTTGTTAGGTACTGCAAGACTACGCCACCTTTTTATTTAAGAGGTAGGGTCCTCTGTAACACTCTTTCTTAGGCTATTCACAGGTTCGAGTTTACCCAGGTAAGTACAATACTTTTAAATGAGAACAACACTTCAACACATATCCCTTGGAGAAAGCTGGACGGAAACAGGTTTGTATAAAAAGGTAATCTATTTTATTAAGCTAATACAGTGGCGTCTATAAGCCATAAAATATTGAAAAGCATAAACAAAATATAACACTAATTCTAAAACCTCAACCTCCTAATGCGCCCACTAACTAACTAAAATACAGGAATACAGACAATCACCAAACACTAAAAACAGACAGGGCTTGTGCAACTTATAGCAAATAAATAATGAATTTAGCGTTAAAGTGCCAACTATTACTGAAGCAGTAAAGTGCCAAGTGCCAATTCAATTGCTATATGTCATATACTCATCACGGTTCAATGCAAAAGGTGGGAATGTCCTTATATGGGGTTTAACTGGAGCGGGGGTTAAGGCCAGGAATCACTGTCTCTTCTTGTCTTCGTGCGTATTGCCTGCAATCATAGAAACTAGAACCAGTTCATCTGTTCAGGTATATTTCACATATGAGGTTTAGGACCGTGGGTTTATAAAGGTAACGTTGCATAGAAGGACACTTACTCGCCCGCCAGACTGTACGTCTGGCTTTGAGGGTGTGAAGCGCGCAACGTTATCGCCACTGGACCTCTCCTCCGTTCCTTGGTTCGTCTGTCTGTCCTCCCCGTCTCTGCTGCTACTGCGCCGTCTGCTCACCGTCCGCTGCTGGTGGCTTGGTACGTGCCGCGATCACTGTATTCCCCACCTCTGCTCCGTGGTATGTCTGCTCCTCCTGTGCACAACCGTCCCTTCTGGCTGTCACTTCCACACTGCCCTGTATGCCTGTCTCTCTGCTGTCCAAGTGGCTCGCGCTCACTTTTGAATAAGGTGGGCCACACCCTACTCCGCCCTCATTCGCTCTGCCACCAGCGTGACCTGGGGACATTGGCCGTCCGCTGTCACAAGGCCAATGTCACACAGCCTATAGGGGAGTCCAATGTCAAGTGGCTCGGGGACCGGGGGGAAATACATTGTCAACCATAAAACATGCAGTGCAGAAATATAGTTAAGAGAATGATGTTTTTAAGTGCGTAATACAGGTTTTTCATCATCAATAAAAAATGTTACAATTTGGTTTCACCCCCCTGCTTTGACCCTGTCACATTATCATCACCTCCCTTTCCGGAAAAGGGTTTGGACGTCGGAAGGAGCATTGCGGACCCTGCAGTGTGAGGGACTTGAGAGCTCCCCCACTGGATACTGCTGGGCTAGTCCAACAGGTTGATCAAAGTGCAGTTTAGCCGATTTGAGGCAGTCCACGGAAACATGTTCTGGCTTGCCGCCAATGACTACAACAAATGACACGGACTGGGCCATTGTAGGGAGCTTGCAGGGGTCCACAGTGGTTGTTGTGGTGGATGAAAACGTAGACTTGTGCTGACAGGAGACTGTGGGAGGCAGTGTTGCAAAGTGGGTACCAGTGCAAAAACTCTGGCTTCATCCATGAGCATGGTCCTTTAATGGGTTGCAGACCAGGGAACTGTGCCGTTAATGTGAAATCACCTGGCGCCAACAGCAGCAACTCCTCTTTGCAGAAAACGGTGGATTTACACATCTCAACTGGACAATTCTTCTGTAAAATAATACTGCTATTGTTTTGTTTGTTACGATTACCCCTAACACTCGCAGATCAAAATCCATTCTTGTGCGCTCTAATGACATCAGTGGCGCTTGGGTTGCACTGTAAGTGATGTTTTGGACAGTCAGATAAGCGACTTGGGTGGTTAGAGCAGGTTAGAGCGTTCAGGCTGAGACGCATCTTTAGAAATAAGATTTGAATCGCATTTGAAACCACCTCTGAATGTGGCTTAAGTCGGATTTGTAAAAATAGGATTCCATGACCATGCGACTTTTTTCTGTTCAGACTTCAAAAAATAAATCTGATTCCAATCTGGATGTGGCAAAAATCTGATCTAGGCTGGATTTGGCTCCCAGTCTAAACGGGGCTTGTCATGAGAGGCGGTCCTCACTCAGCCCAGGATGACCCAGCATGACCCAGGAGCTTGCTAACCCAAATGCTGTCCTTGTGGCTGGCACAAAGACCGGCTTTCAGAGCAATGAACCCGTTTACACCTCCACCAGGGACTATTTTCAGGCTTAAATATTGACTGGGAAAATGAAAAAGCCCAAGCCAATATGACTGAAATCTCATATGAAACAAAAAACAAAAACATCCTCCCTTTCTATCTCTCTCTCCCTCTCTCTGTCCATCTCCCACTGCAATCTCCCTCTCTGTTTCTATCACTTCTTGCTCCATGTTTTTCAATCTCACACTCTCTCGCATAAGGGCTTTTGTGTGCGGGCTTACATGCTTGCCCTGCATAGAGAATGAGAGAGGGAACGGGAGTCAGAAATAGAGGGATGAAGTCACTGCTGGCCCCTAGCTGCACCAGAGGCATTGATATAGTCATCCCACTGCTGAATATTGTTTTGAATGGAGTCCACAGTAAGATGGACATTGATTGACATTGTCAAGAGCTTATAGTCCTTTGAGAGTAAATGCATGTGTGTCGCATGTTGGCACATGGCTGAAGCATCATGTATACACATTACACACGAACATACCCATGCAGACACATACACAAGCATATGGTATGTATGTACTACTGTAAACATCCAGGGGGGGAAATAGGAATACAGAGTCATGCTGACACAAATGTACATATAAACTCATGCAAATACATGGGCACAAAATCATGCATGACCATGTTTACAGTTTACACAGATATCTAAACAGGTGCAGAAAAACACACATTTCCCAGTCACTGAGAGCACTCTGTCTGAACGGCCAATCTCAAGGGAAGTGACAAGTGAGAAACGAGAGACAAGGGACAACGGAAAAAGAGAGTGAATGCCTGGTGTAGTGGCAAGAAAAATTGAAAGAGGAAAACTTTAAATCTACAAAGGAGGTGACAGGTGAAGAGGTAAAGAGAGAGAAAAGGTAGACTCATTGAAGCGAGTACGGTCCCTGATTCAGAACAGAGAACCCACAAGCACAACACAAGCGATCAGGCAAGAACTCAAAGTTCACAAGGTTTAAGTCAGTGTCCAGACAAGGGGAACCAGAAGGCAAACTTAACCGGCAGACATCAGGCAGAGAATCAGGGTCCACAGAATCAGACAGGAGTTCATACAGGTATGTTCAGTAATAGGGTATAGTAAATTCTGGATAGCTTAGTATTAATGCAATCTGCATTCATCTGGCAAAGACCAAGTGAAGTGGAGATATACTGATTAATGAGGGAATGAGCTGCAGGTGTGGAACTGGGCGGGAAAATACAGGTGAAGGGACCACCACCAAATAACCACAAAAGCAAATGAGTAAACTGAATGAAGGAATTAATCAATCAATCAATCAATCAATCAATTAATCAGTGAATTCAGGAAGATTATGAAGGACTCAGAAGCCATGGGAGGTGAAAGTGCCCAGAGTCTCACCAGTCTCACACTCCTTTGTCCCAGTTGTTCTCTGTGTTTGTCTGACTGTTTCTGAGCCTACCAAACTATTGATCTGGGACCTGATGGAGAAACACTCAGGGTTCATCCTGACTTATTGTCTTTTTCAGCAGGCACAGTTAGACACGATAGCTTCAAGCTAGCCGCTTTCTATATCCTGCTCCACTGAGTGAGATAAGTAAAAGAAAGCACTAGGATAACAGCACAAAGCTAAACCCCTGACCCCCCCCCCCCCCCCCCCTCCTTTTTTCTTCATTTTCCCTCTGACTATCCCTTTCATTTACTTTGATGGCTTCTATGAACTTCTGCAAACTCTCCCATCACATCTTGCCTTTTCGCACTGCCAATGTCCCTTACGTCTCTCTTCATTTTGATGAGGTTTTTGTTGAATTGTTACGGCAAGTGACATTGCTGCTGAAGGTACTTGCCATGACAAAATTCGGCTGAAAAACACAGCTGCTGCAGACGGTTGGGTAAAATTCACAGCTGAGGAGACACTGGAGTTTTTCCGCATGCAACAGGAACAAAATACAGAGCAGAAAACAGTGACCCACAACTAGTCCACAGAATGGTTCACAGAATAACCTCAGATTTCTGAACAGTTTCCACCTGACTATCATCAGACTGCTGAAAAAACACAGAGCCTGCCTGTCGCCAGGCTGTCCAGACGACACAGGCCTCACAGCACAGGATTATTTTTCTGTGTATATATGACTGCAGGTGCACAGCCCGCTGCCGTTGCACTGTCACTTACGTACGTATGTATACTCTATCATGGTTGTTATTATATCTGCTCAATTTAAAAGCCTCATTTTATTGATATTGTCCTCATGGACCCATATGTACATCTGCTGCTATTTTAAACCACACACCTTGTGTGTATATATATCAAGCACCTTACATACAGGTATTTCACACTGCCCATATTGATAACTGACCTGTTTTTCTATTTTTCTCTATCGCTTTCCACCTTACTTACTTCTTGAAATGGCAATGGAGCTTGAGCGACAACGTTTTTTACTCATTTCTTTTCAACTGTAAACCGGTGATGTGACAATAACGTTGAGTTGAGTTGAATTAGCTGCATAATGGCGAGTGTAGCTGTGTTATCAGCCAGCTCCATCCCTCTTTGAGCTGTCCTTCCAGCTTTTGGATCTACTCAACTCCATTACACTACTTAAATCTCTCTGTCTCTGTCTCTGTCTGTCTCTCTCTCTCTCTCTCTCTCTCTCTCTCTCTCTCTGTCTCTCTCTCACACTCTCTCACACACACACACACACACACACATATGGATTTTTTCATAAAAGAGTAGCTGTAATCCATTCTAGTTTCTGAAATAAGAAACACACAAATTAGATTGCATTGATTGGAATTGTAAATGGCCCATTAAGATCCCAATTTGATGGATTCTGGAGGCAACGTAATAAAAAATTAATTGAATGTAATCAGGTGATGTTGTTCATTAATCTAATTGATTATGCAGATGGCCTGAAATTTTAAGCAGGTAATGGGTCATTCGTAATGGAATATATTTTAACAGATCCCGTGCAAAACGGTTCACTGAAGGGTCCTCCATGATGGAGAAGTGATCCTCATCATCAACACATTCATGTCCTGTTGGACATGTATCGTGTTGGAAAATGTAATCTGTTAGTGATGAATGGGTACCTGCCAACAAACTGTAATCAATAACAAGTAATCTACTGGAATACACCAGAACATTGACATGTACACTGATTACATTTAGTCACTTTAGGATTAATTTCACCCCAAAATCTAGTGAATGAAATAAAATGGATGTTTTGTCAAATGACGTTGTCACACGCCAGAAATAACAGATTTTCAACTGAGAAAACAGTAGATTAATTCAAACTAAAAGGCAGAATATTTGAATGAACCACCACTGTAATGCATGGTTTCTTGCTGAATAAAATGATTCTGTATATCTGTCTACAGCCTCACATAAAAATGGCCCTTCAAAGCTTTGGAAGATTTTACATTATAGTGTGCAATCTGAACATGTGAGGTGCTGTTGCAATAAATTACTGTTCCATGTAATCTTTTACTGTCAACCCTGCTAGCATGGCAAAAATACTTTCCTCGTAGCTAATGTCTATGATAGAATACAAGGAACAAGAACATATGAGGGCCATTTTATAATAAAAGCATCTGTAATTCATCTGGTCACAATGGTTTTTCTTTTTCCTTTTTTCTTTTTTAATCTTATTTTCCCAGCAGTTTTTGTGAGCAAACTCAAGTAATACAATGGTGCTCAGTGCAATTCATTACTCCCTAGCCCTGCTGGGGGACGCCACTGACACAAACTGTGTTGCGGAGACGTTAGAAGAACATTAGGGAGGCAAAGAGGGAAGCATGACAGGGGATCATTGCTGTGTTTTTGATGTTAACATGGTGAACAATGAAGCATGATTCTCCCCGAGGCCTTCTTGTGGTGAGACACTATAGGACACGCTCCAGTATGACAGGAGATGCTCTCCAGAGGAACATGGGAAGACGACAAATACGTTCAGGCTTCTAAGCATGCAGGGGCCTTTAAAGCTGCAATCAGTAGCTTTTGTGTGTGTGTGTGTAAATAAAACATTTTCACGAATCTGTATGGTGCAATATGTTAGTATGTTAGTACAGTAAATACAATATGCCTAACAACTATCGTGGTTGTATTAGGTCTCCCTGCTCTTCTATTGAGACATAATCCTTTTGTTGGGTTGGACCACTACTGGTTGCCAATGGTACTGCCTGAACCTCAAAATGCAATATTTCCACTGAGCTTGTCATTGTAGGCATAAATTCCCCAAAATCTTTCAGAAGAATAGCAGAACTACAGTCTCACTGTTGAGTTTACATACCGTAGATCAGCTCTCTTCGCTATTTGATGTACAATGAAATATATACATTTACTGTATATGTAGGGCTTAAGCGGTTAATGTGCGTGCGTGCGTGCGTGCGTGCGTGCGTGCGTGCGTGCGTGCGTGCGTGCGTGCGTGCGTGCGTGTGTGCAGTAGATCATGTGTGGAACAGGTGTCAGCAATAAACAAGATCCTGTTCTGACAGCCAAATCCTCATATACGCATGCATGCACACATGCATGCAAAACACTCGCGCCTCGTACAAAGCTCACGTGATGTGTGTTCAATAAAACATCTATTAGCCTGCATATGAACACCTACTCAACTCAAATGTATTGCCACATCACAGGTTTACAGGTGTAAAAAAGAGGTGGGAAATTCTTTGTCATACAAATTCCATCGATGCAATTTCAAGAACAGTGCAATGAGATAAAGAAAGAAACAGAAACACAGGTAAGGTATCAATATTATGGGCAGTGTGAAATAATATAATAATAATAATAATATGTACATACGGGCATGGAAATATCTACACATGTATCATCTCCTTTTCCCCCTTTATCTTTGGATTAACTCGTTTTTATCAGTCACCATTCTGTTAGCATCCTCGTTTAATTCGGTGCTTTCTCTCTTTTTTGCTATTTTAATGTGTGAATTTCTATGCAACACTTAGTAATTTTTCAAAAAGTGCAATATAAAGTTTTTATTATTTACATGCAATAGCTTACACACACATAAGAAAACAAACAAAATAAATACAAATAGGCACTTATTTAAACACACCTTTTCGCATCGGAAAGGTGTAAACATCCTCTCTCCATTTCCCTTCTCTGTCAGGCAGGAGATTTGTGTGATGCGATAAAAATATTTATGTGGTGCATGGAAGTTATTTGTAATGGGAAAAAATGGCATATTATTGGTCATGCATGATGCCTTGATTTATCCACTGCACATAGTAAAATCCTGAGTGTTAACTTATATTTCCACTTCCATGGTTTTTATACTTAGTTTTTTATACTCTGAATGTGTACAAACGTAACCAAATGGACACTTACGGGTCCATTTGGCACATTTATACAGTCTCATAGTTAAAACTAGATAAAGTGCTCCTCGGAGCACAGGTCTCCGCCAGGTCAGATACGTTATTGTGGCCTCCTGGTGGCGCTATAATAGGCCAATGTGAAAAAGGTGCCATTTATTCTTAGGTCGTTCACGGCAATCGGACACTGCATTCATGATTTGAAGCATTTTGTTCCAAAAATGTGTTTTGCTAAATTAGACCTGCTGGTGGCGCTATAACAGGCCAATGTGAAAAGGGTGGCATTTCTTCCTCGGCCTAGTGGGAATGTGCGTGTGAAATTTCACGGAAATCGCACGCTGCGTTCATGGTTTGAGGCAGTTTGTTCAAAACGGACCAATCCTGCAAACTTTGGATGGCAACCTTAACCAATAAGGATGGAATATGGGAAATCGGACAGATCAGGGTTGATCACATGACTATAGAGATACTGTGTACCGATTTACATGACGTTTGGTTAAAAACTGTAGGAATAATGTGAAAAAATGGGTTTTGCACAAATCGGCCTCCTGGTGGCGCTATAACAGGCCCATGTGAAAAATTTGAGGCAGAGGTTCTGAATTGGCATCCAGGGAGTGTGTGTGCACAGTTTCGCAGCGACCGGGCCAACGGTGCCGGAGATTTGGTGGTAACACACGGACACACGGACGGACGGACACACGGACGGACACACGGACGGAGGGTAAAACATACTCTCTCGCCATGCCTTACGGCCTGGCGGAGACAATAACTAATTTTACAAATGCCACAAGTCTATATGCCTGATTTATGCTTTGTCGTACGATGGTGTTACGTGTCAGAATTAGCAGATCTACAAGCTTGTGAGCTTGTAGATCAGCAATTGACACGCTAGCGTGGTGTAGAGGCTGCACCATCATACAATGAAGTTTAAATCAGGCTTCAGTCCCCCTCTATCCATTCCCCTCCCTCTCTGACAGACACCCTCCCTTCCTCTCTGTCCCTCCCTCCCTCTGACCAGGATAGATTCACTCAGTGGACGAATTACAGCCGTGTATCTATTAGTGCCGTCCAGGTGCTCTGGCCTATTGAGCGATCAGCACTAAAAAGATCTGCGAAACACGCTTTCCGTGTCAGCCCCATAGATTTAGACAAAACCCCTTTATGAATAAAAAAACAGTACAAAGAAAATGACTGTATAATTTAGATTTTACACCATGCAGACCAGGACTGCAGTCATTACATTTTTTGCAGGAGTCTTTTTTTTTACACTCTACTGTACGGTAAAATCCTCCTGTTAAAGGTGCTGTAAGTGATTTGATTTGGTTACGAGAACAAGCTTTTTGTTAAAGAGTTAACGTTCTATATTTTTATATGAAACACTGCTATAGAGTGATTGTTCAGTGACAGGGGTCTCCCTGTCTCTTTAGTCACCAATTTCAACCATTCAGGAGAGAAAACCCATTTATCAGCTTCAATTTTATAGTGTTCCAATCTCATTTTGTCTGCTCAGTGTTGTGTATCATCACTTCCAACTTCACTTGTTTATCCTCCTGTATCCTGTATGGGAAATTAGTTTAGAACTTAAAACTCCTCCTTTACTCGGCTGGGAATGTTTACATGAAACAAAAGGCAAAAACAGTCTCTTGTTTTGTTTTAGTGAAGTTTCATAAAACCTCAACTTTCTCTTGCCACCAACACTCGCGTGAGGGAATAGTTTTTCCCACACGCATCGATCAATAATTTACAACGCTTCATCTTCAGAGACATGTGCATGGGTCCTCTGAAGGCTGTGTGCATGATTACATCTGTGAGAACCAATTTTACCAAAACACACATAACAGACTGCCTTGACCTACATCAAAACAGGTACACATTATAACTAATCTATCTCCCTCACTGACACACACACACACATGTCACACACGGCACAAGAATACATTTATAACTTGTATAACTTCCTTTCTACTTTTCAAAGACGCACACATATACCCAGACACTAAGACATGCTCAAATACAGCAGGGGTTCTGGTCCTTCATTACTCAGTAATGAGTTCAGACCACCTCAGTAACCGCAGAGCTATTTTGAGGGCAGAATGTTCCTTGAATCATCTGCCAGCGAGCCAATCTGTCCCCCTGCTCATCACACTCTCTCTCCGTTCTAATCATCACTTTCCCTCCCTCCGCTCATCACTCCATCTTACATACTTTCCAGAGTGGAAAAGTCTGGTGATGGTCAGCGCATGGCAGTTTCAGAGAGAGTGAGAGCCCCCCCCCCCCCCTTTCTCACGACAACGATGACAAGGGGGCCATCTGAGTGTGTGTGTGTGTGTGTACGTGTGTGTGTGTGTGTGTGTGTGTGTGTGTGTGTGTGTGTGTGTGTGTGTGTGTGTGTGTGTGTGTGTGTGTGTGTGTGTGTGTGTGTGTGTGTGTGTGTGTGTGTGTGTGTGTGTGTGTGTGTGTGTGTGTGACAGAGACAGAGACAGAAACAGAGACAGAGACAGAGATAGAGACAGAGACAGAGACAAAGCATGGTGTGGCCAGATTATTCCAGGTCACAGTTGTTTGATGCTGTGCAGTCAAAGGGCCCCATCTATAGGTCAGCCACCAAACTACATGTTACCTCAAGGGGTCAAAAATGTCAAAGAGGAACTAATACATTATTCAGAATGATAGCTGCAAACATTGTAGGGAATTTACATCTTAAGCAGGTTGGGCTGCACGTCTGCCAAGAAGGAATCAGGGTTTTGTTGTTGTTGCCCTGTGCAACCTGCCAGGAAACCTTTACATAGACCTGAAGCATGAATCTACATAGCGGAATTTCAATATCACCTTCTCCAGGCTGGATATTACATTATATTATTGTACTGCTCTATACTGAATACTGGTCAAATCTAATGTATGAAAACATACTGTATGTCATAGTTCATGGTAAATAATAAAAATGGTCTGGGCTGTTGGGGATGTTGTGTCTACCAGTGAGTGCATTAGCATTGGTAATGGTTGATAATGGGTGAAAACGTAACAAAATGTAGAAAACTTGGAATGGTCTCTAAACTTGCACTGTACATACAAACACACAACCAACACAGACATTCCTAACTTCTTCATCCATTTATGACAGTAGGAACATTACAATGAATTATTACCACTTCAATCAGATACGGCTATGCCAAAGTGATGACTTATTGTAGTTGTCCATTAAGTGGCAGAGCTCTTTGTGTATCTGAAGTGATTGCTACCATCATAAGTAACGTCACCCCACTCCCAGAGCTGTTCTTGAAAATCCTTCTATCGACCAATTATACTCTGTCCTAAGAGAGTAAATGACTAACTCCAGTGAGCCATACGCTTGATTGACCTACATTCTCAATGATCATTTTAGTAATAAACACAATCTCAACTTCCAGGACTAAAGCTCGCGAAGAGTTCAGTATAAAATAGAATAAAATAAGGTATTTCTACAATTTGAAAAATCTGAAACTTAACCTGAAACCTAATCTAATACTCAATCTGAAAACAAATCTGAATGACATGATTGATAGGCCAATATCAAAACAAACCGTGGGACTCGATTGATCATAGTCAACGTAAGGGCTTGGTTGACAAAAATGCAACATACTTTGCAAGTTGCAACTGAATCCTGATGAAGGTCTATGGACCGGAAAATATAGTCTTTCAAATAAAGTTTGTTGCAAGTACAGTAAGACGACAGTGTGTGCGGGAGTCCTCTTCTTCTCAAGCATAGAGATATTGAATGAATACATTTAGAAAATGCTGATTACTTTAAAAATCAATCATCACTCATCAGGTTGCAGTTAGAGTAAAGAGGCTTTGACATGCTCTAGTATATTCAGGAGTGAAGCTCACAAATCTTGTCATGCAACTACTTCACAAACAACTTTTGGCCTGAGAATGACTGGCATTGCCTGCCTCCCCAGCCTTTGCAGTTTCCCCGAACCGACTGTAAATTGCTCTTTTTCATGGCTACCTATCAGTAAGCCATTAGACTCCCAGACAGATGGGGGGGGGGGGGGCTGACATAGACAGAGGGAGGGAGCGAGACATACAGAGAGACTAACAAAGAGCAAGAGGAAAGATTGTAATGAACGAAAGACAGAGAGAGATTTTGGAAGTGAGATGAGAGAAAGAGAAGAACAGAGAGAGGGAGATGGTATAGCTTTTAGAAAGAGAGAGATAAATACAGTGTGTCGCTGGACATCTGCCTGCAGGTTTTTTTTACGTGGTTTGAATAGGATGCAACTACTACAATCATGTCAGAGCACAATGTCTAAGATATAGCTACAGGGTGACTTCACTGCCTGATCTAAAGAGGCACTGGAGGGCAACAACACGAAAGAGAATGAGAGAGAATGAAAAACAACAATGGGGCCTTCAGAAGACAGGGACAAAAGAGCTTTCCCCCTGCTGCTCCGTTCTTGAGACACGACTAATAAATCACCTACATGCCATCAATCACCAGGCATCAAGTGCGCGAGACACGCGATCGATCCAGATGCCTTCGCACCTTGGGAAAAACATGAAATAGACAGCGAGACATGGTCCCTTTCACCTACATACGCAGACACATGTGTGTGGAGGGGCACACACACACACACACACACACACACACACACACACACACACACGCACACACACACACACACACACACACACACATACACACACAGGATGGAGAGAGAGAGAAAGAACTAGAAAATGTGCTCCTCGGAGCATAAGTCTCCGCCAGGTCAGGTAGGTTATTGTGGCCTCCTGGTGGTGCTATAATAGGCCAATGTGAAAAGGGTGCCATTTCTTCTTAGGCCTTTCAATCAGACACTGCATTCATGATTTTTGTTCCAAAAATGTGTTTTGCTAAATCAGACCTGCTGGTGGCGCTATAACAGGCCAATGTGAAAAGAGGGGCATTTCTTCCTCTGCCTAGTGGGAATCTGCGTGCAAAATTTCACGGAAATTGCACACTGCGTTCATGTTTTGAGGCATTTTGTTCAAAACTGACCAATCCTGCAAACTTTGGAAGCCACTGTTAGCCAATTAGGATGGAATATGAAATATCGGACAGATCCATCATAATCACATGACTATGGAGATACTGTGTACCGATTTGCGTGATTTTTGGACAGAATCTGAAGGAATAATATCCAAAAATGTGTTTTACATAAGTCAGCCTCCTGGTGGCGCTGTAAACAGCAGATGTGAAAAATGCAGGGCAGATGTTTTTCCTTGGCCTCTAGGGAGTATGCGTGCAAAGTTTCACGCAGATCGGTGCAGTTATAGTTAAAAATGCAAATCGGCCTGTTATAGCGCCACCATGAGGCTGATTTTAACATTTTCAAGTGGCATTTCTTCCTCAGTCTAGTGGGAATGTGTGTGTGCAATTTTACAGAAATTGCAAGCTGGGTTCATGATTTGAGGCATTTTGTTACAAAGGGACCAATCCTGCAAACTTTGCGAGCCAACCTTAGCCAAGCAGGATGGAATATGGAAAATCAGACAGAACCGTATTGATCACATGACTATAGAGATACTGTGTACAGATTTTCGTGATTTTTGGATAAAATCTGTCGGAGTAATATAGAAACAATGGTTTTGCACAAATCGGCCTCCTGGTGGCGCTATGACAGGCCTGTGTGAAAAATGTGGGGCAGAGGTTCTGAATTGGCATCCAGGGAGTGTGTGTGCACGCAGCGACCGGGCCAACAGTGCCGGAGATTAGCTGCTAACGGACGGACAGGACACACACACGGACGGACGGACGGACGGACAGGGGGCAAAACATACTCTCTCGCCATGCCTTTCGGCCTGGCGGAGACAATAATAGAGTGAGAGAGAGTGAAAGAGAGAGTGAAAAAGAGATAGAGAGAGAGTGAGAGGAACGTGGCAGTAACACCCTAGCAACCACCTCTTCACCAAAGTGCCATGTTGGAGGCCACATCATCATCGCCACCCGGTTGGTTACTTGAGTTAAAGTACTGGAGTACTTGCTTTTAAAAATACTAAAGTGTTTTTATTCACCAATAGTGTTTTGAATTTGTTGATGACATGTATTATTGAGTTATTTTTATGCTATGTTGATGAATTGAATACATACAGTAGGACCACAATGGAAACAAGTCCCCAGCCTTAATGTCTGACTGTACCACGTGCTTTTACATTTTTGACTAATACAGTATTCAATCAATCAATAATTTCTCATTCTCAACATATTGCTGTATTGTTTTCACAGCGCATTTACAGAACCTCATAACTCTGCAACCACCTAGTAAATGCACTGACTTGCTTGTAGAACCAATATGCTACATAAAAAGGAAGTTGCCTGGATTTCAAGAACATGATCCAAAAACAAGCCTCAAAAACAGTACTGTGAGTAAACCTCCTAAAATAGTTGTTGGCAAGAGTATTATTCCACACTGTCAGCAATCTGCTTTTTGGTTGGTGTCACATTTCTCAAGTATACAGTATGTGATTACTGTAAAATATGTCATTTGTAAACATCAGTGACAGCTTCTTGGTACACACTAATATAAAAATGTCTCTGTACACCATGGAACTACTTTTTTTTGTCTCTCAACTCAGTAGGCACACATTTCACCATGCAAAGTCACAAACATGTACACACCAAACATGATAACTCATCCACAAACATGCACCAACATACAGACTCACATAAGTTTTGGACGTCATACAAGACGTCCAAAACGTTGCTAGGAAAAATCCCCAAGGATTGCATCCGAATGTTTTCTTCCTTTTTTCAATATCATTGTTAAATTGGTCCTCCCTATTAATGTAATGACTTCTGCAATTAGACAATTCTTCTGACATCAGAATGATCCCGTACTAGGGGTTCTGCTGTGTTCTGTTTGCCTTGGCCAGCCCAAAAAGGAACAATTAAGGCACTTCTGAGGGTTGGCAGCTTTTGCTGTAGTTTGTGTGCCCATGCCATGTGTGTGGGCATCGTTAGTGAATGAACATAATGTTTGTATTTTTATCTAAGCCTGTGTGTGCGTGTGTGTGTGCGTGCGCGTGTGCGTGTGCGTGTGCGTGTGTGTGTGTGTGTGTGTGTGTGTGTGTGTGTGTGTGTGTGTGTGCGTGCGTGCGTGCGTGTCTGCATGTGAGAGAGAGAGGGAGAGAAAGGTAGAGTGATACTTCCTATGTCTGTTATATCAACTCCGTTTTTCTTTTCTGTGTGAGTTCTGATATATCACTGCCTTCTTACACGCTAAACATTTTCTGGTGTCTCACTAGATTCACAACCAATTACCATCTCAATCACGAGACATACTGTAGGCTCAACACATGTGATTCAAACCAGCCTAATGGAAGCACAGTTATAGCTCACACATGTACTGTATATTAAGTATATTGGCCAGAGGTAAAATAGACAAACAGCATCTACTTTGGAACTAGATAGAACTGGAGGAAGTTATGAAGGTACAACCCAGAAGGGCGTGTAAGAGAGAGCGACAGGAAAATGAGGTGTGTGTGTGCTCCCTCAATTTACTGCCCAGCCTTGAGAACATTCAGTCATGCTACAAAGTCAAATCCAAACTGATTTATGGTGTATTTCAGCGGACGGAAAATTATGGCCACTGCTTAGCATGCACTGGTTGCAGGTCTACAGCATACCACACACACACACACACACACTAACACACACACACACACACACACACACACACACACACACACACACACACACACACACACACACACACACACACACACACACACACACACACACACACACACACACACACACACACACACACACACACACACACACACACATACGTCTTCCAATCTGTACTTTGCACTCTTTGTGAGGTTCTGTCTTTCATCCTAACCCTAACCCAAACAGCAGTCTCCCCATCTCACACTTAAAGATAACACAATGGAAAGAGGTTGAGAATACTTTCTCAGCCACACATCTGTTAAGAAAAATCTATGTTATGTTTGTTGTTGGCATTAAGGGCTCATCTGCTGTAGCCTGGCTAACATGCCTCCATTGTACAGTTAGCTCGACCCCCTAGGCGTGGGCAGGTTCTGTTCATTGTGCATTATTCGCTTAACCACAGAGCGTGGCTTGATTGGTTTTCATATTTGAAACAGCCCTCGTCTGCCATTCAATTAGCTACTGTACACTCCCGCAGGAGATACTAAGAAAACAAACAGGAGGCTCATAACACTGGTTTTGAGCTTGACTGTGATTTATTTTTATTACCTCACTTTACCGCTGCACCTTTATAAACACATATGAATCTGCTGCTATTTTTAACCTTATGTACATACCTGCTACTATATATGCCATATGAGATTCAAAATGGGGATATCCAATACAACATCAAAGAAGGCTTCACTAGAGTCAGTCTTAATACAAGACAATGCTTTAGCTAAGCTACATTTGTTGTCTTCTTCATGTTGGGCCTGCCTATAGTGGTGGCAACTGACAAGCCAGAATACAAGCCCTCTTCCTTCAGTTGTCCCTACCCACCATGCAGCTCCTCTGTGGATGTGAGGCTGGTGTTCCTCTTCAACTGGTCTACGTAGGTCAGCCTTCTTCTCCCCCCCGAGGCACTGAATGTCAATATGAGGAAAACCAAGGTGCTTGCATATTACCACCTACCCCACGCACTATCCACACCAGAAGCTCAAGACCATGACTGACTTCTAATATCTCCGTTCCTACGTCAACTCCAGTGAGAAGGACAACAGATGGGCCGGAAGGGGATTGGTGTGGTTAGCGCTCCACCACATAAAGAAAGTGTGAACAACAGACTCAAAAGGTCACTCAAAAGGACTGATTCAACGATCGATTCAGTCCTACTCTAAAGAAGTCACTAGAGTGCTCTTATATATTTGCTATGCTGCTCCGAAATGTGAGTCATGCTGTAGGCTGGTCCATATTTTATTACTTCATTTTGAACTCTATACCTGACTGCTTCTCTGACTGGATAATAAAGATTTATATGAATGGTGTCCTCTGACCACGTTGTCTGTTTATTCCCCTCTCTTAATCAAACCCTTCTCTCTCTCTCTACCCCCTGCATGCATCCCATGGCTGCAGTTGAATGATGACAAGTGAACTCTCCAAGGACAGATAGCTTGTTACAGACAGACCAGTGCATTCACACTGGGAGGAGACGAAGCGGTTGCGGGGGGAGGGATGAAGTGGGGAGGCTTACAAGAGGCATGAACCCAATCACATGCAGCACTGCTTCTCTTTGTCCTCCTCCTACTTCTTCCTCCTGTTTGTATTTCTCATGTTGTTTCCACCCCTTCTTACTCTGTATCCTTCATTCCTTTCCTTGCTCCTCTCCTCTCTCTTAAAAATACTGCTGACTTTTATGGGTTTTTTAAGAGGTATCCCCTTTCCTCCTTTCATTCCTCCCCTGTTTCCCACTCTTCCTCTGAGCCACCTTGAGTACGAGCACAGCCTTTTTTTAGAGTCTCCTCCTTAGAGCATCGTCACCAGGGAGGGCTCCGGGAGGTGAAGACAACCTCCAGGTAGAGATGGGTAAAGAGAGCGAACTACAAAGCGGAGGAGAAGGAGCCAGAGCTTCAGTGGAGCCACATCCCACAATGTCACTCCATCTGAGGTCCCTCCATGGAGCCGGGGTGTTTTGGATGTGGTGGGACGCCCCACGGACAGAGAGAGAGGGACAGGCAGCACTCTGATTAATGATACAGAAGCCAAGGTATTCATCACTGGCCCACATAAGGCTGTTGGTTGGGTGTGCTGCCTCAGGATAATTTCTTGCTATACTGCCCATTATTATTCCTTAACAATCAGTTCCCAGTATTATTAATCACATTTTTGAATCTGAATTAATCATATTAGATGAAATTACATTGAAAATGTATTCACAATCACCTGGTAAAAAAAATGCAGAAATGTCTTCCGCTGATGAATCAACAGCTGAGGTTGAAAAAAGGGAAGGGGAACAGAGGAAGCACAGAGGTGCAGAAAGATGCACATTTAGACAAAGAAGTACTAAGAAATCAGATAAGCAACAAGGGGTCCTTGTCTTATTACTTTTTGTTTTTATATGAGGATTCTCCAGATGTGTTACACTTCCCAGAAGAACAAGACACGCAACCTACACCCAATCTGCAGCTAAGTTTTGACAGGCTGACAGGTGCCATACCAGCCCATAGGATTCACTAGTGCAGCAACAAAGATCGTCGTCCGGCTTCCCTCCCCCAAACACGACCAATTGTGTGTTAGTTATAGACCTCGGCGTGCGTGTGTGCGTGCGTGCGACAGTGAACACAAGGATCCGCGATGCGATTCCCAACGCTGCAGTCGTCACTACCTGTAGGCAGTGTCTGCTCGCTGGTGTCTGACTCACTCTCTTGGCCTCTTCCGCAAGACGCTGGTCAGGACACTGGTTAAGAGGGCAGCACTCATTTCCTCGACCGACTACATCCCACTTCTGGCACCCATGTAATGGGCGATGGATTTCTTACTCTTTTTATTGTAACAAAATCGCCACCCGTGTCTCCAACCAACTCAATTAAAAGCTCAGAAGGGGAGTTGTATTAGGACTGTAATTATCCCTCTCACTCAAGGTGACTTCCAAAACAACACATAAAATAAACTGCAACTGAACATAACCCAAGGACAATAAACACTTAAATCCGCACACACCCCTACGCATTCTCAAAGCAAACAACTTTTGTAACACAGGCATGCTGGGAAGTCCCTCATCCTTCCAGCGCATACCCTAAAACACTACAATATGGACATAGAAGTCGGATAGGATGTCCTGTACAAGCGGAACTCCATTATGCTTATATATGGGCGTATCGGTCCGAAGGACAACCGCCTATCCGACCGACTCAATGATGGGCACCGCACTCCCTCGGGTCGTTGATGATGTGCTTTGAAGTCGGTCGGTCGGTCGGACGGTTCCCTAGATACGTGAACTAGTCGTACACACAAGCGGACAAACAGACAGATTTCACGCATTTATATTAGGAAATAGGAATGTTATAATTATTATTATTATAGATTACCTACAGCAATGCTATAAAAACAGGTCCTAATCTATAAGCATCTACAATAGTATGATGCCTTTAATGGTAGAAACATGAACTCATTATGTAATCCATGAGCTGTTAGGGAATGTAAATTAATGTAAATGGGGTTTATTTTAACTTACAAGTGGAATTCATTGAGTCTGACCAACTGCCTGATTAAGCCTACAAGATACAACACTACTTTGATGTCAGACACACACACACACACACACACACACACACACACACACACACACACACACACACACACACACACACACACACACACACACACACACACACACACACACACACACACACACACACACACACACACACACACATACTCTTTCTTAGGCCTGATTGAGAGCAGACCTACTGTATGCATCTCACAAAGGGGTTCATGGCTGATCAAGATGGAAATCTATTGGAGTAAAGGGTTCAAAAATCCACACACCCACTGTCAAACATAGTCAATAATAAAATACAGAAATGCAAATGACCACCGTTTCAAATCGGACAGAGGTCAAAGTCACAGTATCAAGTCAAAGTTTGTTTAGCCCTATGCTTAGCCTATACATAGCATATGGATGGTGCAAATGTGGCATCTCTCTTGCAATTGTGTCACAACTGACAACATTCAATACTTAGTTATGTCAGTATTCACATAATGTATACTGTAAAGTAACACACTCCAAATAGCGTAATACAAATGTAATTTATTTAATTACGGTTCTGGATGTTTGAAAAGGTCACTCGACACCATGCCACAGTAAAGCAAAAAGAGAACCATGCATCTGAGTGATTTGAAGCAAAAGTGTATTAAAGTGGAATCATGTCATGCATCAATTATAATATTTACTCTGTTGCATTTCATAGTCATCCAAAGTATAAATATAAATATGGAAAGTGTTTATAAACAGAAAACAATTATAGATCTCCGCCATGCTGGATTGCCTACCCATTTTTTTTTTCAAATGGAGTGTTTTTTCTTGCTTGGCCTACTGGGACTCGGGAGTGTGCGTGCGGTGCCTTCACAGACACGCAAACAAATGGACAAACAAACAAACAGACATACAGGGGCGAAGACATAATCTCTGGCCTTCGGCAGTCCTGCCTGGCGGGGATAATAATAATAAGTAAAAAGAATATGAGGCTAGAATTTCATACAGCAAGAAAAGGGACGGAGGCAGTTGAGAAGCTGATTTGGCAGTGTGTAATGGTTGAGATAAAGTGGCGACAATAAGTGATTTTTACTATTGCCATTTCCTATGACCTCTCACACATTTAACGTGGCGTACTGCCATAATAGAAAGCCTTTTAAGACCTACGCAAGAGGACCAGCAAAGGAGAAATGGATTTAAAAGAGATTCCACCAGTTCATATATCAGTCGTTCTTTCCTTATGCTTTAATTCTGCCCATTATGTTCAATCGGCCGCTTTAATAATGAAATAGGTGGTTTTCCTTTTGTTGCTAATCTATCTTATTTGCTATGCAGCTACTTAAGGCCATTTCACCAGAGCTCATATTAGAATACTGGGCCCAGTGGGCATTAATATTGGATGAAATGGGAATATCATAAAACGAGCTCCCTCGCCGGAGGCAAACGACTCTCATTGCCTTTCTCTTGCGCTCTGCGGCAATATATATGAAGGAATATTAATTACTGTCAAAGCGTTATGGTTATTATTAGGCCTTGTCATTATACAGACTCCAGGGCACTACGTGGTGGGATGCTAAACAGGTAGAAGACACTTATGGAATGGAAGAAAACGAAGAGGAATTAAGAGCAGAGAAAGAGAAAACAAAAACAAGCCTAGCTTGTAGATCTGCTATTTTCAAAATCATTTTAATGGTTGTTGTTGCTTTTTTTGTGGTTAAGTGCATGGTTCAATGAGTGAGTGGTTAACTGCTTGCTAGTCCACGTCAGTCATTTTCCCAGTCACTCTATCCAACACTCGCTCGCTCTCTACATTCACTGGCACAGAGGATCAGGGGGCTTTAGTTGATAAATACCTTGGACCAAGGGCTCACCAGCCACTGATTCGCAGCACTTTACCGTGTCACTTTGTGGCCGAGGCCTCATTAAAAAAGCATTAGCCTCCCCTTGGTCCCATGATGGAGGCCATGTCTGGCTCAGCGGCCGCCGCGGGGATCTATTTAAAAGTGGTGTCAGGCATGGACAAGGAAGGGGTGGGCGGGTGGAGGGTGAGAGGAGCGAGCGATTGAGTGAGATAAGAAAGTGTGAAAGGAAAAGAACGTGGGTATGTCAGCCAAAGGTAAAAACGGAAAGATCCGGTCTCATGAGAGAGAGAGAGAGAGAGAGAGAGAGAGAGAGAGAGAGAGACCTGGCCACGTCACACAAAAGACAAAGTTAGATAGGGGAGTGTGTGTGTGTGTGTGTGTGTGTGTGTGTGTGTGTGTGTGTGTGTGTGTGTGTGTGTGTGTGTGTCGGGGGGAGGTGGGGGGTCATAGGATGTGAGGAACAGGCAGAGATAACCAGCTCCAGTTGAGCGGTCATGTCTGTTCCCTCATGGTTTGAGGTGCTATCAGACTTTAATTGATACCCAGCAATTAAAGCCGCACTGCCAACCCTGAGGGGGGGTCAGGAGAGGTGGAGTCAGGGGGAGCGCTGGGGGGGGGGTTGGTGTCAAGGGGTGGCGTTAGGGAGCATAAAAACACCAGAGTAAGCGCTTACTGCAGATCATTAGTAAGTTAGTCTGTAGAAAAGTTGGGGGTGAGATGAGGTGGTTATGGAGGAAGACTGCGTAGACTTGAGCGTAATGTTGTTTTTTGTAAAAAAAATGATATTTTTGAACAAAACAAATGTTTGAAATTAACATTTATTTCGTGAACTTTTAGAGAAACATTATTTGGATGTTTAGTTCTTCAGCAGCTTTTGGAATACACTGGAGACTGTTACAGACAGTACTGGTCCAGCTATGCAAGGTCTTCAGTGAGCACCTGCTTCTGTGAATTGAAATATATATGGTGCTTGGGTTGCTGGACTGATGACAGATTAAATAATAATAATGTTGGGTAAGTCGAATGCAATGTTGAATGAAAAGCCCACAAGCCAAGCAGTTGCCTCCTGGTCTGCTGTATGGAGGGTGACTAATCTACTGCTGTAAATATCATTTATATTCATATTCATATTCATAGCGATTCGATTATAGGTTATTCTTTCGATCAACTGAATAATCCAGTAGTGTAGGTTTTTTTGCAGGGGGAGTTTTTTGACCTTGTGGAGCATCCTTTACATAAATGCGACTGGCCGAATATGTGTGGGGGGGGGCTTATGAATTCAAGAACAGCTCAACACAACCACGCAAATTATAACCGGGTCTATTCCCTTTACACCACTCCCTGTCCTAGCCAACATAACAGCCCTCAACATATCCAGCGAGTCACCTCCTCAAAGGATGTTTTAAAATGTCAAAGTCAAGACTTCCCCCACCTACCAATGGAGAGGGGCAAACAATGAAACACATCATTGAAGCTTGCCCTCTCCAAAGACTAAAAGGAGGATTAGTCACCCTCCTTGCAGCAGACCAGGTCTGCTTGGCTCGACGACTTAGCATTTGCAAAATTAGAATTAGCAGTGTTGCCAGATTGGATTGACAATGTGTAGCCCAGCCACAGTCTAAAAAACGCTCAATCTACCAAACAACAGCTCAAAATGTATACTGCCATAAAATCGATTCACTATGACTTTTGTGACGACCACAAGTAAAGTAGGACGCAATTGGTAAGCAAGGAACTTATCTCTCCCTGTCTCATACACACACACACACACACACACACACACACACACACACACACACACACACACACACACACACACACACACACACACACAGTCTGCAGGCACACTGATAGATGCAGAAAAGCATCCCGAGCGCCGCACAGTGGCTGCTCACTGCTCCTAATGATTAAAGGATAATTACATCTTACATTACATCAAAATATCTCTTAAATTAGTAGATGAGCTGACATTAAATAACACGCAACACACAAAAATAGACAATAAACACATAAGTGTGGTTATCATGGTAGAAAGGTTCTGGGGAAAAGTAACGTTGCTGTCTCAGTGTCTCTCTCTCTCTTCACATACGCACGCACGCACGCACGCACGCACGCACGCACGCAGGACAGGTGGTCTTAGCAGCTGTGTGTTTGTTTATGTGGGGTCATCCCTATGTTCCCCGGGTTCTATGTTCCCCCACTAAGGTTAGGGTTAGGGTTAGGTTTAGGTTTTATGTATGTCTGTGTACAGGTAGGCTAATGAACACACATAACTGAAGGAAATATGTCTTCGATATACCGTATGAGCTGACATAAAATAATTGTTTAGACAATACTCAAAATGGCCATGTAAACCTTACCTTTACGTAGAATTTCTACTTGAAAACATCTTTCTTGAACTGACTCTGGCTAATAAATCAATGACTCAAATCTCCCCAACACCTGACTGGGAGGTGTTATAAGTTGCACATGACTAACGATTTCTGGTCAAGCAATCAATAAGGCTTGTGCTTTTTTGAGTGGCATTTCACACAGCCCAAGGAGCTTGTTCACTGATAAAGTCAGTGGTTTCATCCAGATAGAGGGAATAAGGGGAATTTGTGGCAGTGGGGCATAGTCTAGTGAGAGGGGGAAAGCAGGGGTGGCTCTGTGCTAACTCTCAGGTGCACCTGCAGCAAGTCAGGTAATTAAGTCAAGGTAATTTAAGGGCAGAGGGGTGGTTAAGTGACCTAATCGTGTTGCACTTTCCGTTGCAGTAAGACTGGGTCCTGACACCAGTGTATTGATTGCACACATCTAGGAGCAAGAGAAAATTATATTGGCCATGTCTGTCTTATTGTCACTCAGTGACAGAGTTAATCATTTTCAGTTTTGGTGGACCCTCTGTTTATTTTACAGCAATATAGCTACTTTTCAGCCATCCTCCTCCTAGTACTCCTCATTCAGGGCTTTGTGACAAGGTCGTCACAGATCTATATTAGGCTATTCTAACTTGAGTGCTAACTTGAGTGTTGGAATGTAGCTATCAGTCCAACCTGCTCGAATCTGGCTAGAGAGAGAGAGAGAGAGCATGTCTAATAGATTCTGCATATGAGATAGAGATGGCCTTTTGCACAGTACTCAATGTGCAGGATTGCTTATAACTTCAGAGAAACCGATGCTCCCGATAAACAATAAACAATTATGAAAGGGAATACTACACAGCACATTACTTTGAAACATCAATCTGCAGACTTTAGAACAGCAAAACAACAGAAAGGTAAACCATAATATAAGCACATCTCTACAGCTAACATTACAGAAATTAGTTGACTTAAAGAGGCAGAAACTGCTAGGTGTACAGTCACATAATTAGAAACCAAGAGGCCATAAAGCAGGGCTTTAATTTGTAAACTATGGATCTGCAACCAAAATGGGGCACAAGCCTGTTTCCCATGAGGTCCCTGCGTGACAACAACAGTGACATGTTTTAATGAGCCCTGGGTCCCGCAGCAACAACAAATTCAATCATCAAGCTCTCTCACTATAAATTTAAAGACTGAACAAAAAAAAGTTTAAGATCCCCTGGCACATATTAGTCTTGTTTTGGTGAAATCTGTCTTTAATTTATTGCTTCTAAACTTTGGACGGTAAAAAGAACAGAATGGGAGCTTGAACCATCTGGAGGAAGTTGCTGAAATAGCCTGACGGTAATGAGATGGTGAGAGCACCTAGATTTTGCTGACGTCCATAGAACTCCCCTAACCAATTAATAATAAAATTCCCCCTATATCCCTTCTTTGTCTCATCTCCCCTCTTTCTTTTTTTCAGATGAAACTGTAGTTAATTTTTGCTCTGAGGCCGTCGGGTTCCCATGAGGGAGAAACTACGCCCGGACAAAAGGTTAGAGAGAGTTGAAAGGCCATGAACCCCAACCTTATTCATTCACTACTGATTTATTACCCATGTTTGCATACGCCAAAACAGCCAAGGGATGTACAGTATGTGGAGAATTGGGAAAGGTGAAAAATACCATGACATTAGGATCAGCTTTGTGGTTTGTTTATCTTGTGTGTTCAAGCTGTCTGTCTATCCACCCGTCTGTCTGTCTGTCTGTCTGTCTGTCTGTCTGTCTGTCTGTCTGTCTGTCTGTGGACTGTAGGAGTCCCTATATGCCCGACATCAGCACTAAGAAAAAATATATTGCCTACATATAGTTATAGTGTTTCATCAGCTGAAGGATTGACGAGCAGAAAGGATGGGAGAGTTGAATCATTCTGACACAGGGTCAGTGAATGTGGTGTGTGTGTGTGTGTGTGTGTGTGTGTGTGTGTGTGTGTGTGTGTGTGTGTGTGTGTGTGTGTGTGTGTGTGTGTGTGTGTGTGTGTGTGTGTGTGTGTGTGTGTGTGTGTGTGTGTGTGTGTGTGTGTGTGGTTCATTTAGTATGGGCATTTGTAAGGACACACAGGAATGGCCGAAAGGGGTTATGACACAAGGGTTGAGAAGAGGTCATACAGTACAGTGAACGGTAGGTTTGACAAATGGATAGTGAACCAGGTTAGGTCGAAGGTCACCTGCACCGGGCAGTGTAACCTCCGACCAGCTCTTGGTCAGATTTATGACCTTCCACTCTCAATTGCTTTATAGAAATAGACTGAAGATGGATTTGAACAGTGCAGAGGTGACCGGTGCCATCTGGAAGTCAATCAAGGGCTGCAGAACCTATAGGGCCGGTGTGGCCCTAGTCCTACCGGAATTTAAATTGTTTTTGTATTTCATTTTCTTTTCTTAGTTTGCCTGCAAATATCATTAATATAACCTATTAGTAATCATGTGTCATAAGCCACTTAAACCTTAAACTTAAACTAGGTCCTCAATTATGACATAATCGTGTCGCATTGTGACACGTTGTGAGCTTGTAGATCGGCTATATTCACCAAATGTTCACCCCCCAGAATAGGGACGCTAGGGTTCAAGTGGTTAAATCAAGTAGTAGCCAAAAGATTATGTCTAAACACACACACGCCTAGCCCAATCGGAATGCATCTCCCCCCTCCCTCCCCCCTTCTGTATACATTAACGTTAAGGTCATCATCAAGTTAATTCAGTGTTTGCAAACATGAAACGTAATGTTGCTATCAATAGCAAAAGCTGTGGCAGAACTGGCCATGGGGAGTCATGAGGAATGCCGTTTTAATCAGATGGACATTGGAGTGGCCAGTGACTTGTAAAATCTGCTGCTTGGCGGTGCAAAGGAAGAGCCTGTTGCTTTACCTCGAAAAACCATGGAGACCAACTGAATGCATGTGAATTTGATTCCTATCGCTTACACACACAACTCACTATGTTTCCTGGCATGTGATGCATCGTGGATGACATAAAAAAACTCCTTCTAGCGGCCGGGGCAAAGACTGCTTCATATCTCTACTGTACTTCACCGTGCCGGTGCCAACGACCACTGCAGAGACGTCTGTTTCATCCCTGCGCCAGATCAAGAACTATCTGCGATCCAGAATGACCCAGTAGAGGTTAAACTACCTGATGTATGGCTACTGCCACAAAGAAAACCTGGCACAGATGGACATTACATCAATTGTAGCAGTTTGCTCAAAGCAATGGGGCTTTCTTTGGAAACTTTTAAGTGGTGTGCCAATAGTGCACATATTTTTATGTATGTATTGTTCTTTGTGAAGGAAAGGGAAATTGTTGGACATGCCCCATGGGGCGATTGATGGGTCCTGTGGAAAGTGTGTGTGGGATTCAAGAGGGAGACAGAAATGAAAGTGATGCTGTACTATATGTTCTACTGTATGTTGGTCTGTGATTAATTGTCTCGATAAAGTTATACAAATTATTATCAACTCCCATGGTCTTAACAATACAAATACAGATACACATTATAAAATTACCTGGACTAAAAGAGCTGTAATCATAACCCAAACAATAGATAAAACAGAAAAAGGAAGGCGATTATTATTACCAACAAACAAAAATCTTGTCCCTAAAACTTCACATCCCGTTATGTGCAGCCTGGCTTCAACGATATATAGTGGCTGCTGATTAGAGACGTACCTGACTATGTAGCCTGATGGGGATTGATAGCTTCACTAGCATCATTCTGTGTCACTGTAGGGGTGGTCTGGAAGGAGGAATCCATGTGTATTGATGGTACACACAAGAACACCTGAGAGAAAGAAAGAGAAGACAGTCCTAGATAAGTGAGGTGACACAATGAACACACAGTGAAAAATAGCTGCTTCACAGTCAAAACCTCAGTGCAGTTTAAATTGATTCATCACACTGATAGCATTTATGTGATTTACTGAACAAACTCAACTTTCTCTGATGTTAACAGACCAATCATGTTCATTTTTAACAAGACTAAAGATGGAAAAGAGACTTGGCTTCTGTGATTTCTGGAGCCCCAAGCATGTCCACAGCTACGATTACACAAATTACACACTCATTAATTCAACTTACAGCATGTGTCCATTTTATATAAGTATTAACTAAATTGATTGACAGGGGTAATCTTTTCTATTTTAAAAACACTTAAACCGCACAATTAGTTTTTTGGAGAAAAGAATGGTGCCGCATTGAAAATAAAAAAATAAGATCCATCTGCTGCTTGTCAACATTGATTTGTTTCCTTATTTTCTAGAATCTAAGCTCATAATCCACTCCCTACCCATCTTTACAAACAGGGCACTAACAATGGTTATTTTTGTAGCCAGAACTGCAATCGGGGATAAGGCATCCATTATCCCCCCACTCTGCAAATACCTTCATGTGGCTCCCTTTCCCACTCCTCACTTTCCCTCCGTCACCCCCCTTTCTCTCTCTCTCTCTCTCTCTCTCTCTCTCTCTCTCTCTCTCTCTCTCTCTCTCTCTCTCTCTCTCTCTCTCTCTCTCTCTCTCTCTCTCTCTCTCTCTCTCTCTCTCTCTCTCTCTCTCTCTCTCTCTCTCTCTCTCTCTCTGCCCCCCACACCCCCAACCATCCTGTAAAGCCTATAAATCACATGGTGATAGATTGGCTCCAGTGGGAATGTCTCACCCCAAGGCTCGGAGCAAGGGTAGTTCACCACATACGCCTCCTTCTTTGTTCTGAAACCAAGCCACTGCGGGATATTTACATGAAGGGCAGATTCTAGTCATTGTGGCCTGAAGCAGTGGAACTGAGACGTATATTTGTGAAAATATTCCAAGGACAGAAAATAAAAAGGCGACAATAACAGACATTTTCATGGGAACAAATTGCAGGTTATTGTCGGATTAAAGACTTCTGGTGTAACTGAACAACAGCAATTGTTCCTATTTATAAAGTGGCTTTGTGAGTGTGTTGCAATCCGACTGACAAGTCAAATTGTGTGTTTGATTCATAGCAACAACGAGACCTGAAAAACTAAAGACCTAAATGTTTGAGGAGGAAATACTACTGTACAAGCCGAGACATTCATTCAACACTTGCGCTTAACTCCTGTTTCACACGGATAAATTGGACACTTAGATTCAAATGACCTTCATCCCAATACATTGCCTTGTCAGGCTCTCATACCAGTGAGCCACCATGGAGAGCTCATGAAAAAGACGTGCTGTGAGGAGCATCTCGCCATCCATCACACCTCACAGGCAACACAGAGGTGGTTGTCACTTGATTCTAAAATCTAGATGCTTGTTTATTTATCTTTCCCCAAGAATGCCAAACCCACTAAGGTCACCCCACATCATTCCCATTTGAATAAAGCTCTCATTTGCCCCAAGTTACTCGACTTGGGTCCTTAGCTCCAGGCGTATTTCAGGGCAAAGTTAAATATTTATGCAATACACAGCCAGGGTTCACAGTCAAAACAGCAGGCGTATGACATTAAACAGTCTTTGTGATGACTCAGTTGTAACACCTTAAAGTTAATGGCTAGACACAGGTAGCTATAAACTATGAGCCATTCCAGTAAGTAAACTATATGTACTGCTACATTTCCCTGCAATGCTAGTTCTTACATGTTGGTTGAATCATCAAGTCATTTATTTTTCATATTCTTTTCTGTCAGTGAAAGTTTTAAAAATCAATGTGGCATCAAAAAGGCACGAAAAAATCCATATCTGCATGTGGTGTTCATGTTTGTTTCACTTAAGTTGTAGTCACATCTCTGTGTGCACATAACAACTATTGTTTTGTAGTATTGCAGTTCCATAACATTAAAAGAGTAAAGACATTAAAGCACAAAATACCCCCAAGACAAGGAAGGAGTCGCCTTACACACAGGGCACATCCGTATTTTGGGCTGTTTTTACTTCTAGTACTACTGCAACTATACTATATGTATATTTATTTTACATTTTTTACTGTTATGACAAAATAAAAGCACATATGAAAACACTATCCTTAGAAGTGGACCATCATCACAAAATGGGAACTGGTTCTAAATTGACCAGTCAGGGTAGAGAAAAGTTAATAAATACACAAGAAGCAAGGTTAAAACGTACACCTCCATACTGGCTATTCAATTACATCTTAAAATTTTATTTGAGGATTAAAAATGTATTTAACCTTGTGAGAAAGTGAGGTATGTCTCTTCCCTGGGTCGGCTATTATATTTTATGGTTGCACCTTGACTCATAAGTGTGGACGTGCTGCTGTCTCACCTTGGTTAATTTTTTGACACTCAACAGTCAGCAGTGTTAAGCCTAATTTATGCTCCGTCACACAACGTGTCGCGCGCCGAAAACAACAGACCTAGTACAAGCCTCCGTGTCGCGGGTGTGAAGGGTTGTGGGCTTGTAGCCTCGTGCAGCTAAGTATGAATCGGGCTTCACAAGTATGTATCTGACATGAAACAGAAATATTTCACTTATTGCATACATGTGGCACTTATTGATGTGCCAACACTCACTACTTGTGCAGACATATACATGGGTATTGATTGAATATCACTACTGCTGTGGAGTAAAGTGTCAAATCAATGCACAAAAGACTTGCCACCACATGGATACCCCCCCCTTCACATTCTCATGTGGTCCAAGTAATTAGTGTCAGCACACTTGAATGCTCCCTGAAATTACTTTTTTGTGCATTATTAGCAGTTATGTGATAATATGACAATGATTTATTTCTCAACTTGATGTTTGTTCTTTCTCAACCAGTGCAATGTTTTAAAGCAGTTAGCTACTCCTGTACGTGTCACCTCAACTTTCACTTTCAACAAGGTCAGGGAAAAGTTATTCTCACCCTCACTTTCCTCCAAATCACACAGCTCTGTGATTCCATAGCTGTCAATCCCAACCAGAAATGCCAATACCAATCTGTCTATCTCTCTCTAGCTCTCTGAGTCCTCTCTCTCACACACGCAGATTCTCTCTCTCTCTCTCTCTCTCTCTCTCTCTCTCTCTCTCTCTCTCTCTCTCTCTCTCTCTCTCTCTCTCTCTCTCTCTCTCTCTCTCTCTCTCTCTCTCTCTCTCTCTCTCTCTCTCTCTCTCTCTCTCTCTCTCTCTCTTACGCGAAGGGAGAGATGCATGCAACAAGCCGGCAGATGGTGTGAGAGATAGAGATGATCCTATGGGACCAACAGGGCTGTTAGAGGCAGACCGAATCTCGGACCAGAAGCCCCAGCTTCTCCAGATTCAAGCTGGTCAGCCGTCTGTGGCTTGGGCAAAAAGAATTGCCTCAGTCACAGATAATATACTATAAACTGAACCCTGGACGCACTAATTAATAGGATACAAAGAGGTAGTGTTTAAAGCCCTCCATGATATGTT
Organism: Gymnoscopelus microlampas; assembly: GCF_963454915.1. Classification (NCBI taxonomy): domain Eukaryota; kingdom Metazoa; phylum Chordata; class Actinopteri; order Myctophiformes; family Myctophidae; genus Gymnoscopelus; species Gymnoscopelus microlampas. The sequence goes on along the minus strand of NC_139952.1, from coordinate 15,329,382 downwards.
TTCTGACACAACCAACAGACAAACAGAGACAAACAGATAGCAGAGCTGGGCCCAATAAATCTGATACTCAGGAACAACGGACAATCTGATATTCGTTTTGCAGGTAGGGAGTCGGATATCTGTGTTAACCACTTTGAATCTGGCTCCCCTATTTTGGGCATGTTATTAACATTTAGTAACACAAATAAAATAAACAATTTAAGTATATATGTAGGTCGTAGGGCTTAAGTGGTTAAATAACAAGCTCCACTAAGTGTGATTAACTCGGGTTTACAGTAGGCTTGTCTCTAGTGCTAGGCATCGAAACCGATATTATATATATATATATAATGGAGAAGCATATTTTATATTATAATATCAACGAATTGACACCAGAATTGACACCAAAAGAATCAAGCAGATTTTTCATAAGTGACTAAATCGGTTAGATTGATTGACCACTTAACTCTGTATTTGTTTTACTACAGAAATAGTGAAAATAGCTGATCTGTAAGACAAGTACAACACGTTGCATCGCGGCACGTTGAATAAATATCTTGAATAAATGTATGAATATACATAAAAAAATCAAATCACAACAGCGTGGCTCCAATAAGGATTTTGAACTTCATGCGGCCACTGGCGAGCCTGTGACATCAGTCATTTATGACGTAGGCTATGATATGTCTGAGGTATGAGGTACAGTATGACTCAAAATTTGGGCAAGTCTTCGGACTCTGAGTGAATAATCTCTTCAGAGCAGCCAACTGGTCATTCCCACAGATTTGTATGAAGATCTGCCCATCCATTTTGTGCACAGATAGATGGACACATGGACAGGACCGATTACAATAAACTGTCAAATCCTGAGCATGTGGGCAGGATAACAAGGCAAGCACAAGCATTATGGTCTGCCATTGCAGATCACGCTCACAAACACATACAGTATCAGCTACTGAACAGGCTAGCAGCAGTGGGTTCAAGGAATACTCTCTAAGTCTAAATAGTAATAACGTCAGTGCTCATTTAATTCTGAGACGGTACAAATGCAACCAAATGTACCCATAAGGGTCCATTTGGTTGCATTTGTACAATCTCTGCATTACAACTGGATAAATGTATTGTGGCTTCACTGCTGCAAATTGCATGGTGGTCAAATGTGCATAGCCTAAGGTGGAGAGTGCACATGAAGGATTTACCAACTCTTTGCACGTCTTGAGGCAGCCAATCTGGCACGGGGGTCTCAAGGTTGACAGCTCTGTGATGCATGACAGTGGAACACGGCTTTCCAACGGCGTTCAGTTGGTGTCACTTACACCGAGGTCAGTTCCCCTGTACACACTTCTCCACTGGTTCTCTGTATTGAGTGCACAAAAACAAACACAGATGCAATGAAGGAGTGATACTGTGCAACCACCTGCGTGTGTGTGTGTGTGTGTGTGTGTGTGTGTGTGTGTGTGTGTGTGTGTGTGTGTGTGTGTGTGTGTGTGTGTGTGTGTGTGTGTGTGTGTGTGTGTGTGTGTGTGTGTGTGTGTGTGTGTGTGTGTGTCTTTGTTGTTAAATATTAATGGGACCTCAATAGTCAATTGCAGATGAACCTTTTATTCACAATTTGCAAACTATCTGCTAACTGCCCACAAAACCGCATATAACGGCCAGCCAAATACTGGGCTTTTAACCCATTCTTGTTTTTATGCCATTTCCCCTCAAACAATGAATTATATAGCCCAGTCCTTTAAAGTTGCTGTTAATCTCCACTGTTGGTCTTTGGGAGAGTGTAAACAATCGCGTCTCCTCCGATACACATGGACTCACCAGCTGCTTATTTTCACTTGACAGTGAGAAGTTTCACCTGGATGTAACACGTGCAGAGGAACATCTCTCCCAGTTCCACTCCCTGCTGAACAGGTGCCCCAATCGACCGTGAAGGTATTCACTAGTGCAGCGATAAAGAACACAATCCCCTGCTCGATTCCCACCTCAGAACAGGGCGGGTTAGTGCATGCGTGTGTGCATGCGTGTGTGCGTGCCTGTGTGTGTGTGTGTGTAGGAATGTTAGCATTTATTTCTGTTTAACTATGTGTTAATTGCAACATATGCCCATTGCCCACAGTTTAGCAGTCTTACAGTACATAAGTGCGTTTGTAAGTAGGCGGATGAGCTGGAGTGGAAGTCTGTTGTTTAGAATGTTTACCACAATTTCTTCTGAAAAAACTATAAAATAATAAGCGTACAATAAAAAAAATTAAAAGCACAACCTATGAGGCACACATTGTATCTACATGGGAGTCTTGGGAAAGGGATGCCATTCAGTTAAAGCCCATTTCTGATTAAAATGACATACAACACAACAACATACCCCACGCACCTATGACACATGTGCGTCAAGAGAGGGGCAGAGGGAGAGGGAGAAAAGATACTGCGTCGTTGTACTATTATTAACACATGCCTCGTGGCGGAGATTTGCACTCCACGGAGCGCACATTTCTATTTTGAAAAATATGACTTAAAAAAATAAAACATTGGATTTATAGTTTTCATGTGATGTCACAAACCTATGGGAACGCACATCTCGAGGGAAAAACAAAGCCTAGTAGCCTACTATCCACCAGCAACAATAGGAGATGCAGTCCCAGCGTGCTGCAGGTTTTGAGGCAGGCTCACACTTCATATCACGCCCCTCTGTATCTAATAAAAAGAGAGCCTGCAAATGAAGACAAATTGATCCCCTAAAATGTTTCATCATGCAATTTCGCAGCAGTGAAGCCAAGAGAAACAGGTGTTACTCTCAAACGATCCAAGAGGCTGTGTGCGTGTGTGAGCAGCAAAAGGGCCTATGTGACGAGTTGAGAATGATTGTGTGTGCGTGCGCGTGTGTGCATATAAGAGAGAGAAATGCTCATGTCTCATATAGCTCCATTATAATTAATGCTATTCATTGTGTTGTTGTGGTTTAACATGACCACCTCAATGTCTTATGTCCTAGTAACGCACTTCTAATGCCCAATTGTCTGACAGTGTCAGTGCCATAAGAATGAAGAAGAATCAAAACAGTAATGTTAGCCTCCCTCATGGCTAACAATCATTACCAAAGCTATACTGTCTGGGCCAGGCAGGGTTACCACACCCTCTAGTGTAGACAACCTAGTCTTTGAGCAAGAATTACTGCGTGTGACAGTTGAAATCAATAATATATTATATACCGTATATCTAACACGATTACAGCTATAAAAATGAAACAACATTTCTAAACCCACAACTGCATTGATGTGGTAAAATGTCATACTCAGTTCCAAGGCCAACAGCTGTTATTAGCATAACAGTTGGCAGCTAGTCTGCCATGCTCCCATGCAGGACCCACAAAACACAAAGGACTTTATCAAGTTGGCTAACTAAGGAAAAGAATAATAAATGCATACAATAATTGTTTCGGGAAGTGTAACTTTTTTAATTAAACAAAAGTTATTTTTGATATAGCCTAATCTTTCACTGGTACGTTTTTCACAAAACCATTAATTCCAAAAGGCCAAAAATCATAAAAGCAGCATCTGATCTACCCCACATTTGAATCACACAGGAGCCTTTAAACAACACAGAGCTAAAAGATTTTTAGGGCGGCACCACAAATGCAAATTCACAAGTTTTCTAGTTGTAAATGTGTGATCAGGGCTGGGGCACCTCAGTCCATACAAGAGGCCTACTACTACTACTACTACTACTACTACTACTACTACTACTACTACTACTACTACTAACATTACTACTACTGCATATTCTTGATGTTTTTGTTGTTTGTTTCTTTGCTTTGCTACATTGATATGTATGTTTGATTGCTATTCAGATTTCTAGTTGTAAATGTGTGATCAGGGATCATAAATACTAGAATTTCTACATTAACTGATAGTTTTGGCATCTGCGCCACTATTAATTAAGCAGTAGGTATACAAATCTTTGCAATACTAGCTTTACTACTTTTTTCTGAGCCTACCTACATAATCTAAATAGAAAATACAAGTGCAGTACCAGTAATTTGCAGACAGTACCCTTTATCATTCAGGCTCCCAGTACCCATTAGTATTTGGAGGCCAATCTAAGATGTTAGACATGTATGACATCAGTATATGACATCAGTTATCTCCATATTTGGCCAGATGACAGATACATGGCAAAAAGTGCCGAACTACAAGCTCACAACGCATCGTGTTGCGCACTTGTAGATTGTAGATTTTCGGTGCGCGACACTTTTGTGCAAATAGTATAAATCAGGGGTTATGGTTACATAATGACTTTTGACATGTCTTTTAGTTGAGTTTTAGTACCGCTGTCTACCATGGGAAACAGTCAACCTTGTCAGCTATGCTCCCATTGTGAGTGTGAGACATTCAAAGTGATTAGCTAATTTAAAATGGTTCAGTTAATATATATTGTCACACCTGTCGACAGCGACAGCATGGAAAAACACTGTAGTAATGCTTTATATGTATCCGTCATGCACATTCATGTTTAATGTCCTATTCTATTTCATGTTTAAGAATATTATAACTATGTTCTACGCATGATTTATTCCAGTTCAATCTCTGATATTCCATCTGACATACAAGCTATCACAAGTGAAAAGACACAGTAGAAAGAAAAAAAAAGACTATGGGAAGGTTACAGCGAGGCATTTGAGCGTAAAGTGAGATTTTCCATGGAAAATCTGAAACCTGGACCCTTTGTCTCTTCTCTGGTCTCCTAATGAATTGGTTTTAGCCTGTTTTGGAGCAAATTACCCTTCCCTCTCCTCCTAATTTTCCAATTTGCTGTGTCATTTATATCTAATTGAGGACTGCACTGGGCTGTATTACTCTCACAAATAGGGTGATATACTTTATTGAAGGTCTGCTTTATACAGAGGGGCTGGTTAACCAAACATCAATTGTGGTCTATACAAAAGCTGAGGATTTCTCTTGGAGGTTGGGGAGGATTGCAGAGGAGCTCTAATTATTTCTCAAAGGCAATCCTGGCCACGGCTCATTTTGGTCACTTTCCTTTTTTTATTCTTTGATGGACGTAATGAAGGGGGTGAAAATTCACTTTATTTCATCCCAACCGAGCCACCCTCCAAGTGTTTGCATCTCATATTCATCCAACCAAATAAGAAAAGCTTGATTTCAGTCTACCCAGCCAGGCCAGGTATGTCATACCGTAGGTAGGTATGAATAAAGTCAGCAAGTCAGTTGTATCAGTGTCCTCAACGTCAAACCTCACAGCACACGAGCAGCATTTCTCCCTGTTAGGAAGTGCAACTTTGTGTCATTGACTCGCGCAGTGAAGTAAATAAAATAATTTCCATCTGGCGGACATATTTTATTTTCTGCCCCAAAAGTGTATTATACAGAGAAGGTGGGGCCCTGAGACGTTCCCCACTACGGAGAATAGTCCTTTAACAACACAAAACAGCCTTCATTTCGGTGTGTAGGGGAATAGTTTCCTTTATTTTCACTACAGTTGGAGACCTCCCACGGTAATGGAAGTTTCGGTCCATGGGAAAAGCACCGCTCCAATCAGAGCGTTAGAGAGAACTCGCTATACCAGACTTACCTTCTAACAAAGGCCCTACAGCTCTCTCCCCTGGCTGTTGTCTGTTGCCAGCCCAAAAATAAAACTAGATACATCCCAACCTGCCCTTTATACCAGGTGGATCCTACCAAGAACAAATTACCTGTAATTGGTAGTCAATTAACTCAAACAAAGCTACACTATGGCCCCTGAGTTATTTACACAATTATATAAGGAATTTACCAACAAATTCAAATACATTCCCAGGTGCCGATTAAATCAGAGTACTCTTAAACACCCCTCCTCTAAAGTACTTGGCACCTCCAGGATTTCCAGTACTGCAGAGAAGAGACAGGTGACAAACAATCAACTAATTTACACAGTTTCACATCAATAGAAAAGCTTAAAACCATTGAAGAGTCTTTATCAATGCACAGGTGTCCAGATGATGTTATGGAAACATGCAACACTAATACGACCACAGTCACTTCCAAATTGGCCGATGATCTTGTTACTGACAGTTACATTGCATAGTGAAATCAAATATGCTGTTGCAGGTTATATGGGTGTGGAACCACCAGATCATAAAACTAGTGCTTTGTGCTTACCAGTTACTCTTTAGTGCTCGTGTGTGTGTGTGTGTGTGTGTGTGTGTGTGTGTGTGTGTGTGTGTGTGTGTGTGTGTGTGTGTGTGTGCGTGTGCGTGTGCGTGTGCGTGTGCGTGTGCGTGCGCGTGCGCGTGCGCGTGCGCGTGCGTGTGCGTGTGCGTGTGCGTGTGTGCCAAAATGTATATGCACGCTGCCACTGCCAGTAGGCCACAGAAGTACCTTCACTAATTGTTCTTTTTTTCCCCATGAAGCAAACAGCAGATGTTCCTCCACCTTGTTCATCGTTAAGGTTGCCTAGGTGACAGAGAGGCCACCCATCAAAATGCCATCAGGACCCTAACAGACACCAGACAAACATACGTGTCCAGAATGCCTAATTTTGGGGCCCTGCCACTTTTCTTTACTTTCAATCATGTCCTCTGGTCTATCCATCACTGAAACACCTCAGTAGATCCAACAAAGCCTTTGGTGGCATGTTTTTCTCAGTGTTGACAATGCACCTCAGCACACAGAACATCATATAAGTCACGACCCTCGGTTGGCTTGGGTCAAATTGAATGAGAGACAGTGGCAGACGGAGGTATGTGTGAATAAATCGATTAGAGGAGCACTTGACGGATGGGGTTTATAGGGGAGCGCGACACACCAGAGAATTAATTTGGCTAGGCGAAAATGCCTCCGTCAGGTTCATTCATCTTGGCAGAAAATTTGGCAATTTCCCCGGGTCTGGAAGCTCAATTAAGTAATGTTTCCAACAGTTTGGGGAGGCAAAAGCCATGTTGAGGGATACACTGCCTTCGCATGTCAGACACATGTGTTAATTATGACCGATTTTAGGAATACAACATGAGAGGGGGGTGGGGGTATAGAGAGGGGGGAGGAGGGATTAAGGCGGAGAAAGTTGAGCTACGGAGATAAAGGATGGCTGGGGCGGAGTCTGAGAGTGGAAAGATGAGTACAGTAGGTGTGAGGGTGGGGACAGGACACTCGAACACAATCATTATTTTAAAAACACCCCTTGTGTAAAAGATAAACCAGCATATCATTGTGCAATACTTGGCCACATTCCATGGTCACCTGCTACATGTCTAAGCCAGTCTGTGTTCTGTGTCTCACCCACCCACTGCCTGGGGTTCCAGTCCCTCATCCATAACGTCTGCACAGATGATTTATGTAGCGGGGTCGCTCTGTGACCTCAAAATCCACCCAATCCATACCGCACCTGTCACTGCACCATTGCTTGCTCGCTTACTGAAAACCAAGCCATCCGTGCAAAATGGCAATTTTCCACCCACCTAGAGAACAAAAAAAGAGGATGCAATCCATTCGGCGGCAAACTAAGGGAAATACGATGATAAGTAGAACAGGTGTGCGAGGGCTCAGTGTTTGCACTAACGAGGGAGTTGAACTGCACGCACCGCTGACCACAACATCTGTCGAGCTTGGGATGCAGAGTTGGGCTTTACCTCTGGTATGCAGTTTGCACAGCAAGAATCGGTAGATGATGGAGCACTTAATAGGGATACAAATGGAATGAACCAGGTCTGAGGTGGAGCACTAGCGCCCATATGTTGGATACACAGTAAAATCTTCAGGGTTAATTTAACCCAAATGTAGCCAAATGGACCCGTAAGAGTCCATTTGGTTACATTTGTACACTCTCAGACTTAATGGATATTTGCAGGATTGAGGATTTTACTGTGTAGCAGTAGTGCCCATATGTTGGATAGGTGTCATGTGATGCAGGGGGGTCCGGTGGGAAAATGAAAGAGCCATGCGTGTCTACCTGTGCCTAAGGTGATGCCCAGAATGACCCCTACCCGTTCCCAGGAGGAAACACACAAACGAGCTCATCACGCTTAACGAAGCCTAATGAGCCCTTAATTGGCAGCATTATGATGTCCCTGAAGGTCAGAGTGCAGGCTCTCATGCCAGCTGTGGAACGGTTTGGCACTTCCTGCCAACTTATAATGTCACATGACTCACCTCCGTCTCACTGGGAAAACAAAGTCACAGAAGGACATGGGGAACTTGAATAAGTAAAAACCATATACTTCGTCATTTGTTTAGCACAAAAAAAAGCAGTTCTACAAGCTCACAACACGTTGCACCGCAAGCTTTTAGATCTGAAATAATTAATAAATAAAGTAATAATAATTATTATTATTGTCGTTGAATTGTCGTCATCTATAATGATGGTTATGGGTGAATTCAGGCTGTGGTCATGTCAGTGGCCTAAGTGAATGAATGTAAATGAATTGAATACACAGGACCACAATGGAAACAAGCCCATAGGATTTTTTGTGTTATCCTTTTAGCATTATTGTATAATTGTACCTTTGTACTATTTTGCAAACTGTTAAAAAAGTATTCAATCAATCAAAACAAAGTTTGTTCTTATAAAAAATAGGTTTGAGCTGAGGTAACAAATAATAATAAAACTGCCATAAAGAAATACCTGCGATGACTGAAAAGCTTTGATGGCAAACAGCCACATGCCTAGAAATATATTCCCCCCCTAAAGCCTGGCCACAGCAGATTGAACAATAACACAAAAGTACATTGTGTTCTTGTTTCACTCTAGTCAGAATCGATTGATTTCTTTGATAAGAGCTTAACCAGCCATCACGGTGCACTTTCAATTCAGTGCAGTTCATTATTGTGCGGAGCTGGGCAGCCTGTGCCCTGTGACAGCAAAGGTTGCACAAACTATGACACATAGAGTGAGTTATATACGTATTTGAAGTAGCATTACAGTGATTACAAAGTTGCCAATGACCCAGTCTTTATGAAGTCCAAGTAGTTATGATAGTCCAGGGGCCAATACTGATATTTTCACAAAATGGTACCAAGCAAGGTGACCATATTATTTTTTCTTCTTCTTCCTCTACATGCCTCTAGTTTATATTTTGATACAGTAGGCCTACCCCTGCCAATCTTGACAGTTAACCAGCCATCACGGTGCACTTCATTCAGTGCAGTTCATTATTGTGGGGAGCTGGCAGCAAAGGTTGCCCAAACTATGCTGAACTTCTATAATGATATGCTGCCATCTACTGGCTGGAATGACACATAGAGTGACTCGAAGTAGCATTACAGTCATTACAAAGTTACCAATAAACCAGTCTGTATGAAGTCCAATAGTTATGATAGTCCATGGGCCAATACTGATATTTTCATAAAATGGTACCAAGCAAGGTGACCATACTTTTTTTTCCCCTTCTTCTTACATGCCTCTAGTTTATATTTTGATATGATACCCCTGCCAATCTTGACAATTTGACAATCACTGTCACTTAGTCTAACAAACCTACCCCCATATGAATGTGTAGACCTATATCAATTATATGAGTTCTAGACAATACTTTTTGGAAACAAATTGTCTTACAAGCACTTGATTCTAAGGTAATTTTCCCAGTAAAACCTCTGCTTGCAAGTTGCCAATAGTTTTTCATTGTGCATATTTAAAAAGATTATTTGCATATTTGAACACATTACTGGAAATAATCATATAATAAACCAAAGGTTAGGGTTATAAAACATTGTATATGTTGGGAAATGGTTGAGGTTTGTGGCCTACTGGCAGTGTGCAAAAGAAATGTGGTGTCTAATGATCCAGCAGTTTGTGAGATTAACTCTGATGACTGACAGACACCCAGACACTCAGACCCTCCCTCTTATAAACTGATGATTTCTGTATATATCATGTATTATTCTATTCGTCTATGACAGTCTTGGTCCAAGGCTAGGGCAATATGGTAGGCAGTGGCACAGTTACTCACTACTAAGCCTATCGCTCTTTCCTTCAGTAGCTTAGCACAGCCAAGGGTGAACACTTGGTGTATATTTGTCAAAATAAAGTTTATTTTGACAAATGTAATATGTGCAGTATCTGCTGTTACACACTGACACACACACACACGCACACGCACGCGCACGCGCACACACACACACACACACACACACACACACACACACACACACAAGCCTACATTGTTAACCATGCAGCTCAAATGCCAATTTCAATGTCATTTGATTAAAATAGTCAAGTTCACATCGTCTTCTGTTGTCTCCATGCAGCACACTTCACAAACAAACACACACTCACACACGCACAACACACACACACACACACACACACACACACACACACACACACACACACACACACACACACACACACACACACACACACACACACATATACATACATACATACATACATACATACATACACATGCGCGCGCGCGCGCACACACACACACACACACACACTCCAAGCCGCGTTTTGAGCGGCAAATAAGCCCGCATAATCAAAAATACGTCATAAAATCCGATTCCTTTATCAAGACGAACATAAATATAGTTATAGTATGTCCCTCCCTATAACTTTCCTTCAAAATCAACTACGTGACTCGCCACCTGGACCAACCTGTTCGTCAAGTATGGAGCTAAAAGATTAAGCCTAGAATCAAATAAAAAATACAAATATGACTGCCTTCTACATTACAGGTTAATGGAAATATAGGCTAGGCTACTTGAAGAAAACTAAAATCTTAAACTCACCCCTTGGCGCAAGTTGGCGCTGAAAAACACTCCTGGTCCACTCGCTCCGACGTTTCCAATACTAAACCCGAACCAAACCCGCACCCTAACCCTAACCGCACGCGGATGCCACATAGTCGGAGAAAAGGTCTGTCGGATTAACGCATGCCTCCCGTGACCGTCTCAAGGTTGAATTCACAGGCACACAGCTGGAGATGATTCTTTTTAAAAGTGGCGCGAACCTGACTGAGGAGTTCTCTGGTCCTCAGAGTAGGCCTCAGGGTACTGTATTGCTCCGCCTCAAGTAGGCCTACATATCAGGTAGAGTCCCTCCCTCCGCTGGAGGAAATAGTCCCTTATTTCTTGTTTACCACAGTTAAGTGTCTAGTAATTTGAACATATATGATTGTATTGTATTTTTAGTGTGTAGATTCATTGATTGATTGATTTTTTTTATTGACAACAAGCATATGCACAAAACAAATACTCAAATAGTTACTGCATGCTATTTTGATTTTTTTTTTTGCTAAGATTGTCCTTACTTTTTATTTCCACCACTGCCAGGAATTTGTAGGCCTTTCCATAATTCTCAAAAAAAAAAAAAAAAAAAAAGACATCTCAAAATCTGTGTGCCCTCAATCAAATTAACTGGCCTTAATTGACTGTCTATTAATCAATTGATTGGTTGATTGATGTACTTTATTTAGACAGACAGATATACACACTACTATACAGAACCAGCTTACAGGTTACTGGTATGAAGAGTGAAAAATATGTACAAGAGAAGAAAAAAAGGGGGAGGGGGAGGGTGGGGTAGGTTAAGACTTAGACAGGGGCCATTTTCGAATTGCAGCCTCCTGAAGGTGTATCTTTAGGGCAGATTTGAAAGTGAGTAGGGTTTTACACTCCGTTACTCCTTTTGGTATGGGCATTCCACATTTTTGATGAATAGCATGAGAACGAGTTCATTCCCTTTGTTGAGCCAAATCTGGGTTGAACATGATTCGTGGAGCTGCCTCTGGTGTTATGATCGTGGACTTCATTAACGTTTTGGAAGTATTTTGACAAATACAGGGGGATCCCAATGTTGTGGTGTATCTTGAAGACCAGGCCCATAGCAAGTTGCTGTACTCTGTCCTCAACCCTAAGCCATCCAATCCTAGCAAAATGAGCAGGGGTTAGATGGGTTTTGTGATTGAGGCCAAGAAGTAGCCTTACTAGTTTGTGAATAAACACAAACTGAAGTGATCTTTGAGGTTTATTTATAGTCAGATGTTCTTCTCTTTCTCTACTTAAAGGGATAGTTCACCCAAAAAAGTACTTTTTTCTATCGATTAGTCACCCCATGGAGACGCATTCCTAAGCAAATAATTTGATGACCAACGGACCGGTAGGCAGCGGTTCCGGTAGGAGACACAAAGGAGACTCTTTGTGTCTCCTACCGGAACCGCTGCTGGTCTTCAAATATTTGTCTTAGGAATGCGACAAAAACAAAGAAATATCCATGAATTCAAGTCTCCATGGGGTGACTAATCAATAGAACAATTGGGTGTGAAATATCCCTTTAAAGTTTAAACATAAACTTTTTAATGTGTTATACTGTATTTTCCATAGCAGTTATGTATACTAAGCTGTTGGTATTTATACTGGTATCCGATGATTTTAATTTTATTTATTTTTCTGCAGCAAGTGCACAGAGAGATGAGAGACATGCAAGGATTGCACATTTTGTCCAAAAGGATAACACAAAAAGCCTGAAGGCTTATTTCCATTGTGGTCTTATTTATTTGTTGTTGTGACAAGGGGAGAAATAAACTACATTTAAAAAAACGATCAAATACATAGAATTCAGTTTAAAATCAGGACCATGTGTTGTTAAGAAAACTCTTTAAGGAGGACTTAAAGATAGTAATAGTCCCAATTGAGTTAAGTGACTGCAGGCAACCTAATCCACGTGATAGCTGCGGAATATTAAAAAAAGAGTCCTTTCCAATACGGCTATTAATTCTGCATGGAACAAAGTTTGTGGAGCTACCTTTAGTGGAGTAGCTATGAACATCACAAACCCTAGAAAAGTAATTGCATAAATATTTGGGTGCCACATTGTTTACAATCCTGGGGACCATACACAATTTCATAAACAAAACTCTCTCCTCCACTGTCGGTGAGTGAATGTAATGCGGTGAATGTAATGCACATTAAAGCGCTATGGATAAAGGCACCATTTACTGTAGGCTATATAGTGCCTTGTGGGAGAGTGGTGAATGGTGAGTGTACGGGTGTCACAAATGTATCATGCCCATATAGAGAGAATAACATTGGGTCATCTTAGAATCCTCTCATATAAGAATTGTGGTCCAAAAATAAATACATTGTCCCAGCGCTATTGTCAGGGAGGTGGCTCTGTATCGTTTACGATAGACAGTCACTCATATTTGATACAGTCGAATCATATTTGATACAGTCGAAGATTTCATTAATTCGGCATTAGCGTTTTATCGCCGTCAGTTGATGCTTCATATCCATATGAGTCAAACCACCGTGCTCATTTGTTTATTATTGGAACACAGTTCTTATATGAGAAGATATTAAACACGTCTATGGGAATTCAGAATGGGGGGGGGGGGGACCTGTGACCCAGGTAGGATGCGTAAATTACGTCAGACTTAGGTGCTCTATATGACTTTAAAGACCACAAAAGAAGATTTTCAGGCCTCCTTATTTAAAGTTTTTAATAAGCGCCAACGGTGTTGTGGAGGTCTTAACATATTTGTTTTAGAAAGGGCACTTTGGGCATCAGGGGCAAAGGGGCAGTTGCTCAGGCCCACTCAGCCTCCCCCTGACTCCCCCTGTCTGTATGTCTGTCGGTCTGTCTGATTTTAAGATCTTCTTGATGGACTGGACCACCTCTGACGTGGTGGCCTGCCCCCCGATGTCTGCTGTGTGTAACCTGGTTTCATTCATGGTGGTGAGGACTGCATTTCGGATCACATTGGCATGGTCATAAAGCTTGAGGTGGTCCAGCATCATGCAGCTGGCCAACAGCATGGCAGTGGGATTTGCAATGTTTTTGTTTGCAATACTCTTCCCAGTGCTCCTTGTGGCCGTTTCAAAGACAGCGTAGTCTTGTCCGTAGTTGGCCGCCGGCACCAACCCAGGCCCTCCCACTAAACCGGCACACACATTGCTGACCACGTTCCCATACAGATTGGGCATCACCATAACATCAAACTGCTCTGGCTTGGACACCAGCTGCATGGTGGTGTTGTCCACTATCATGTCGTCAAAGGTGATGTCTGGGTAACCTTTAGCCACCTTCCTGCAGCACTCCAGGAACAAACCATCACCTCGCTTCATGATGTTGGCCTTGTGGACGGCAGTGACCTTGCGGCGACCCTTCTCCTTGGCCAATCGGAAAGCGTAGTCAGCAATCCTGAGGGAGTTAGTCCGGGTGATGATCTTAAGACTCTCCACTACCCCTGGTACAATCTCATGCTCCAGATTACTGTACTCTCCCTCTGTGTTTTCCCTGATGATCATGATGTCAATGTTCTTGTGGCGAGTCTGGACGCCAGGGAGGGACTGGCAGTGCATCACGTAGGCATACAAGTCCAGTCTGGTGCGAAGGAGATTATTCCTGGATTTCACTGAATGTGGCATGATATGATTTGTATCCAAGTTTCCTTTAAGAGCAACTCCATTACGGCGGATGGCATCAATGGCATCATTAATGTCATCCTCAGGTGTCGAGGAAGAGTTGACATTCACCACCTCAAAGTCTACTGGAACATGGATGAACTGGAAAACGTCACTGATGTGATTAAACAACTCTGGCCCAATTCCATCCCCAGGGATGAGTGTGACTGTATGTCTGCCTCCATGTTTAACCAGAGGGGTAATATTTTCTCTAGCGTCTGTCGCCTTCCCTCTGTGATTCACGAAGGTTGTTCCCAATACTTTAACCGTACTTCCCAGTGATCCACTCCAAAGAGGCTTAATTACTTTGGACAACGAGAGCGTAATATTGAACACAGCCATCATGATCTGAAAGCAGGATGAGAAATACATCTATTTATAAATCCAGAAATCTCTGTCCGTGCATGCATCTCTGTCCATGTTATGCCCATACATGGAGATCCCCAAACTCTCCAAAGCCGATTGGTTGAAACACTTACCCATATATGGAGATCCACAAACTCTCTCAAGGTGACATGTTGAAAGATCTGCCCATATATGGAGATTCCCAAACTCTCCCAAGTTGGTGTGTCATCACTATGCCTTAGTATTGACAATAGACTGGCCTCTAAGTACCCTAATAACTGTACTAGAGGAATGAATCTTCAATGGCCTCACAATTTCATTAGATTATGATTCACCTGTTTGTTTATGTTTTGATTTGTGATTCTACGATGCAAAAGTCAAGCATCACGATGCATCTCAATTTTCACTGCAAATGACTGCTTTTTCATCAGTTAATACAATCAGTCAGATACATAATATGAACATGTTATTTTGAAAGTGCGAACGTGATGTGCTTTTAACCATTCCTTTCAACATTAATGTCTTAAAATTGTATTTTTTTAAATAACTAAAAGGTATGGCTTAGCCAACCCATTAAATCCTGAAAAACAAAACCTCTAAGATTATGCCCATATATGGAGCCCCTGCCATCAGCGCAAATCGGTGTCATGCCCATATACGGAGACTGATGATGTTAGGCCACGTTTTTATGTTGTATGTATATGACGTCACATGCCCATATATGTAGATCCCTGATGACCGAACAGACAGCGAGGGAGGAACAGGGGGAGGGAAAGGGAACCGGAACCTCAATTCTGGGGAAGCTGATAATGCAGCGGCAGCAGCGCAAAGCATCTTCTTGATTTGCTGTGAGTGTGTAAATAAGACAGAGGGTTTATCATTAAGCAAGTAACATGTGTTATGTTCTGAAGTCGATTCCCACTTTTAAAAATTCCATCGGGAGCTTCAACACAAGTGTGCAGACCTTGTGTTATGTTTAAAACACTATGTTATGTAATACATTGCACCTTGTCTCTGAAGTTGCATTTCCCCCAGTCCAGCCAATGACCTAAACAGGGTTTGACATCTGACATTTGTCAAAGACATGATTAGTGTAATTTGTATATGAATGATACCTTTATGGCCATATTAAAATGTTAATTTACAGGTTAAAACTGTAGTTTCACAAGCAAAAAAACAAACAAACATGAGAATGGACAATAAACCATATTCATAAAGAATGTGTGTAAATATTTCATGTATGAATTGTAGCCTAGTCATACAGCCACCTTATACATTTTCTAAGGTAGCCAAGTTAAGTCTTGATGTTACAATTGTTGCTACAAGAGAAACTAGCCCAGTGGAGATGGTTGGATTTCAACCAAAATATTTTTCAAACATGGATTAGGCATGTAGGCCTACCTGCAACTGCAACAAGAACATCACCAAGTCAAGAGGCGTTTGTCACAGAAGTTGTACACAAAGGGTCAGTATCATAGTCAGGCTGCTCAATTAAAAACAATACACAATTTAAATCTGTGCACACTTATTTAACTGCAATTATACAACTGGACCAGTCCTCAGGATGATTACAATTTCAATTTAGGCATTTAGCAGACGCTCCAATGCGATTTACAGTAAGCAAGGAAAATACAAGGTAATACATCAAATGCATAGAAAGTGATCTAGGATCATAGGTAAACAAAGAACCTATCCTCAATCTAAACCGTATAATATCAAAAGAAAATCTATAATCTGCACATTAAGACTACACACATTAAAGGATGGTAGGTCTACAATAAATCACCTGGCATCTGTCTGCATAACATGCTATCTAAGTTACATTTAGCCTTTGCATAAACCTGCAAGGTCGTCAAGGCTAGATTATAGAGCACTGTGCCTTAGTTTTTACACACTTAAACTGTAAGTCATTTGCTGCTCTATTCACTTGTGCAATTACCACTGTGGTAATAACTATCATTCCTTTCTTATTGTATTGTTGCTTTTATTGTGGTTTGAAACACACAAGACTTTAATAGTATATAGCCTAAGAACTATGACCTTTAGGTAGTTAGTTGCAGAGGCTCACACATGCCATTCCCTTTAAAGACACTAGATGGAAGTGTTAATTCACCTAATGTCTACTATATTCCCCTTTAGGATGAAGGAGAATGATTTCTGGCAGTGCTGATGAAAAAAGATTCATCACCCCAACACCAGACATGTTGACTGTATGGCCAAGTTCATGGTCTTGGGCTGAGTCTGTGCATCTGACGATGGGTTCGCAGATTGGTGCATCTGCAACATCGATCAGCCTGAACACTGTATTGTACAGATTTGAGGTCATTTCATTAGCACACTATTAAACCAGTGGCGGAGCGTCCGGGGAGGCAAGGGAGGCGGCCGCCTCCCGGCCCGCGACCCTGGAGGGCCCGGCCGCCGGGCCCTCCAGGGTAGCGGCCCCGACCCGGTCGCCGCGACCGGGCCGGGGCCGCGACCTCTCCGCGGCGCCTCTCCGCCTCTCATTTAATTAAAGCATTATTATCATCATTAAAATAATATTGAAATGTTATGTTGCGTGTTGTTGGTTTATTTTCACTCACAGTGATGCAAATATACAAAATTATCTTATCTTATATCTCCAAATGTATTTTGGTTAAAATCGTCATCAACATCTGCCAAAAAAGACGCATTGACACCCGTGACCTATACGTCATCATCAGTCACTTGTCAACACAAGCCAGGACAGGTAGCCTTCTTCAGCATTGTTTACAACGGCCTAATCATGAGCGGAAATGCATATAAACACAAAAGTGGTAATAGAAAGCGCAAGGAAAAGGAAAAAAGGGAACAAGCAAATGCTAAACTTCCCAAATTAGATAGCTACCATTTTCGACCACCTACTCCTCGTCCACCTGAGCCTGAACCCGACAACATCATTGCATCTGGCCCGATACCAGCATCTGGGTCAGGGGAACACAGGAGCCAGATTAACAGGTATGATGACCAGACTGTCGGTGTCACTCACTGTCTACAAGAAACGTAGTTATTAAATTGTTTATGGTTCTTATAGTAGCCGCTGACTGAGCCCTAAATAAGAGTCCTTCTCTCTGTCTCTTAGTGACGATGAATCTGATGATGATAGGGACTCAGCAGCTGCTAGCTGCTCCTTAGGAGAGGATGACCAGCAGCTCCCCCTCCCCTCACCCACACCCACACTGCAAGTGGAAGAAGTGGACACTGGGAGTGAAAGCAGCAGATCTTCTCCTCATGCCATGGGTGAAATTGAGACCATGGATGATGACAGCACTCCACTGGAGTGCTTTCCGACTGATCGGGCCAATTTCTGTGAAAATGTTGAGGATGCCAACACCAAAAGATATATCCTTAAAATGGGCCCATGCAAACCCAGGGGTCCATTCCCCACCGATACGGACAGTCGTTCTTTTTCGAATAGTTATTACACCTGCACCAGTAAAGTTGGGATGAAATTGCCACGCAGTTGGTTGTGCTATTCCCCAAAATTAGACCACTGTTACTGTGAGCCTTGCTGGCTTTTTGCCAAGCGAAATGCACCCCAGTATAATAATGCATGGGTAAATGGAATAAACGCCTGGAAGAATCTCTCCAACAAAATTGAGAAGCATGAACCTTCTCAAATACATATTCATGCATGTGTGACAGGGTCAAAGCAGGGGGGTGAAACCAAATTGTAACATTTTTTATTGATGATGAAAAACCTGTATTACGCACTTAAAAACATCATTCTCTTAACTATATTTCTGCACTGCATGTTTTATGGTTGACAATGTATTTCCCCCCGGTCCCCGAGCCACTTGACATTGGACTCCCCTATAGGCTGTGTGACATTGGCCTTGTGACAGCGGACGGCCAATGTCCCCAGGTCACGCTGGTGGCAGAGCGAATGAGGGCGGAGTAGGGTGTGGCCCACCTTATTCAAAAGTGAGCGCGAGCCACTTGGACAGCAGAGAGACAGGCATACAGGGCAGTGTGGAAGTGACAGCCAGAAGGGACGGTTGTGCACAGGAGGAGCAGACATACCACGGAGCAGAGGTGGGGAATACAGTGATCGCGGCACGTACCAAGCCACCAGCAGCGGACGGTGAGCAGACGGCGCAGTAGCAGCAGAGACGGGGAGGACAGACAGACGAACCAAGGAACGGAGGAGAGGTCCAGTGGCGATAACGTTGCGCGCTTCACACCCTCAAAGCCAGACGTACAGTCTGGCGGGCGAGTAAGTGTCCTTCTATGCAACGTTACCTTTATAAACCCACGGTCCTAAACCTCATATGTGAAATATACCTGAACAGATGAACTGGTTCTAGTTTCTATGATTGCAGGCAATACGCACGAAGACAAGAAGAGACAGTGATTCCTGGCCTAAACCCCCGCTCCAGTTAAACCCCATATAAGGACATTCCCACCTTTTGCATTGAACCGTGATGAGTATATGACATATAGCAATTGAATTGGCACTTGGCACTTTACTGCTTCAGTAATAGTTGGCACTTTAACGCTAAATTCATTATTTATTTGCTATAGTTTGCACAAGCCCTGTCTGTTTTTAGTGTTTGGTGATTGTCTGTATTCCTGTATTTTAGTTAGTTAGTGGGCGCATTAGGAGGTTGAGGTTTTAGAATTAGTGTTATATTTTGTTTATGCTTTTCAATATTTTATGGCTTATAGACGCCACTGTATTAGCTTAATAAAATAGATTACCTTTTTATACAAACCTGTTTCCGTCCAGCTTTCTCCAAGGGATATGTGTTGAAGTGTTGTTCTCATTTAAAAGTATTGTACTTACCTGGGTAAACTCGAACCTGTGAATAGCCTAAGAAAGAGTGTTACAGAGGACCCTACCTCTTAAATAAAAAGGTGGCGTAGTCTTGCAGTACCTAACAAACAGTATTATTCTCACAGTAATTACGCACCCCGCACTTTACCGTGCAACTGATATTTTATTGTTGTGAGTTTAATGTGTATTGTTATTTATTTATTATTGAGACAAAGTAAAGAGTGTCAGCATTCTAAAAAGAAGTGGCAAGTTACATGTGACAACCTGGCCACCGTCACATATTTGGCGTAGCGCGGCAGGACTGGGTAGAGAACAACACAAAATCCCTAAGAGAAACTGTATTGAAATTTTGCTGTTTTGCTGCTTTTTGTTTTGTTTTGTTTGGTTGAATCAAGAAAGTAATGATGATGATGCCAGTGTATCCAGGGGCACCGTGGCTACCTAAGTTTTCGGGCATAGAAGGTGAGGAGAAATACAGGGAATGGAGAGAACAGATTAAAGGATTATTGGGCACTCAGGATTTAACAGAGGAGAAAAAAGTTGCTTTTGTAGTACAGACCCTTACTGAGGAAGCTAAGCGACAAATTAGTGTAATTGACAAGGAAGATCGCAATACAGTGGCCAAAGTCTTTAAATGTTTAGACACGTTGTATAAAACATCTGTTTCTGCTTCCCAAGCTCGTGCCTTGTTCTATGGCTGTGCGCAACGCGCAGGCGAAAGTGTGCAGGCTTATATTTTGAGGCTTAGAGAGTTGTTCTGCGGGCTGCGGCGGCTCGACCCAGACACCGCTCCCTCCGATGCCATTCTGCGAGAGCAGTTACTTGTAGGACTGTCTGAAGGCCCTCTGGGTCAAGCCTTAAGAATATATGCCCGTCGAAACCCCACAGAAGACTTCGCCGCCCTAAAAAATGAGGCCTTCCTACTAGACACTGAACATAGAAGAGAAGGGACTGCTGAAATCTTGTGCCATGCTGTTAAACCTGTCTCTATCCCAACACCCTCACAGGAATCTGAATGGAGAGAGAAACTGAAACAGGAGATTATGGAAGACGTCAAATCGCAAATGCAGGGGTTTACGCAGGAGCTCATGAAAGAGATCAGACCGCTCCTTCGACCCAACACCACCGATACACGACCTCACGGTTCGCCTCCATCTGAACGACGCCGGGAGCCGTACCAACGCAACGAGTGGGATGAGGGAGGTAGGCCGATCTGTAGGAGCTGTAGGCAGTCTGGGCACATTGCTCGCTTTTGTAAATCTGACCCCAATCATTTAAACTAGTACGCCCTGTCGCCGAGGTCCGGGAGACAGGGGTGCAGCGCGCACTCGCCAGATCAAGGGCTAATGAAGTGTTTATTGGGGACTGTCCGACTATTGGGATCACTATGGGAGGAGTCCACTTAAGGGGGTTACTGGATACTGGGTCACAAGTCACATTAATGCAGCAAAGCTTATTTGAGGAAAAATTCTCACACCTAACGTTGGGAAATGGGCCCCTTGTTTTTAAATTACGCGCCGCTAATGGTCTTGACTTACCGTACACTGGCTATGCCATATTGGACCTAGAGCTGGAGGGAATGAAGATCCCAGGGAGAGGAGTTGTAATCGTGAAAGATGAACATTGTACTCAACCGCTGATTATTGGGATGAATGTCGTGAACGCTGTATGGCATGCCCTCTTTAAATGGCCTGGGAGGCCTGTGTTTCCATGTCAGCAGGGAAGGACGCTGTGGAAGGACGCATTCGCCACCTGTAGGAGGGTGGAGGCAGTGACGAACGAAGATGGGTCCATCGGTTATGTGTGGCCGGTCGGCCGGCGGAAGATTCGAATCCCCGCGCAGAGTGAAGTGATGATCTGGGGCCGCGCTTGGAGAGGACCAAATGGAGCGGACTACGAGGCCTTGATGGAAGCCTTGCCGGATGGAAAAGATTTGGGAGTGGCCCGTGCCCTCGTCACGGTGCGCCACGGACGTGTTCCCATACGAGTGTGCAACCCACACGCATATAGTCTGGTCCTGGACCGCCACCAGAAGCTGGGGAGGCTGTACCCGGTGGAAGAAGCGGATGTCCGAGGCGGCAGGGACCTGAGCCTGTCCCTGGGGACCGACGGAGAGGTGGAAGTGGCCGTAATCAGTGTGGAAGATGATGGACCACTGAAGACCCTGCCCGAAGAGATGGAAGTGTTGACGGAGCGTGATGACCTGCCGGAGGCGCAGAAGAGAGAGTTACACGAGATGTTGTGTCGGTGGAAGAAGGTGTTCGCCATCCATGACGAGGATTTCGGACGGACGGACGTCGTGCAACACCAGATACCGACCGGAGACGCGGCACCCATACGAGAGCGACACCGGCCGTTGCCGCCCTCCATGTACCGGGAGATGAAGACCCTCCTGAATGAGATGCTGGAGAAGGGAGTCATCAAGGAGAGTTGCAGTCCGTGGGCGGCACCTATCGTACTGGTCAAGAAGAAAGATGGCAGCTGGAGGTTCTGCGTCGACTACAGGAAACTTAACGCCGTGACGCACAAGGACGCCTTCCCCCTACCCAGGATAGAAGAGACGCTCACCAGCCTGACGAAGGCGCAATGGTTCTCCACGTTAGACCTGGCCAGCGGGTATTGGCAAGTAGGAATGGATCCCCGGGACCGGGAGAAGACCGCCTTTACGACCCCGCTGGGCCTGTTCGAGTTTCAACGCATGCCGTTCGGGCTTTGTAATGCGCCCGCGACGTTCCAGAGGCTGATGCAGCAGTGTCTGAGTGGTCAGGTGACAGAATCCTTGCTGGTATATCTTGATGACATTATAGTATATTCACCTGACTTCTCCTCTCATCTACAGCACCTCGAGCTCGTCTTCCAACGCCTGTGGAGACATGGACTGAAGCTGCGGTTAGACAAATGCAAACTTCTGCGGAGGGAAGTGCAATTTCTGGGCCATGTCGTGGACAAAGAGGGAGTGCGGCCCGATCCGGAGAAAGTGGTGGCAGTGCGGGACTGGACACCACCCTCAACGGTCCGCGAGGTCCGCGCGTTTCTAGGTCTAGCGGGTTACTATAGGCGTTTCGTGTCCTCTTTTGCTGCTATAGCACGACCCTTAAACAACTTATTGATAGGAATCCCAAATGACGTAAAATCCCACCAGTGTAAAGTCGAGTGGACTTCGGAGTGCCAGCGGGCGTTTGATGCGTTAAAGAGTGCCCTCACACAAGCCCCGGTGTTAGCGTATGCGGATTATACACAGCCTTTTGTGGTTTACACTGATGCGAGTGGCCGTGGGTTGGGAGCGGTTCTAGCCCAGGTCCAAGACGGTCACGAACGTGTAATAGCTTATGCAAGCCGCAGTCTCCACCCGACCGAGCAGAATGACGCAAATTATAGCTCGTTCAAATTGGAGCTTTTGGCCCTTAAATGGGCCGTGACCGAGAAGTTTAAAGATTATCTCACTGGCGCTCGATTCACAATATTCACGGACAATAACCCTGTTGCGCATCTCCAAACGGCTAGATTGGGAGCTGTGGAACAACGGTGGGCTGCTCAACTTGCGTCGTTTACTTTCGACATCAAGTATCGACCGGGCAAAAACAACGCCAACGCTGATGCCCTATCGCGGTTCCCAGTGCAGCCTGTAGATGTGGCGGCTGTACAATCGACGCCAGCAGCCCGGGAGGATGAGTGGAGAGAGACGCAGGATCGGGATCCAGATGTGCAGGTGGTGAAGAGGTGCGTGGAACGGGGGAGAGCCCCTAATATGGTGGAGAGGAAGAATTGGACTCGGGGAGCGCGGCAACTGTTACGCCAGTGGAACAAACTGATTATACGAAATCATGTGTTATATAGGAAGGTGACCGATCCTTATACCAAAGAACAATACTCACAGATCATTTGTCCAGGTTCACGCAGAGAGGAGGTATGGAGAGGAATCCACACGGCCGCGGCGCATGCTGGGTTGGAGAGGACCTTGGCCCAGCTGCGACGTCGGTTCTATTGGCCAGGCATGGAGGGAGCGGTGCGTCAGTTACAACAGGGTTGTGTCGCCTGCAGCCTGCAGAGGAACAGGTCAGAGCCTCGGGCCCCCTTACAACCCTTTGAAGTCTCATATCCACTAGAAGTAATAGCCATTGATTTCCTCACATTAGGTAGGCCTGCTGATGCGTGGCAAAACATTCTGGTAGCTACTGACTTATTCACCCGTTATAGTTGGGCTATTGCCACCCGAGACCAGACTGCGCACACCACTGTCCGTGCGTTATGGACGCATATTATCCAGCCGTTCGGCTGTCCGGCCCGGTTCCACTCAGATCGAGGCCCCAACTTCGAGTCCGAGTTAATGCACCATTTATGTCAGACTTATGGTATTGCAAAAAGTCGCACCACTCCGTACCACCCGGCTGGGAACGGTGGAGTGGAACGATTTAATCAGACATTACTGAACATGTTGCGATCACTAGACACTGATAAACAAGGAAGATGGAATGAGCACTTACCCGAGTTAGTTCATGCTTATAACAACACGATCCATAGTGCTACGGGTTATGCCCCCGCCTACTTAATGTTTGGCCGACATTTGAGGCGCCCTATAGATGTCCAGTTAGGAGTGCAGTCAGCGCAAGAGCGCATGGGAGTGGGTGGCTGGGTACAGGACCACCAACAGAGAATGGCGACAGCTTATAGGACCGCAGGGGAGAGGATGGGAGAAACGGCCAAGAGGAGCAAGCAGGTTTATGACCGTAGGGCCGGTATTACACCCCTATTACCAGGAGAGAGAGTGTGGATTCGAAATAGGAAGAGAGATGGCCAGGGGAAATTGAGTACGTGGTGGGACCCCGAGCCTTACGCAGTGATGGAACAGGTGGGAGCTACGGGGTTGGTGTACCGAGTCAGACCCGAGAAGGGGGGGCGAGAAAAGACCATACATAGAAATGCGTTGAAAGTGTGTGTAGCCCCCAGGTCGCCCCACGAGGACCCCCCAGCTGTAGTGCAGCCCGAGCAGGTAGAAGCAACCACGCCGCAGTATTATGGGTTTCTCTCCGTCCCGAGAGCACCAGATGAGCCACGGCGCTCGGGAAGAGCAAATATAGGCCAGCCACCCCAGAGGTATGGACATGATTAGGGACAGTTGCAGGGACTGGCAACGGAAAAGTGGGGGGGGATGTGACAGGGTCAAAGCAGGGGGGTGAAACCAAATTGTAACATTTTTTATTGATGATGAAAAACCTGTATTACGCACTTAAAAACATCATTCTCTTAACTATATTTCTGCACTGCATGTTTTATGGTTGACAATGTATTTCCCCCCGGTCCCCGAGCCACTTGACATTGGACTCCCCTATAGGCTGTGTGACATTGGCCTTGTGACAGCGGACGGCCAATGTCCCCAGGTCACGCTGGTGGCAGAGCGAATGAGGGCGGAGTAGGGTGTGGCCCACCTTATTCAAAAGTGAGCGCGAGCCACTTGGACAGCAGAGAGACAGGCATACAGGGCAGTGTGGAAGTGACAGCCAGAAGGGACGGTTGTGCACAGGAGGAGCAGACATACCACGGAGCAGAGGTGGGGAATACAGTGATCGCGGCACGTACCAAGCCACCAGCAGCGGACGGTGAGCAGACGGCGCAGTAGCAGCAGAGACGGGGAGGACAGACAGACGAACCAAGGAACGGAGGAGAGGTCCAGTGGCGATAACGTTGCGCGCTTCACACCCTCAAAGCCAGACGTACAGTCTGGCGGGCGAGTAAGTGTCCTTCTATGCAACGTTACCTTTATGAACCCACGGTCCTAAACCTCATATGTGAAATATACCTGAACAGATGAACTGGTTCTAGTTTCTATGATTGCAGGCAATACGCACGAAGACAAGAAGAGACAGTGATTCCTGGCCTAAACCCCCGCTCCAGTTAAACCCCATATAAGGACATTCCCACCTTTTGCATTGAACCGTGATGAGTATATGACATATAGCAATTGAATTGGCACTTGGCACTTTACTGCTTCAGTAATAGTTGGCACTTTAACGCTAAATTCATTATTTATTTGCTATAGTTTGCACAAGCCCTGTCTGTTTTTAGTGTTTGGTGATTGTCTGTATTCCTGTATTTTAGTTAGTTAGTGGGCGCATTAGGAGGTTGAGGTTTTAGAATTAGTGTTATATTTTGTTTATGCTTTTCAATATTTTATGGCTTATAGACGCCACTGTATTAGCTTAATAAAATAGATTACCTTTTTATACAAACCTGTTTCCGTCCAGCTTTCTCCAAGGGATATGTGTTGAAGTGTTGTTCTCATTTAAAAGTATTGTACTTACCTGGGTAAACTCGAACCTGTGAATAGCCTAAGAAAGAGTGTTACAGAGGACCCTACCTCTTAAATAAAAAGGTGGCGTAGTCTTGCAGTACCTAACAAACAGTATTATTCTCACAGTAATTACGCACCCCGCACTTTACCGTGCAACTGATATTTTATTGTTGTGAGTTTAATGTGTATTGTTATTTATTTATTATTGAGACAAAGTAAAGAGTGTCAGCATTCTAAAAAGAAGTGGCAAGTTACATGTGACAACCTGGCCACCGTCACACATGCGTAACATACGAGCAATGGAAATGCAACAGTACAATAGATGCTGACATGGAGAGGTCTGTGCGTAATGCAGCCCTGTTTTGGAGACAGGTCTTAGAGCGCATTGTAAATGTAACCCTCACTCTTGCTTCATGCAACTTGGCATTCAGGGGGCATAGGGAAGCTATAGGTCAGGGAAATGCTGGAAACGTTTTGTCAATAATTGAATTATTGTCTCTCTATGACCCTGTTTTGAAAGAGCTAATCAACCGACCACAAGGGTCAGTGAAGTACCTAAGTCACCAGATCCAAGATGAGATCATTTACATATTGTCTCAACATGTGAAGGCTGACATAATTGGTGAAATAAATGAAGCCCCATTTTATTCGGTTATCATGGACACAACACAAGATGTCTCCAAGATAGACCAGTTGAGTCAGGTTTACCGGTACGTGACCGTTGTTAGAAATGACATGGATGTAGCTACAGATATACAGATCAATGAAGTGTTTTTGGGGTTTGAAGTGACTGTAGGCTCATCAGCTGCAGAGCTTGAGAGCAAAATCCTTGGCTCTATAGAGAAAAACAGATTAAGTCTGTCTCAATGCCGTGGACAGGGATATGATGGGGCTGCTAATATGAGTGGTGTGTATTCAGGCGTACAAGCAAGAATAGCAGAGAAAGAACCACTTGCCCGGTATGTTCATTGCGCTGCTCACAATCTCAATTTAGCACTCAATGACTCTGTTAAAAACGTCCCTGGAGTAAGACAGTTCTACGACACTGTAGAGGCGTTATACAACTTTTTCGGTCACAGTATAAAGAGATGGGCTTTGCTCAGTGAGCTGATGACGCCAGAGAGCAGAAAAATAACAGTGAAACGTTTATGTCCAACTCGCTGGTCCTCTCGCCATGATGCGCTTGTTGCGTTAAGGCACAGGTATGGAGACATTGTAAAAGCCCTTTTGAAAATAAACCTCACCAGTGACAAAAAAGATGAGCGCGATGACGCAAGTGCACTAAAGAATGCAATCAGTAAATTTTCGTTTATATTTTTGATCAACATGCAGAGCAAGATTTTGGAATGTATAAACGCTGCCTCACAGTTAATGCAAGCGAAACACACGGATATCCTCAAAGCATCTACTCTGCTGCAGAACGCCATCAGTGTTCTGAAGGAGTACAGGGAGCAATTTGATGAGGCCAAATCCACAACTCTTGCTCTAGCAACTAAATGGGGCAGTACAACAAAGTTCGAAACAACCAGGGCGAGAAAAGTTAAACGTTTCTTTGATGAACTTTCTGAAGACAGTCGCCTTACTGACGCAGAAAGCAACTTTCGGATAAACGTTTTCAATGCCTGTCTTGATATCATCATACAGCAACTTTCCCAGAGATTCACCAGCTTACATGTAACTGCAAATATATTCGAGGCAATTCACCCCAACACACTTTTGGAAGCTCGGGATGAGGATTTATACCAAGCTGCCCGACGGCTTAGTGAGCACTACAGTCGCGACATAGCCCTCAGCTTCCCTGGCCAGCTGCTTTCTTTTAGAACGTGTTTCAGAGACCAGATACCTAAACAAAAGTCTGTTGTGGATTTAGCTAAAATGCTCATTGTAAATCACCCAGCAGTGACCTCTACATTCAGTGAGGTTTGCACAGCCTTCATATTATTTCTGACTATTCCTGTCACTGTAGCAACCGCCGAGCGCTCATTCTCCAAATTGAAACTGATTAAAAACTACTTGAGAAGCACAATGGGACAGGAGAGACTCACTGGACTGGCCGTGTTGTCAATAGAGAGTGAACGGTCAAAGAAACTGGACATACAAAAGATAGTCGATGAGTTTGCAGAGCGCAAGGCTCGTCGAGTTGCCTTCAAATAGTGGTGAGTGCCAGTGGACCTAGAAGGCGTGAAATTGCATTCTGGTTGTAGGCTATTGAGCTCATGGGCCATTTTTTTCTAAGCAGTTCACCATTCTAATATTTGTTTTATTTAATAGGCCTATTTATATTATTTTAACTACAGTGAGTGTTGTTCATTCATTAGTCCTTTTTTGAAGTGGGTTCCAAAAATGTCGCTGTCCATGACAGTGGTGGTGCTGAACTCTTACAAAATGCTGTCTGTGAATCTTATGTAACAATGTAAGAATGCTTGTAAGCGCGCATTTGCGGGAATGTTTGTTGTAAAGCGATTCAATAAAACTGAATTGAAATGTAACGTCAAGCTTTAATTTATTATGTAAAATGAATGTACATTTTTGGAAATTGTATTTTATTATAATTCATTTTTTGATAATAAATCGGTAAAATCAGGCAAAAATAAGAAATAAGAATTAAACAACATAACCCTAACCTAAGTGATGTTTAAGTGTTAAATAGCTATATAGCTCATGATCCCATAGTAATCATTAACATTAGTGTTTGTTCATTAACAAGTCTCCTCATCTCTCCAGCTCTTAAGTAAACAGAAAATACTTTACAGGATAAACAAGTGAAATGATTATGAGTACACAGTTTTCATACATTTTGTATTTTATACATAAAAAAACAACATTTGGAACAGGTTTTAATGCATCTTTCTGTGTGTGTCCATGTGCACTACCAGAACATAGAGCTTTAATTTAACAGAACACTTTTTTAAAACCAAAGAATATCACATCCAACTCCAAGGATAAAGATGCATGTAATTCTTGAACTGCAGTATTTATATATACACACAAACACGCGCATGTCATTCGCTGCTCTATTCACTTGTGCAATTATCACTGTGGTAATAACTATCATTCCTTTCTTATTGTATTGATGCTTTTATTATGGTTTGAAACACACAAGACTTTAATAGTATATAGCCTAATAAAGAACTATGACCTTTAGGTCGTTAGTTGCAGAGGCTCACCTCTGGACAATGACTATAACATAAATGATCTAAAAAGATCTTAAAATCAAAAGAATGAAAAATCCAATAAACCCAAAAGCAATGCAATAGCATTTGTATATACATATTTGATAAAAGTAAAAAGATAAAAATGATAAATGATAAAAGTATGAAATGATCATCTAAACGCCAAACGATCATTGTGATGGTCCACACAGCACTGCAAGCCGACTCTGTGAGAATAAAAACAACAATGAAAATATGTTTCCCAGCATAATGCATATAGATACAAAAAACAAAGCCCTTCCATTTTTTTTTTTTTACAATTTCACCCCATAACGTTTTGACAGAAATTAAATGGAATACGGGTTCCATACCTGTAGCTGCTGAATACTCCTTAGAGCATTTTCATCCAGTGAAGAGAAATCCACTGAGTCCATCTGACTCGCCAGCAGCTGAATGCTCTACAGTAGTTCAACACAACACACACAGTTAATTCAGTATCGTACATGGCAATGCCCAATTAATACTTGGTTGTGTCGTGTACCAAAAATAGCCGATCTACGAGCTCACAGTGTAGATCAGCTATTTTCGGTATAATATGAATCAGGATTAAGACAGGTCACAAACAACAACCTACTTGCAACTCTGTGCATATTATAATAAGCATGCATGCACACAGACGATCTCAGACTGATAAGCAGACGTAAAAAATAAAAACTTGACCATATCACCCAAGAATTATACACATATTTTAATACATGCATAACATGGCCTCCTGTGTTTTATGAAAAAAACATTACACATTTTTTTCTTCAATTAATCTCAACTACCTAGCATGCTTAGATGGTAGGCATCGTAGACCTACCATGGCGTCCGTCATTGCTAAATGTGGATGCCAGGGTAGGCATCCTTGTTAAATAAACAAACAAGTGGAATCCAGAACCCTGGGCAAAGCCTGCTAATGGCTATGTATTGTGTTATATTAAGTAAATTAGGCTAAAGTCAATACCTCTCCATTGCCAATAGGGACGCTGATGACAACATCCTCACTGGTGGAAGCCATGGGAGAGCCGTTGACAGAAATGCTGTAGACCCTTTCTTTGTGACGGGCAACTCTGACTGCAGGGGTCTTGGGAAGCCTGAGGGCAAGAAATGTATCCACATCAGGGGTTTCAATAAGTCTGTTATTTGCTTGAAAGAAAAGGCACAAATATTCCCCATGGTACCTGAAAAGTAAATTGAACCACACTGGCTGCTGTTACATGGACAGTTGTATTCGGAATGAATACACTTCTATTCGGAATGAATGAATGAATGGATGAATTCATTCCGAATAGATTTGCTCATGTAAACACCCCAATTGGAATAGAATATTCCATTCCAGTCTGAACCGAATGCATTTTCATTCGGAATAGGAGGGGTGGTATAGACCGTTCGAATCGGGTTAAATCAATCGGAATTGACCATGTAAACACTTTATTCCAAACGCTCCTGTCTGTTTGGAATACATGCATTCCTTTGCGAATGTCCGTGCTTAGTAGGGCTGTCAGAATTGTCCAAAAATGACCTATCAAATCTCTAATTCGGCCACGGTTGGTGCTGAGAAGCGCTCGCTCCTGCGGGGTAAAATTATTGATTCTAATAGCGTCATTTAATAAGCCTGTAATGGTTAATCCCAGACTTGTCCAGGAGAACGGACGCTCCGAGGATTGCTGGCCTAGGCTACACTTATATGGATCTTTTTCTAAACAGGTATTTTAGTCCTCAGTTTTTAAAAAGAATCCCTGGCCACATGACAAAGATCTTTAAAAAAAAAATATCCCTGTCCACACGTAAACGCAGAAACGCATTGATCAGCATGCAAGTTTCAATTTTAAATCAGATTTTATTTTATTATTTTTATTTATTTTATATATGAGGGGCCAAATACATATACATTTTTAATCGTGTTAAGGCCCAATACTGCAATAGCTGCATTATTTTAATAGCATACGTGAACAAAAATAAATGAAAACATTATTAGGGCGCAACTGCAGCGAAAACAGACGAGTCTTCATCAATTCATTACATGGGCAGCCGGAACGGTCGTCCCAAAACACCCCGCCCCACGCACCTTTTGAGCGGGCCATCCACGGCTGCTCCATGGTGGCTGGATTTTGACCCGGGGCGATTGTGTTTTAGGGCGACAGACCCGTCATATTATACCTCTATGGACAGACCCCGTGTGCGCACCGCGCGCTACTCGCGCAGAAAGAGGGTTTTCGTCACAGTGAATGAGTTACAGCATGTTTCAAAGCTTTTTCATAATAATACAAGAAAACGTGACACTCGGCATAATGAGTAGCTTATACTTTCTACTTAAGTATATTTTGATGCCAATACTTTTGTACTTTTGCCATAAATGAGCGTGCCTTGTTTCATAGACTGTAGTGTTGCTCTCTCTCTCTCTCTCTCTCTCTCTATTATTATAATGACCATGAGCGGTCCGGTGTTTAAGTATTATTATTTATGATTATAATGACCATGTGCGAATGCGCGATGACATCATCGTACGGTACCTACATGAGAAATGTGACAAATACTATAGGCTAGCCTACGTTTTACCGTGTCTGGTACCAATACAAAAAAATAAACTGGTCTGAACTCGTAGATCTGCTACTTTTGCATTAAAACGGCGATGACAAAGGAACACAGGCTTGCACCGCATACAACGCTGCCTGGTACGACCGATAGACCTCCGCCGCGGAGGCACAAGGGGGCTATTGCCTCCTCCCATGCCCACCAGGGGAAGCTCTGCTCCGGGTAGTGGCCCCTGGTCCATGCCCGGGCGTAGGCGGGAACCACTTTGCGCATGTCAAAAGCTATATTCTGAATGAATGCTTTGGTCATGTAAACGAGGAATACTTTTATTCAGGTCCCATGTAAACAGGTGAGTGGATCAGATTCCTCTATTCGGAATGAATTCATTCTGAATGAATACATGATGGTCCATGTAACTGTGGCCTATGTGAATTTAATCAGTTGGCCCGTTTCAAATTAGTCAGCAGCATTAACCAACAATGAGTTTCAAGTAGTAATGCAGGGTTGAGTATGAAGTAACTAAAAGCATATAATGAGATGTAAACAAAGCCATCAAGAAAAAACATTCTTAATGCATCAAAGCTAAGAACAAATAAAATATTTTGTTAGCCTGATTATCTGACAGAAGCTTCAATATGACATTTTTGATTGATTGAATACTTTATTAGTCAGATTACTAATAGTTAAACCCTGCCCCGGTGCTCAAAGGACAATCACTTATTCAACCGGGATAAAATGCAGATTCAAAACACAATGACAGACCAGAGAAGCAGTCCACTCACTGAGTGGGCGGAGTCTATAACCTGGAGCCAGGCTACAATTTAGTATGAGTTGTAATTATTGAGACATTTTGCATAAAAACAAGATAACTTTTTTAAAGATAACCCTCTAAACTTCAATTAAATCTTACCTAGGGTCAAATCGTGGAGTGATCAGAGGAGTACCTCCTACTAACAAAGAAGAGTCCAGCATGCTCCTGGCAGGTGTCACCAAGGGCTTCCTGTTGGATCTGAACACAGACTCTTGTTAGCGTTGCAAATAAACAGAAAGGCTTTTGATTATAGACTTGCCATTGGTGGTAAATGCAAAAAAAGACCCAAGATAAAGTTAGAAAATGGACAACACGCCCCTGTTTACTTAATGAGTGTCACAAAATCTCAAAACTGTGCATTTATGTGGTAAAATCATGGATTTTTGCAGACACATCCAACAGCTCATTAAATAATTCTGGCTTTGACTTTGTTGTCTCACCAAGCACTTCTCTCCCTACCTGTTTGTCAGGTGTAACTACGACATTAGCTGCAAAATATAGCTTTTTTACATGCGTGGATCACATAAGATTAACAAGATGTTCCACAATCCCGTCACTATACATTTCCTTGTTGGGATGCATTCAACTTCAACACGATAAATTTCAGCAATTCAATTCGATGTGATGTACATTATTATTAGAGGTGCTCCGATCGATCGACCGATTTTCACTTCTAATGACTCGAACGGTGATCGGCAATTTACCCGATCTGAAGAAACCGATCTTTTATGACCGAACTGCACCATTTAAGTGGTATAAAGGTCAATGTATATACAAATATATAGTTTAACCCATTTAGACCCGAGGCAGATTTTAAAAACGCCTTCTAAATCCTGACCTAAGTTTTCTGAAAAACTTAGGTCTTAAACAAACAAATATTTATTCAAAAATTACAAAACTTTTTGTTTACTATATACTGTACATAGCAAAAACGTCTTCAAAGGTATAGTTACATATAGGGGTTCCCGCCCTAAATGGGATATCACTTTGCATCTTTGTGACAGGCCAAGACATGCTCCAATCAATGGTATACATACATTGTGGGAGACATTTTTACACCTGAGGAATCGATATTACTTCTCTAGACGCTAGGCAAGGAGTTAATATTGATACATCATAAGACAGAAAAGGCAACAATATCACGGTACAGCCAATTTCCCCCCTAACTGTCATATAATTGTGGTTTGAAATCGTACATATATTATTAATCCCAATATCCATAATCGTGTTGGTATATGGTATATCTGCTTGACCAGGCGGACAAGCAGATAAAGCAGGCGGAGAAGCAGATACATTCAAAATGTCACACTCAATACATTAGAAATATACATATCCATCTTACTTTCTAACGGCGGCTGCAGCTTTTTTAGATGTGGTTCGGGGCGGCTTCTTTACAGTTCTTCCCTGAATCCCAAAACACACAAACCGTTAAATCAACCACTGTCCCTGGCTACAGGGAGCTGCACATCTACTTCATGTCTAAAGTATATGCCATACATTTAAAAAAAAATAGACAGACAGACAGACAGACAGACAGACAGATAGACAGACAGATAGATAGATAGATAGATGTGTGTTTTGCTGTGACTGGGCTTGTGGAAAGCAGTAACCACCTTCTTCGCTTTCACTGTTGGATTGTTCTCCTCATCCTCTGAGCTCGACTTTTTCTTGGATGCTGCTGGAAGAAGACAAAGTCCAACACGATTATGGATATTAGGATTAATAAGATTGGTGTGATTTATTGACGGACATTTTACATTTACAAAAATGCGTACACATGAACATGGTATATTTGTACATAGCCATCAAAAGGATAAAAACACAAAAAAAGCTTGACAGCTTACTTATGTGTGTGTAAACAGAGTGGCACATACCCTGTCTGTGTGTGCTGTATGAATAATATCAGCAATATTACCAGTAAAAGCTGCAGTAATAGTCTTAGGACAGATGGGTGGATGAGGCAAACAACTGTCCTGCACTTACTTTTCTTGACTGTTGGAGGGATGTCATGGACATCAGCCAGGACAGTATCAACCTTGGCAGCCACATCTCCCTGTAAACAGACAGGAGAGAAGATCGACATGAAAATCACTGAATGTACCATGGCATAGGTGGTTGTAAACTGGATCTGGTGATATGCTGATTAAAAACACCTGTTCTCACCTTTATATCCACTTCTTCATTCTTTGCTTTCTCTGACCCTAAGAGAGAGGCAGATACCAAATATGAAAGCTTGTTTACTGGGGGTGTCGCAATTCTGAATCAGATTTGATTTCACACTTCAATATTAAAAACAAGGGTATGTTTCTAATCTCTAATACCCCTCTGTACTTTTCCCCACCTGCCCGTTCCACTCTTGTGTTGGCTGCAGCACTCCAAAAGAACAAGAACTTTGTTCTGTGTCAACAGGGCTTGACGACGCGGAACAAAGCTCTTTAGAACAAACTCATGTTATACTTCCCAACGTCTCAGCTCTGAATGCCAGACCTCCAGTATAATCTGTCTAGCAAACACAGCAGCTCGCTCTGTTGTTTGAACCACTGAAGAATTGTGTACAGTGCTGGAACCGGTGGTTTTACCACCTGGATCTCACTCCGACACGCTGTGACAAATTGATCATGGAGGTTTTACCATTTCTATTGTGTCTATGGCCACTCCATCCTATACTCCTCAGCCATACTATATTCTAAAAATATTGCTGCTTTCGCTGCTGGCAGAAATCACAAATCGGGCCTGGGCAGAATGCAAAAACAATACAAAATAAATCACGGCCACCTTGAACTTCTCCTGACCAATCACTATCAATGTTGTTCAGCTAGGGAAGTGTGGCTACTTTGGAAATGCTTGAGGTGCAAGAACTACCAAATAACACATTGTACGGCACTACTGAAGTTCTTATGCCGTAATTTTGTTCTTATTGACCTATCCTAGCCGAAAATAGTTTGTGTTCAGTTGGAGTATGCTGCAGGCTTTAGCTGGGAAGAACAAAATGACAACATGGCTAGAGAACATCTCTGATGAAAGCAGTGCCTGACCATATGATCTAATGCACCCGGGAATTTAACTGACTAAACCAAAAACGTCAATGCTGAAAACAGCTCTACTACTCACATTGCGTATATATATACACAATACTATAACAATATGCAGACTAATCTTCTTTACCATTCTGAAAATGTAGACTACACAGTTGTCACTGTGTTAAAAAAGCCAATAATGAGTAGTTATGTACATTTATCTTAACTGGTTTATTAGAGTTTGATAAAGATTTTAACTTTTGAAATATTGTAGTGTGTGTTGTTTTTTGCATTTACAACATACAACAATATCTCGAAATCAAAAAGTCAAATTGAATAATGGATTTGGATCATGACACTCATACTACTAAGGGAGGAGGGAGGGGTGGGGGGTGGGGGGGGAGGTATGTCACTTGTTACCACCGTTTGACTCCCTGCCTGCATTCTATAGTTACAGCCTGGGCAGATATGCTGGAAAAAAATGTCAAAAGGGTTTGTTTTGTTCCAGGCGAGCTTGTGCGTACTTACTGTAATATTCCAACCAGTTCATTTGTCTTATTTGCTTAGGAAGTTTGATGAGAGCCATGTCGTAGGCGTTCTGGGATTTTCTCAACAGATCATTTTTCTTCACTTTCAGCCTTTCAACAATAGCATTCACTGTAGAAACAAAAACAATAACTGTTAGGAATTCATTATATTTCAGATTCCGGGAATTTATAGATAGATAAATGTTACACAATACATTGATTGGTATTTGGTAACAGGACATCTGGGCACCTCAATGTGAATGGGCTATTTTGGCCAAAATCTTAAAAAATACAATATTTGCACATTTTTTTAAAGTAAAGTAAAAGTATACATGATTAAAACATGCTTAAACATTCGACAATTAAGATCTAATATTTCTGCAATTTATACAAACCCTGTATATACAGTCATTTTAGGGCATAAACAAGAAGTTGAAAGATACAATTAAGTCTGATAATGATGTACCGTGCATGTTCACATCATGTATACTTTACTTTATTTATTGTTTAACATTTTGGAAAAACAGCCAATTTTACATCGAGGTGGCCATATGTCACTAGTGCCCACCTATCCTGTATTCCAGTGGTTCTCTCTCTCTTTTCAGGCAGCAACCCCCCAAAATAGTCATATTTTGAACTGGGGACCCCCCAACCTGACAAGCACTTGGAATGTAGGAGTTGAGGCATTGAATTTAGTTTGACTCGGTTCCACAGATAACTATTGTGAAAATAGCCAATATACAAGCTCACAACGCCTCGCAGCGCTTGTAGATCTTCACAATATTTGCCTCTTTCTGATATTGACCCCCCCCCCCCCCCCCCCCCCATCACATGGGGACCCAACCCACAGGTTAATAACCACTGATGTATGTATCCCATTGATTGTAATGTACCGTAGTGCTAGTCATGTCATTATTTCTAACGTTTGAGCAACAGAATGAGCTTCATCATGTTACCTTCGCCGTCGAAGTCTTGAAGAAAAGCCTCCACCTTCTTCATCTTGACGTCGTCTTTTACCTTTTGTTGTTTCGTGGTCTTCTTCCTGGGAGCCATGGCTGTGTACTGTGTATGGAATGGCTGCTGACAAGACAATTATTATTATTATTATTACTATTATTGTTAATTGTATTGTACATTAAATAACGCTTGGCACTCCCACTCACTGCTGTTCAGTTAAAAGTTACACAGCTAACGTGGCAAGCTAACGCTATAAGAGGGGAAATGGGTACATTTGCTAAGCTAGCTGACCGCCTTCTACTTTTTCGATCAACATGATCATTCCATCATATCTGCATTAATAATACACTGTATTCTACATACAATGGGAATGTACAAAACGTTATAAATAACCTGAACCTGTGTGTTACCTATTAGTGTGTGTTTTGCCTCGTCTCGTCGTGCTGCTGTCCTTCTACTTCTCAGGGTTTAACCGACGGCCTCAACAACACAAGAAGAACTGAATTTCGAATCTCGGTAGAGGGAGGAGCCAACCTGACCGATCAGCCAATCAGGGCCTTTTAGTGTTGCCAGATCTTGCGAGAGAAACAAGCAACCAGGTCTATGAAAACAAGCCCAAAGGAAGAGACAAGATTTTTTAGAAATTATTATTTTCTAAAAAATCTTGAGGAAAAGAAGTGTAAAATTTGAAATATTTTTAAAACATTTTAACAACACTCTGGCACAAAACATTTTCAGATGGGGGTCCGTGGACAAATACATATTCATTTGGGGGTCCTCGACACGAAAATGGTTGAGAATGAGATTGAGAACCACTGGTTTAAACACCAGGAAACAAGCCCCAAATAAGCAACTACACTTTAGAAACAAGCCCCCAAAAATCGAAAAACTAACCAATCTTTACAAGCAACTTTACAGAAAAACAAGCCCAAAATTGCTTATAATCCGGTCTATGCTTATAATAAGCGGACGTGGCAACACTAGGAACTTTGTTGAACTGCGCAAGGGCTGACTTTATTTCGACCAATCATAGCACAGAACGACCGTGTTTACATCAGGAGACCGGAAGGCAGTGCACAGCATCATGGCAGCAATGTGATGTTGTAACATTGAAGAGACCTGATTATTTGGGAATACAACGTATTTACCCCCCTTTTTTGTTGAGAAGGAAGACGTTATAGTAACAACTGAAAGACGTTTCGTAATACCGTCATTTTATTCTGTCCATATGACTTAGTCTGATGGCATTTGCTTGTGGAAACTGTTGTGGAAGTTGAAATGTCAAAGCTACTGTCACTTCACCATACATTGAGGACATGCTTTCAGTGTCTGGAAAGCAAGCAGAAAGCATGGAACACTGTGTTGTCTGAATGCAGCCCTCTGGTTGTGTCATTGGGAAACCTAGCAGAGCAGTTTAAAGCTCTGTCCCATGTCCAGCTGTCCAGCACTGTCCAGCTCAACTCCTTCCCTGATCTGCAAGAGCGATTACACTTCAAGCTGGTCGAGGCGACGGAAATAGTCTTGGACAAGCTCAATGAGAAAATGTGAGTTTTGTATTTGATCCACAGACTTGAACGCATATAGGTCCTTATTTGCAAGATTCAACCGTTATATTACCCTCAGTGGTGTAAAGTAACTAAGTACATTTACTCAAGTACTGTACTTAAGTACAATTTTGAGGTATCTTTTACTTTACTGGAGTATTTCCAATTCTCTGTACTTTTACTTCTACTCCACTACATCTCAGAGGCAAATATTATACTTGTACTCCACTAGAATTATTTGAAAACTTACAAAAACAATTACTACTTACTTTGTAGATTTGGATTATTATTACAATACATACATTAACCATATTTAAACTTGGCTATTTGAAAATAGCCGATCTACAAGCTCACAATGCCTTGCATCAAAGATCTTTTAATACATTTTATACATTTGAAAACTTGTGAAATGGGACATTCTGCATAATGAGTACTTTTGCTTTTGTACTTTAACTATATTTTGATACCAATATTTTCGTACTTTTACTCAAGTACATTTTGAATACCGGTCTTTTACTTGTAACAGAGTATTTCTAAATTGTGGTATTGATTCTTTCACTTAAGTAAAAAAATGTAGTACTTTTTCCACCACTGATTATTGTGCATTATATGTCCTCATCTTCTAAATTCAACCGTTATATTACCCTTCAACTTAAAATCATCGTTATAACAGAATTACTACTGCTATTCTCTCTCTCTCTCTCTCTCTCTCTCTCTCTCTCTCTCTCTCTCTCTCTCTCTCTCTCTCTCTCTCTCTCTCTCTCTCACACACTCAGGGCTTCTCTCCAGTCTGTGAAGGATGCCATCAGTAACCAGGTATATGGAGTCTTCCAGTTGTATGAGGAGAACACAGACCATCTGGACCTATCCACCTGCACCCAGAGATCTGCCACTAGCCCATCAGTAGCTGACATGATGGAGTGGCTGCAGGATGCCGAGCGATACTATCGGCAACAGTATCCTTTCTGTTTATGCCCAGATTGGTGTTTTTGGTATAATGATTGATTTCAATTGTGAGGTTGAATTTATTACCCAGTCTCTGGATTTTTAAACCTGGCTGGGAAGTGGTCCCTTCCGAGGACAAAATAGTTTATTGTTTCAGTTCGATTTAGTGTTGCTACCGGTAAATAATAGACTTAAAAGCCAACAAGTCCTCATACTCCATCAAGTCTGTCAGATCTGACGTTCTAAAGCCCCCTTCATGGTTTCTCAGAACTATAGATGCGTAGTACATAGATGCAATAAATGGGTGATGCTGGTTGTCAACCACAGGCAGGGTCAAAGGTGTTTGGGTATACATAAGCTTTCAGTAGAATTTGAATCCCTGTTGAAAGTAACACGAAGAGAAAGAATGAATTATTATTTTTATCCTCAACCATATGTTCAGATTTCTGAGCAGGAAGACTCTACTTCTGACCCTAAGCCCTGATGACCTTTCTCTTCTGGAATCTGCCCCTAAGAGATGGGAGTCCTTACAGTCACCCAGTGGAGATGAGATGATCACCGGTGAGACCTCATCATACAGTGTTGTTGTTATGCAGATTAAAGCTGGGCGATATGGGCTAAATCAAATATCACATTTATTTTACCAGATGACCATGATATTGTGGCCATAATAACCTTTTAACATCTTAACATCATTTTAAGATTTATGTATTACTTCTTTAACAAAATAGAGATGTATTTTGCAGGAAGAATCTCTGAAAAAAAAACATTTCATTTTGAATAACTTGGTGTTTAAACACTCGTGCATGTTTTCCATCTTGTATGAAGATTAAGATTAAATGTGAACTAATTACTATTGTGTCTTGTTTCAGATGTACTCTACAAAGCGTCCCTTTTTATGGAGTCACAGTGAAGAAAGCAAAAGAGACGTTGGGGTGAATCACCTCCGCCTTGTGAATCTAATTGCCTTTCTATGAAGTGGTTCAACAGTACAGGAGCAGAAAACCTGATAAAGAAGGATAAACAGATCTGGACCTACTGTATATGTTGGATGTATGTGTATTATTTGTATGTAATGAATCCTTTAAAGAAGTCGCACCACTTGGTCAAGTAAAATGTGAGCCCATTGTTGAATACAAAACCATTTTGCCCCAACACTGTGGAAATGAAAGACAAAAATGAACAATCACTTTCCTACACAACAATGATTTTATGAACCCATTACATAGATCATTTTTATTCCACTGGAAGATTTATTATCTTTTTGAATACAGCTCAAACATAATGGGCTACCGTATGTTTTGAGGAAATGCAATAACATGTAAGAAACAGAATCTGTCAAAACCATTAAAACACTCTAGATATTCATTTTATTCTTAAATAGTTTTGATTCATGCCATTTCAACCAAGTTTAGTGTTGCAAATGTGACAGGCAATGGCATTGCCATACGAAAAGAACTGTGTATGAAATCACTACAATCTTCAACACAAGCAAACATAACAGTGATACATGTAAAATGTTTGTTGACCTACTGACCTATAATATCACAATGATCTTTCCTCATCTTGCACAAAATAGGCCGGAAATAATTTCTTTATCACAGTGCAAGTAATTGCCGAATAATGAAATATTGTATAAAGGCTGTGATGTACTGGAGACAAGTCAGAAAAATATTAGAGGTAAATCTACAAAAAGAATAAGCAAATTGTTGATAAATAAATATTTCCAATTAATTCATAGGCCACTTAAATTCACAAGGTTTAAACTGCAGACAGGTAAATGCTGAGAAGAATTGCAATTTAATAGTCCAACTCAATTTAACTGCCCATCCCACTCATCTTTAGTGTTCTTTCATCTTTGTTTTTGCTTTGTTCTTCTACAGCTATCTTTCATGCTTCCGCAGCTTCAAACTTCCTTTCCTCTCTACACGTATTCCTTCATGGGCAGACTGTTGGATGTAATGGGCTTTGGGGGATCTTGTTGCGGTGAATTAGCAAAGCTTCGGCCGATGTACCCTCTTCGGTACCCTGCACCCCTTTCCATGTGCGGGCAGGTGCTGCTTAGCACAGCTCCACTGATCATAAGGATAACCGCGGCTGCCCAGCCCAAATAGATCGCTTGACCGAGCTCTCGTTTGTGCATTAGGGGCACATTAGGGTTGTAGAAGTCCTGGACCACTGTATTAGCGGTCCAGGAAACCGGCACCAGAACACACAGGCCTGTCAGAATGAACAGAACGCCACCGGAGAGCGCGATGCCAGCCTTCGCCCGGCGGTCATCCCCGGCACAGGTGGTGCACTTCATGCCACAGCAGGACACGGTGCAGGAGAGCCAGCCCAGGAAAATGGCCACGCACATGAGGGCGCGGGCAGCCTGGAGGTCGGGAGGCAAGGCCAGCATGGAGTCATAGGTCTTACACTGCATATGGCCAGTGGTCTGGTAGATGCAGTTCATCCAGATGCCTTCCCATTTGATTTCAGAGGTGAGGATGTTGCTGCCGATGAAGGCGGAGACCTTCCACTGGGGTAGTGCCGTCACCGTGATTGCCATGATCCAGCCAGTGACTGCACAGGTAAAGCTAATCAGCTGCATGCCAGTGTTCACCATGATAACTATTGCACTTTTCCCCCCTAAAATAAATGTTCTCAAGATGAATAGTCTGTGTGAAACAGTATGTGGTTACTTTTCTGGCTTTGTTTTCATCAAATCATACAACTGTTCATTTGATACGCAAGATAAAATCCTACACACTAAACATGCCACAGAACGTTTTCTTTGCTCTGTCAAACTGCAGTGTCCACAAGGTTCTATTATTTGACCTGTTCTAGGCTACCAGC
Source organism: Gymnoscopelus microlampas (assembly GCF_963454915.1). NCBI lineage: Eukaryota > Metazoa > Chordata > Actinopteri > Myctophiformes > Myctophidae > Gymnoscopelus > Gymnoscopelus microlampas. The sequence continues at coordinate 15,287,216 of NC_139952.1, read as the reverse complement.
TTCTTAAGATCCTGGCCTTAATGTCTCAGCGCAGGTCACTCTCTGCTGTCAACATCCACTATCTGTCTCAAAGTTTCTTTGTTTTTCTGTTCAACATATTTTTCAAATTTAACAGACTTTCCATTCCATATCATTCATAATTTCATACCAAGTCTCCTTTCATTGTTTTCAGGTAGTAACCTCTTTCTTCTCCTCCTCATGTATCATCCGTCTTTTCCAAATGCCCAGAAGCTCACACACTTTCTCCTTCTCACCCTTTCTGAGTTTGAGATGATGAATTATTGACTAGGCAATACCTGTGCAGCCACCTGTGGCAACCCACCAATACTGGATTGATCAGCTATGACAAATGGCACCACTGAGGCCTTGTGGGATGGTTTGTGGGTTGAATGAATCTCATCCAACTTTTCTTTTAGGCAGCATTTATAATTGGTCCTGTGCTTTGAACCCAACTCGAACCAAGCCGGATCTGGGTTGATTGTGGGTGTCAGTTTCTATTACTCTCCTGGTTCGGTGTGGTGTAGCCTTACCTAGATCAGTTAGACTGATAGAACCTGATACTTTGACTCTGTGCCACTCTGATACAGCGGATGGATGTATACGGTCACGGCAAGAGTAAAATATTGATTCTAGATTAGACAAAATGCAAAACTACTGTGTCTACCTTTCATTGAAAATGAACCATACAATCCTCATTTTAGCCCTCCAGGTGTAAAGATTAGAGGTCCACAGGCGATGAAAAAACATGAACACAGATGTTTTAGTCAGCCATGAAAACAGTCAATGAATGGAAGCACAACCAATAAAAGGACGTAATTCCAGTTGCAAATCTGTACACGTCCCCCAAAAAAAGATCCAACTTCAGTCACAGCTCCACCTGTGTGCAGAATTACTTGATTTCAGCAGACACAATGCTAGTCGGTGTCCATGTCTCAGAAAGCTCAGTCTTCCAGGGAGAAAGAAAGCGAACAGACTTCATCATCAGGCATGGCCGCTGCCAGTTGAAGTGGCTTCTTGCTAGAATAAGCACAATGGAGGTCCAAGCCTTGACAAGGCCACTTCAGACTCAATGTAAGGCACAGCCGTCGTCCGCCCTGCCCCTCTCTGAACTCAGCAAAGCCCAATTGGGTCAATCCAGCCCAAGTTGGGGTATAGATGGCAAACAGAGCCACTTAGTCTGACTAATAGGTAGACAGAGCATCAGGTTGGTCCCTCCCATCTTCAGAAACCCTGTTTACACTGACCCTTTGAGAGCTGCACTGCCTGGAAAGAGAGATAGAGGGGGGGAGAGAGTGAAAGAGCGATAGAACAAAGGATGGAAGGACAGCGCTATAGAGAAAGAGCGGTGTCTGTAGGTGGATCATAACACAAAGACAATCTGGGGGCCTCTACAATGGGGCTTACATGCACTGCCTCATTCCATGCAGCGCACACACACTCTAAATGAGTTTTACAAAAATCTGCTTTCACGCACCCCTTTTTGTCTGGCACTGTGGTGAAAGGCAGAAACAGCTTACAAGGGGAGCAAAAGTGGAGTTTTTTTGTTTTGTTTTGTTACAATGGACCAGGTCACAATGTTGAAAACCACAGGAGAAATACACAACTCACAGGTACAAAGTCATGCCCAATGTTCAACTGAGGGCAAGTGCCATATAGACAGTGAGGAAATTATGAGTTCCTGAAGTTATGTAATGACATGTTTATTTTAATTTGACTTCAGATAAATCTGAATCTGAAATCATAACACGAAATAAAGACAATAGTAATAAAGAAAATAGTAAATAAAGTAGGCCAGTACAGTACTGTATCGTATGTGTTATTATTTTGGATTATGGATTATGGATCTGAGATCAATTCTTTAAATGTATTTCAGAAATTTCCATCTAATCTGAAAAGTGACCCTCCATCTCTTGAACCATGGCGTGTGTGTGAGTATGTGTTGATGAATTAAATATTGTGGCAACAAGATCTGTGGTTCAGGTTTCTTTTCTTGTGTAGCCTCCTCTCTCCTTGGCAACGGTGGTCATGACAACAGGCTGGGACACAGGAAATGCGAGAGGAGCAGAAATGATACACAAAGGGGGAATGAGGAGAGAGCGTGACACATACCAATGATGCCATTCCAGTCTGAATGCGGGAAGAGACTGGTGTAATCTATATACAGTATTTCATTTAAGTGAGCACAGTGACTGAGCACAAGATTGTGCACTAGACAGGATTGTTGTGAAAATCGTATACTGTTAACATGCAGCCCTGATATTGATAGATTTGTTTGACAGTAGTATTTTATACATGCACTTTTAGTGTCCATGGGAGATTAAATTGCGTCGGGCATGGGTGAAAGCACAATACACATTAATTAATGAATTCATTGTGAATTAAAAAAAACACATACACAATGCAATGCAATCCACTAGCTACATGACCTCCTTTGGTCACTGTGATATAGTTCTTACATTTCTGGATTATTTAGAGGCACATTTGAAAATGTTTGTTACTGGGAAAGTTACAATCCAGTATTAGCTTTGAACTAGAACAGTAAAGATATTTCAATGGCATTGTTATGGCATAAACAGTTAACTGGTATAACTTGAAAAGGCTCAACACTGTAGAACATAATGGTTAATGCTGAATATGCTGAACATAAAAAAAACTCAAAAAATCATGGCTGTCAGTGCTTAGGTTTTGCTTACTGATTCTAAGAACTTCTACAGATTCTTTCAACTGTTCACTGTATCCCTTTCTGTCAAATTGTTTATATTAATATTTTCTTGTCTTTTTGTATACCCCAGTCTTGGACAGGGTTCACTTGAAAAAAAATGTTTTAACCCAGTAAGTAAAGTAAAGTCAGTAAATACATCAAGATACCGGTATCTACTTAAAATGTGACACATCTCTATAAAAAATACAATCTTCCCCCGACCAACAAGTCAAAACTAAAATCTTCTAAGACTGTGGTCAACACAATGAAGAAATGGACCAGAGAAGCCATGGTCAAGCTGCAGGCTTGCTTTGACTGTACAGGAGTTTGTCTTTAAACTTGTAGCTGCTGATAGTGTGACTAGGGGTGCAAACAGTCAATCTAATTAATTTATTTAATCGATTATAAAAAAGAATAAAATGTTAATCAAATACTGGATTTTGGTGGGACATTTACTTATTTTTTTACAAAATGAAAGGACAATTCCTTTCATTATAGGCGACACAAGTAAAAAATAAATAAATAAAAAAGTGAAAATTGCGGGCCGTCATCGCCAATGACCTGAATGTGTTGTGTAACCACCCTGCTGGGAAGCGCCGGGCCAGATAGTGTTTCACCCTCCTGTCTGAAAGTGTTTGTTGACCCACCGTCTCCTGTCTCCACACTGTTCTTCAACAGGTCACTGTTATGTGAAGTTCCCTCCTGCTATTTTACCTGTTCCCCCCAAAAACCTGGATCACATATTTTAATGACTACAGGCCAGTCCTTCGAGACATCACAGAACCACCTCCTGGACTACCTGCAGTTCGCTTACGGGGCCGTAGACAATGAGATTAAACTACATCCATCAAGACCTTAACAGCCCTGACATTTGTAACAATCTTGTTTTGGGACTTTAGCCCGGCATTCAACACCTTCATCCTGGAACTGCTTCACTCAAACCTCTGCCTATGCCTGCCTCCACCTGTCAGTGGGTCATCAACTTCCTGACTGACAGGCAGGAGGTAACATGCGAGGTTAAGGGAAGTCACAATCAGTTCCCTGACAATCAGCACTGGTACCCCCTGTGGATGTGTGCTCTCCCTACTGCTCTTCTTGCATGATTTACTTCACTCCCAAGAACCCACCGTTAAGCTACTGAAGTTCGCAGACAAGTTAATGGTCTCATCCGGGACAGTGATAAGACTGCGTACAAACAGGAAGTTGAATGGCTTGTCCTCTTGTGTTAACACACAGTAGTCTATATATAATACATCACCTGAGTCACATGTATTCTTTGAGACACACATCCGGGTTTATGACCAATAAGCACCTTTGTTTGGCCCGTTTTTGGGACAGCTGACGTTTTTTTGGGCTGAACAAAGGCATCACGTGACATTGATCCCCTTCCCCTATTCGCTTCGCTCATACTAGGACGTGACGTATGTGTAGGCAGAAGAATACACTTAAACACAGATGAAGGCCAGAGGGCCAAAAACATTTTGTCTTTGTGATATGGTTTAAAATGAAAAACACTAAGAAAGTATCCTTGCCTCTAGTGCAGCCAGAACAACCTGGAGCAGAACACGCTCAAAACAGCAAATGATTATGGTAGACTTCAGGGGGAGCCTACACACCCTGTTGTTAAAAAAGAAGAAACAGAAAAAAAGGCCTAAGCCCTAGGAGAAGACGTACTTCCTGTGCCAGCTGAGGAAGTTGAAACACAGGAGCTGTTGGTTCAATTCTGGGTCTGATTGGCTCTGCAGTCTGATTGGCTCTGCTGGCAAGCAGGACATGAACGGGCTACGTACAACACACCATCAGGATTTAAGAAAAGATTATCGTTAACAGTTTCTTTCCACACGCCATCCACTAACGAATAGTCAACCCTGCACATGCGATAAAGGTCTGTCATCATTGTGTAATAATTCTAGATTATAATATAAAAGATAAGGGACCAACGTTTGGGGGTATTTTTGCCACAGTACATTGCCGCATATTTGAAATAAGTTAGTTGCTGCTGTATGTATGCACAAATGATAATCAGTGACAAGCAGAACAAGAATAGTGTCCCAAGTCAGAATCCAGTGAACCCATTTTCCTTTGGCAGAGTATGCCACCTAGTGACAAAAATGAGCTAGTTCCTTAGAGGCCACCAATCTTAATCTCAATTAAATACAGTGTCCTCTGTATCTCATACCATCATGAAAAACAACACCCACAGATCAATGAAGAGAACACACATCTGCTTTGATAGAGGCATGAAATACCAATTTATTACTTTGCACATTAACACAAGTAATTCCCTGCAGGCTAAAAAAAAAAAGGTATTTAAACATCACATAATAGCAATAACAGCGAGTGATTAGGCACCCTTGTAGGAAGGACAGAGTAAGACCTGCCCCTCCCCAACAGGTTAGAAAGGGTTCCTTCACAGAATTAGAATGTTCCAATTCTATGGTTCTATTGCTATTAGACAATCACACACAGCTCAGAGAACACTAGCAGGAAAAAATAAAATAAAAACAGCAGAGCTAGAACACACGCCGAATAAGGAAACAAAACAAAAAAAAAGAAAACAAATTACACAATACACAATGTCAAATTACAAATCTGTTTTAAGATATAATAATATATATCAAAGTCAGAAGAAGTAAAAAATAAATCATGCTCTCTTTCAATAGGGGCACGGAAAGAATTCTGGATCGTTTTTTAAAAAGGTTAAAAAGAGGTAATCCTGTCCCGTAGATGCCATGGGTTTTCACCAAACCACCTCACAAAGAGGAAGTGCGCTTGCAAGGGGCCTGCGGAGGTGCCATGGAGACAGGAGAGCCCCCCGAGAGGCGTGGCCAGGGGCACAAACCAGGAAGTAGGAGACAAAATGTATGCTCCCTACACTAGCCTGGGCAGAAGAGAGGGGTTAGGTCTTTAACGGGTCCACGTTTGAAGAAAGTACCTCGTTTGAATTTGGACGCGACGCAAAGACCAGACCCCCTCACCTCAGATAACAGCTTGTGCCTCCCAATTTACTGACATTTGTGTAGGAATCTTTAAAATACATCTCGGAGAGACTGGACAAATATTGCTAGGCTAAAACAGTCTCACTAAATTAATAAACATTTACCCAAAAAAAGTTTATATTTTTTCTCTCTCTCATAATAAATATGATTCTAAAGAGGTTTTTTTAAAAGGACAATACTCTGGCATGCAGGCGAGCAAAGTCTGTTTTATTACTTTAAAAAAGTTTTTCTAAAGAGCTAATCCACCAAATGCACATTCCCACTGATTGATACAAGCAACAACAAAATAAAAGTACAGACACAAAACCGCAATAGCAAGAGCAGACCAACAGCCACAATTAGAAGAATTATAGCTTAGATTTTTTCCTCATTTGCTCGACTAAATTTGCATTAATATTGCTTTGCAATGTTATGTTCAGAATTGGTATTCATCACAGATACTATCCTTTATCAACTTAATGTGAACATCCTGGAGTCTTAACCATCATTCTACCCAGGGACATTTTGTGAGGATTTTTAAAACAAATGCTTCTGACTGATATTCAAACTGATTTAAAAACAGATGCCCCCTTTAAAACAAAGACAGAAACTTATTGCATGCAATGCTTGGACAACACCCTCTCCAGGCCCACAAGCCCCTCCCCCTCCATATTTCCCACTTCTCTCCCCTTGGCCAGCACCCACGCCCACGACAGGCAGGCGCTCAAACTCATTCATAGCAAACCTGCTGCTTTACGGGTGGTTTATTACAAAAGGGTTTATTACTGAGCTGTCCCCCCTGACGAGGCGTGCGTGACAACTATTCGGAAGCTTCCCCAAGCCCTACTGCATTATCTCATGATCCTATCACAATCCAAGGGGGCACCACTTGCACAACGGTCAATATAACACTTATTGCTAAAGCTAAGATGATGGTCTGTGACAGTAACTCGTTAGGTGTCAGTGAAGAAGGGGTCCAAGGGCAGTGCTTATGCTTATCGTCAACTTAGTCTAATCTGGTGTAAAAAAAAAAAAAGAAAGTAAAGAAAATGCAATACAATTGCAATAAAAAAATAAACAAACACCCCAAGTAGTAGAGACTTTGATAAATTGGTATACTGGTTAAAATACACACAAACAGTAATAGAAACGATGTATTTTTGAAAGTCTGAAAATTTTACTCATTGCAAACCCCCTTTGAACAAATTCCTTCAGTCCCACTTTATTCTGATTACAGTCCCTGATTGTCTCCAACTGTCTGACCAGACCAAGGCCCTGATGCCGTCTGATGTACTCAGGGGCAAATCTGTTTTACCAGTCAGGGTCTTGGTGAAGTCACCTTCTTTACAGGAAAAAAAACATATTTTGACCTTTCTAATCTCAGAAACTACTAAGGGGCGCATAAACAAATCTGTCCCAGGGCCTACATTCTCTCACTATTGGCCAGAATGCTACAAAGTTTCCCAACCCAAAGCTCTACCCCTTAAAAACCGTGGCTCAACAACTCTTGCCTATTCCTGAAGTCACACTGGTTACTACACAAATGGCTTTGCCGTCGGCCTTAAAATTCATCACAATAGTAATAACATTAACAACAATAACGACAACAACATCAATGATAAACTAGTAATTCTAAACAACAGTTTTAAGATAGCCACAAAACATCTTATATTAAACTCTTACAAATCTGCTTTGTTGATTCTTATGTATAAATGCATAAAGGTAAGAGATCGAGAGTGCCCTCTGTTGCTTGCCTAGCGTCCCGGGTCAGTGCAATGAATTGGCCAGTATTAGCAAAGGAGACCAAAAAAAAAAAAACTACTCTCATTTTTCCGGCCCATAAAATTAAGGCGGCTAGCGCCTTGTGTAAAAAAGTCAAAACAGAATTTAAAAAAAAATCCATGCTACTACCAACAGTGTCATAACCTTTCAGATCATCAGGTCCAGAGATTAAAACAAAAAACAAAATAAAAAACAGAACCCACTCTTTCACACAGACAGCACAGGCTGATACACCTGTACTGTCTGTGCTTAATGCATTCAGCCATTCAACAGGTCCCAATGCCGAGCCAGAATCACAGGTTAGACCACGGTCACTACTGCTACACATCAGACCTGGAGGTTCAGTTACTATTTGAGATTGATTTCAGTGGCTTTTATGGGATCTGGCAATCTTGCGAGACACAAGGGAACCAATCGGATTGCTCCCAAAAGTGCAAATCCCGCCTCATCTTGCACTCCAGACAGGCTGAAGCACAAGTTCAAAGTGAATTCAATTAGTAACTGACCCAGAGCTGCTACACCCACCAACCTCTGTGAGGCCTGTATAATTCATCTGTTTCAAAGTTGCTTTTATAGATGTAACTATTTATATGTTATATATGTATTGTACGTGTGAATATAAAAACATCAAATCTGAGGCATTTACAGCAGTTATCTCCTTGATTTCCCTTTACAATTCAGTGGCCTGCCATGAAAAATACACACACACCCACACACACACACACACACACACGCACACAAACAGCAGTACATGTATATACAGAAACGCACATGCTCGCACAATCGTTTACTCTTGGTTAAAATGGGAGGGGAGTAGTAATGGGCATGGATACCCAGGTCACCTCGTTTGTAAAAGACCGTAAAGGAGAGAAAAGTTAAAACACACACTCATAAAAAGGAAAAATATATATATATCATTCTCAAAAGGTTAACTCCCCCTCCACCTCTTTTCATGCAGAGTCCCACCCCCCACCACCCGAAAACCCAAGACCTTGTGACAGATTTCGCCCAAAGGGGCTTTGAGGTAAAAGTAGATAAGAGTCCTGCTTAGCTGGGAGAGCTGAAGAGCTGGTCTGACACAATTGGCGTCAGTCCACTCCCTTGCTCAGTGTGTCTTACAAAAACAAGAATAAAAGGACATTCAAAATTGGAGAAAAAACAAAACCAAACTCAAAATAATGGCTCAATTCATGGTATGTGTGTATGGTTTGTTTTTCCTTTGCGCACTGAAAATCCGAGAGGTTTCTCAGTGCCGGATTGCTGGTTAGAAAGGCGGCTTGATCAGGAACATGACCATGGAACAAGACTTGCCAGATGGTGGGAAACGGCAGAATCCTCTGGCATCGAGCCGCTTTGGTGCAGATTAAGAAAATGTTTGAAGAAGAGAGAGACGGAGAGAGGGACAGACAAAAAGACAGACAGAGAGGATACCGTAGAAGAGGAGAGACTGGCAAATAGAAATGGAGGAAGGGAAGAAAGCCTGATGGCTGGCTGGCTCAGGCGAAGTACATGGTGTGCTGGGTGTCATAATGAATCTGAACTGCCTTGGCCAGCGCCAGGGGATCACGGCCGTTACTCTGGCCCGATACGTGGCTGCCTTCCGCACTATGAGAAAAACAGACACACAGGAAGATATTACAGAATTTCACCTTTTTGTGTCAGATTAAAGCTACCGTTGTCAGTGACTTTATCATGCATATGGTGTCTAGGCATGCGAAATAATGAGTAAATAATAATAGGATATTGTTATTGGGATAACGATCTGGTGATTGTGATCACGTTAGAATTTCTTTATTTTTATTTACACCCTAAACTGTCTTGATAAGCGATGCTATAATAAATGAAAGACCAGGCCTAATACACAATATAAGCTTGTATGCTATCATCAATCCAACTATCCAAACAACTTCTCTTTAGTAGCAGACCAAGGTCCTTGTATGAACCACATCTCAGTTCCCTCTGTACCTGTCATGGTCCTTGTCCACCAGGTGGTATCGAGCACGGAACGCCACTAGCCTGGCGTAGTAGGCTGGTGCTGGGATGGATACTGAGCGTGTGCAGCGGACGTAGGTGTGGCATAGCTGGTAGGTGAGCAGCTGCAGCTCGTCAGCCGTGAAACAGTTGTCGTCCCAAAGGACGTGGTAGTGAGAGGGACGGCTGGTGCCCTGGAGGGGGGAGGGGGGGGGGGGGACAACGAACAACAGTGAATAAATGAAGATTGTGTACTGTCTATCGTGCTTTATTATTATTATCAATCTTTTTTGTTTCTGCACAGTGACCTTAACCATCCTTGTAAAGTCAGACCACTTCACTCATTGTGGTCTGGCAAGGCTCAACAGAGATTTGCGTAGGTTATGGGTGTCATCAAAGCAAGCAATTCTGCAGGTGATTGGATCAGAGATTAACATGTCAGAGCTGCTAACAGTCATGACATACAACCAGCGGAGACAGTTTATAAATCAAACTCTTGCCGAACCCAGTCAGGAGAAGAGAAAAAAAACATCTGGTCCCTCGACAAAGGCCTTTAATCTATTTTAAGGCAAGTTATACAACAGCTTGTGATTCAACAACAGGCATTCAGAGCTGTACCACTACCAATAATAACCATAATACGCCAACGCGTAAATCACAGGTAAAAGTATCACAATGTGATACCTTGTGGACCAGTTGCTTACAGTGTCAATGGGAATAATTTAACATGGGAAAAATGCAAGGAGGTACTTCTTTGGCCGACTGACAGTGTGCACAATGTATTTGGCATTGATTGGTCCAGCGATCCAGCTGTGAAAACAAGAGTTACCAACTGTGCAGTGCTCTTGTATAAAAAAAAGAGGTTGTGCTTTATCGTTTTTATTAGTACGGCTGTTCAGGATGACTGCACAGCGGAGCCAGTCACCACAATAAAGCATGACCTCAAGGGTCTGATCGCTTAATTCTATGGCAGCATTGACGCTAACCTCCTCAAGGGCAGTCATTGTCGTTTAAAGTTCAGAGCTGCTTGTTGTCATCACTCTCCCCGTAATTCATTGATCGGTCTGGCTTCCAGCTGCCTGGCTCAATCGATTCTCAGTGGATGTTTTCAGACTAAAATCTCAGAGCAAATAACCGAGCTTGGAAGATTTAGGATGCCGATTTGAGCCCGACCCTTTATTGAAGAAACGTCTGAGTGGCCTTTGACACAAGTTGACTTCTGTTGCTGTTCTTCTGAATGTGCTGAAAATATGTTGCGTTTCTACTAAAACCTGCCTCCAAACCGAATATCATTGTGTGTGAGTGAAAAATTAAATGAATTATACTCAGTCAAGCTGAGTACAACCTAAATTTTACACATTGTACACATTATTAGAATTCTGATGTAGATTACATCGTGAATTATGTTTAATGATATTTTAAATTGGATTTTCTTTTTACCAGACAACTTTTCTATAAGTGACACACTATAATCTACAGTAGAACTGAGTAGAACAGTGTGCGCGCTCTGGCCCTCACCTGGATCCCTGCATGGCTGCACAGGTAAAAGTCAAACTCAGAGGGGTGTGTGATGGTGCTGTCCACCGTGGTGCCTGCCGGGACATTACCGCTCTTCCCAACCTGCAGGGGGAAATCAATCAGACATGATCATTGGATGTGCTGGAAGTCGTTTTATTTCTTATTTTTGAATAAACTTTTTGTACATATTGAATTCACATGTCACAATTTCTGACTTCTACCTGTTTAAAAAGATGAAAGTAAATACATTGACACACACTAGAAAAGGCATGCAAAAGTGGTCTTATCAGTGGTCTTATGAATTAATGCCTACTGACCCTTTCAGCCTTGTCAGAGCAGAATAGACGTGTGTGGTGCCGTTTCTGCACCACGATGTAGGTGATACCAGGCCTGTAGTCCTCCTCCAGGCTAATACACGCCTTCCTGATGGCAATCAGCTCTGGCCATGCAACCTGGGCGCAAATATACACACAATTCGATAAGAGACCAATTTAGACCTTATGATGAATACTTGTTGAAGTGTGAGCTCTGGTGAACTACAAACTATATTTCAATATGTTCAGATAATTACTTGCATCATTACAGCACTAATCGCTAATCCTGAAAGCAACAGCTTTTAATGCCATAACAGTATAAATGTGACAATAGGGGTGAATGACCAGATAAACAGAAGAATTTAAAAATAAAACAATAAATTTAATCCGTGCTAAGCCATCATGTGCTTGAAAATGTTGGACAGACAGGCCAACCAACAAACATACAGGGTTATACAAGCTGCGTTATTGCAGCTAAAAATAATAATACAATATATAATAATAGTCGTATGGATGTTTCACCTGTTTCATCTGTCCCTCGGACACTCCACCGCGGTAGTAGATGATGCGCGTAGGCTTAAAACGAGTGGACTTGTAGAACTGTATGAGCAGCTCCCGCACCATGTTGGTCAAATCCTGGATGACCTCCTGGCTGAAAAGTTGCTCCTATGGAAACACAGTAAGAGACAAGAGCATGAGGAAGCCAGATGCGCTCACCCTGGCTCAATGAACACAAAGACTGAAGCAGGTGTACAGGATGGAACATTTAACTGCTCATCTTCAGTTGAAAATGGACATTTGTGTGCAGAAATGGACACTTGTAATACTGTTATCTTGGAATTTGATTGTGTGCGCCGGTTCCTTTGCTTCTTATATCAAGTCATCATTTCTTATTTCTGTATTTCAAGGTCGTTCTTTGTGTGTGTTTTTTCCTGTGTGTGTGTTTTTAGTTTTATTTTGTTGATAGGAATGGTTATTTGTGCTATAATGTGTGAATATTCTGTCATGAAACCATCTGTGTGAAACTGCAAAAAAAAGAGCATGAGAATAACAGTTGAATGCACTGAAATGTCCGACAAAGCTGGGAAATTAGATCCATTTAACGGTACCCATTCAATCGGGGAACGCATCTGTGTCATTTTAAGATTTCTTTGGCTGTTCAAAAATAGCGCGGCTATGAGCTTGTAGATCTGCTATTTTTGAAGAATCTGTGTGTGAAAATGTGTGCACATCTTTGAATATATATTTTTTAAAGAGAACATTTTTAAATATTTCGTTCCAGGGACCCACAAGCAAAGATTTGAGTTACAAATGTTCGCTTTAAAAATATATATTAAAAGTTTTGCACAAAGATTTTTCCCAAAAAAATGCAGATCTACAAGCTTATAGCGTGGCCCTCCCTCGTAGCCACACCATGAGCTTGTATTTATGCTATTCTTCTATAACCCAAAGTATAAAATAATGGTTAAAGTGGTTAACATCTAAAATGACACAGATGCAGACAGTTCCCTGTCTTAATGGGTTAAGAGTGTTGCACATCGAAAACAGCAGATCTATAAGCTCACAACACGTTGCAGTGTGGCATGTTGTGGGCGTTGAGGGCATCGCAGTATGGCACATAATACATTAAGAAGCTATCTCCAGCTCTCAGGTGTCGCTTGAAATTTTTAATAGACAGACAGGGCTTATATGAGCTGCAAGGTCGCAGCAAAAGAAAAAAAGAAGTGCTTGCTAGTTTTTTTAAAAAGTGTTAGAGAGCAGGGTCATCCAATCCATTGGTACTGGTGATAAACAACCCCACTCAAAGGCGATAAGCTTTGATTTCAGGTGAATAACTTATTCCGCATGGCAATGGGATCTATATAGCACATTCAAAACCTTTGAGATACTCAAAACTACTCTCTCTCTCTACTTAAGGGGGCAAAAAAATGTAACCACATGAACCCTAGCGTCTGTATTTTGGCCATGTCATAATAGGCGAACCTTCCGCGCAAATAAGTGAACATTCTGTGAAAATAGCAGATCTACAAGCTTGCTGATTGCTCTGTGAAGCCTGTATAATTCATCTGTTTCAAAGTTTTGCTTTTATGATGTAACTATTTATATGTTATATATGTATTTGCAAAGAGATATAGAGGTTAAGTACTGTGCAGTGCCAGTTACCTGGGTTAAATCAGTGCCAGTTACCTGGGATAAATCCTGTCTTGAGGTCTGGACCCGCACAGTGGCACAGTAACGGCTGGGATGGCCGTCCATGCTGCCCACCACCGCAGCGATGGATGGCTTCTTACCGTCACCTTTTCAAACAAACAAATGCAAGAATGTATAATAAACGTAGATGTGCGTCGGTTAAAGTGGTACATTTATGGAATAGCTTAGATGATGAACTAAAAAAGTGTAGCTCAATAAAGACAATTCTAAAAATGTACAGATCTAACATAATAGATTTAAATATAGAACATTAGTATGACATGAAATTCTAGTATTTGGTATTGTGGCAATATGTAGTGATTGTTAATAAGTATTACATATTATCAAGGTATAGGATTATATTATATGTTATTATGCAAATTATTATCATATTGTGGTATATTGCCATGGTAGTAGGCAGACTATATACTAGTACATACTATACCATATACCATATACTGTCTGTGCACAGCGCATAAGCGCTGTGCACAGACAGTATCAGGGGTATGGATAGTGACTTTGTGCTTGGTACCTGCAACACTTCCAACACACACGCGCGCACGTGCCATCGCCGCAGTGCGGAGCCACAGAGAACACACACAAACACCTGTTCATAAACCGTTCCAACACACACACACACACGTGCGAGACCCGTCGAACACACACACGCCCGACGTGTTACGAACACACGGTCGTGCGACCCGTCGCAAACATGCGCGCGCGAGCACAGCCGCCCCCCGTCGCAAACACACACGGCCGTCGCTCGCACGACCCGTCGCGAACACACAAGCGGCCAGAGCCGTCCCCTGTCGCGAACCCACAAACACAGACACACACGACCCGTCGCGAACACACACACGGACAGATCCCATAGGTTGGAGGGCTGTAACCATGACGACAGTCCCATCAGCAAAACGCAAATAAACATCTTAAATTGTGACGAAGGGAAAAAGGGGCTTCCTTACGGTGTGCATGATAAGGATCAATGGCCATGTGCAAGTGCAGAGCAATTGCTTAAGCCACTGAGGAGAACCAAGCAAGTTTGACTGACTGACTGACTGACATTTCTATAATTATATGTAGGAGGATGACATAAAATATACTTGACTGATATCATATACGAAATAACGAGAAGGTTGGTTTCAGTTTTTTTTTTTTTGTAAATTGAAGTTATTTCTTTGTGTTGATTGTTTTGTTGTATTTTCTTACCTATGATAGTTATTCAAAGGTTAAAAGGGTAGGCACAATAAGCTACGGCTTCAGCCTACACCTTTTTGGTCTGTTTTCAATGACAACAAATGAAGGCATTGTATTCATTTGCTTTTGATGACTAAAATAAAAACTCCTACTACTACCTGCGGGAGGGTGTGTGACGTCCGCTCCCAGGAAGATGACTGGCTGCTGGAACACAGAGGGCCTGGGGGGAGGGGAAGAGACAGAGTGGATGGATGAGAAGAAGTATAGAGAAATAAATAAATACAAATTAATAGAGGAGGAGGCAATGACTCATTGCATCACAGGCCTGTCATTCTTGTTGCATATTAACATATCTAAGAGCACCAACTCTAACTGCAGCATTCCATGTTGCCTTGCACATAGGTTCAGTGTGTATTTACTATTTGTTGCTGTTCGCACCACGTCTACTCAATTTTATACAGAATGCAGTGTGCTGTTCATTTGTCGACACAATCTTATGTATCCAACTATTGAATTGCATTAAATTCCACCAAACTCAATATCCAACACCTCCTGTTATGTGGCAATAAAGACTATAATCCGATATAGTATATATATAATATGATTTGCCCTGCTACTGAAGACATAGCGGATTATTAGATTTTTCAATCGAATCTAATTTCAAAAGCTGACCTTTGATGAGGCACCAGGACGTTGTTGATGCCCCCCAGTTTGGCGTTGATCTTGAGGCAGAGGTTGGAGAGTGTCTGAGGGGACGTCTTGACCACATTTTTCACCTGGACACACTGGGTGGCCATGCCCAGCAGGGTGTCTCCTACCCGTTTCACTTCAGCTAAAGAGAGGAAGGAAGTAGGGGTGCAACAGTTAATCAAACTAATAAATGTAATCGATTGTAAAAAGTAAACCAACCATACTGAAAATAGCAGATCTACAAGCTCACAAGGCGTCGTGATGCAGCCCGTTGTGAGCATGTAAATTGACTATTTTTGCGTGACACCATTGGACAACAAATTACAAAATAGTGGTTCAGACTAATCAATTGAGTTAATTATAAAAAAATCTATTCAATTTGCTTGCATTGTATATGCGATGTAATAGGAATGAATAATTTATCTTTTTTTTACCATAGACTGGTGTTTTCCCAGGAAGAATGACCACGATGAGCTGCAGGCCAACGTAGGACATCTTGAGGTGTTTGAACATGGGCTCCACGCTGTCAGCCCCCTGGGCATATTTACAGAAGCACGGCTGGCCCTGGATGGGCATTCCAGCATCCTTGGAGATCTTGCGCAGCTGGTCGGTGAAACTCCTGTTGTAAAACATTGCACAAGAAATTAGCAGTATGTATTGAAAGGTCAACATTGCTCAATGTAAAGGGTGGCAAAGGAGTCTGGAAACCGAGGAAGTCTGTCCCAACCGTGGTACTTTTACACAAATTAGGTCACATTAAAGCCCATTTCCCATTCGACAAAAAACACACCAACATCATCTAGTTTTTTTAGTGGGAAAGGTTACAATTGGCATTCATTCCCGGGACACATTACTCTGCAATAATTATGGGTATTTATTAGCTCCAGCAGGCAGAGATGGAGACATGACACCTGGGTCGACGTGCAATTTTTACCCTTTTCCAGTGTGATTCTATGAGAGAGCTTTGCCTGTTTCAAGGGGATGAGGAAATAAGGAGACCAAGGGCTCTGCGTTGCAAATATTTCACTCAAGCACAGTAACGATTATAACCTACCATGATATTTCCAATCCATAAATAATAGAGAATTCATTCAAAAGTCAAAATGTTTAGTTATCAGAATCCTCTTTTTAATAGAGGATTCTGATTATAATAGGGTTATTATAGAGTCCATTATAAGCTATCCCAGCCCTTCCATAATTGCCCGCAATCCCAGAATTGTTTTAGTCATCGGTTTGGATTGTGTATTGCCTCTGGAAAGCATGCGCCGCCCGAAAGAGAGGGAGATAGAGAGACGCAGAGAGGTAGTGTGTGAGAGAGAATGACCAAGCTACTTGCATGCACTTCACTGGCGCATGTGTGATGCTGAACTTGACAAACTAGGGGGAAAAAACAGAAAGGCATACTAGCAATCACCTATTTATTTAAAGTAAAGATAACATTACATTTCTGTATCGTGACGCATTTCCTAGTGATTCAGGGGCTGGGTGTGTCTCAGCCAATCACAGCAATGGGGTCGAGTTAAACTGCACCGGAGCTTCCAAACTCCAGACAGCACGCAGATTAATGTCTTGTATCCAGCTATTAGCATTGATTTGGGGAATTGAGGACTACAGTACCATGACCTGCCTGGATGTCACGTCGGTCCACCAAGTAAAAAGATCTCAAACAAGGCAGTGCTGAAAGTTTCTG
The DNA here is from genome assembly GCF_963454915.1 of Gymnoscopelus microlampas. Classification (NCBI taxonomy): domain Eukaryota; kingdom Metazoa; phylum Chordata; class Actinopteri; order Myctophiformes; family Myctophidae; genus Gymnoscopelus; species Gymnoscopelus microlampas. The sequence goes on along the minus strand of NC_139952.1, from coordinate 15,270,185 downwards.
TTGCTCTTCTCACCTCAAATGTTTTCAGAAACATAATTTAGTGTACCGTTTAACTTTAAAACAAGATGGTTTGTAATGTGCAGCAACCATGTTTGTTTCATTCAACATAAGCAGCACCACCCTCTACTGTCTAGCATAATGAATCATAGCCGTGTTGGGAGAATCAAGAGGGCTTTATTTGTCGCTCTCTCATACAGCTGCAATATTGGGAGATGTATTGACAGGTGCATATCATGATTATGGTTATTAGTTTAAATTGGTTTGTACCTGATGATGCAATCACACATTACTTTTTGGTTTCACAGAAGTAATTAAGATTGGACTTTTGATATACATATGCACAAAACAAAATGTGGATGTACCCATGCTCTAAAATATATATTTTGAAATATATTGTTCATTTCAGCTCCTCTTTTAAAAAAACGTGCATATATGCACACATAGTTTAGGGGAAAGGGTTATTAGACTTACTTCAGCAGATCTTCTCGGCACTGTTTCTGTGGAGCGAAGCAGGCCACGGCCCAGACTTTGATCTCAATGCCAGCGTAGAACTGCTTCCCTCTCATGTCCCACACGCCCTGGTTGGGCGTGGCCACCGTCTTGTTCTGCGGAGAGAGTCCCTACACTCTTAGTCAACCCCCCGGTTGGATGTGTAGATACAACAGATAGCATTACACCCCTGCCCATACACACGCTATATTCCCTTCATACATTGCTATCGTACATAATGCATCACATTATTGAACTTGTTGAAGGGAAAAATATTCAGGCCTTTAGTAGATAGGACGTATTGGAAGAGCATTTTTGTTTACCGGTTAACTGAAGCATCCACTGAAAATGCTTTTTAGGGTCAAATATATTGGGCCTCATGTCCTGAATGTTCCCATCTATATATGTATAAATATATATATATATAAATAGTTTTACAATGGTTAGAATTAGATTCTATGGACTGTGGAATTAAAAAAAACACAATAAGACAAAATAGACAGATGGCAGTTCAAAGCAAAAAAATCATACTAGTGCTGTCAGAACAAAATTCTGGAGTCGAATGTAATTCAAATATAAAAACAATAATCTTCAAATGTTGTAATTGCCATTCGAATGTTGTTTACATTTTTTCCTCCATAAATGTACTGAGTAACGAATCTAATGAAGACTAATTTCCTGACCTACCGATGTGAAAACAAATGCTTTCATCACGCCACGCGTGATCAACAATAAAAGTTTGAGTGCACATGTCACAGGTAGATTGGCATTCCAGGTAGATTGGAAGTGGAGCGCTTGTTTTTAGGCTCCGGACGGGGGCTGCGATGCGAGGGCGACGACTACGACGACTACGACGACTACGACAACATACTTGCCTCAGTGGCGCACTTCGATAATCATTGGACTCCCCATCCACTATCACTGTGAGTCTGGGTTTGACTCCCGCTTGGGACATTACTTTTTCAAACAACCGCGGACTTCTTTTTTTCGCCGATAAAGTATAGTTTTGGACCATGACGGAGGCGCGCCAACTCAGCAGACCTTGAGGCCAAGGAGGCGTGCCCGAGCGCCTCCAGGCGCGAGTGCCCGCGCCGACCGGCCGATGGTCTGCTAGTCGACTAAGCGCCGTCCGAGTTATGTACCGATAGGCATTGAATCGTAAATGATGTTGTGGGGACTGCGTTTGCCCCTCTATGGTTTGCCCCAACTGCCACTCGCTGCACTAACATAGCCCGCCAGCCCCGCCTCCTCAGGCTCGCCCCCTTGTGCATCAACTGCATGGAATAAGGCTGTTCGCGGGTGTGTGCACGCGCGTGCATGTGGGCGCATGCGTGTGTGCGTGCTCGTTTGTGCGTGTGTGCATGCGTGCATGTGTGGTGTGGGACTCATGTCTGTCTGGCTTGCATTGCCCTCTGGCGTTGGTTCTACAGAATTGCCTGGGGGGGCGGACGGGCGGTGAAAATAAGCGCTTCTTTTCCAATCTACCTGGAATGCCAATCTACCTGTAACACATACACTGCACACATTAATTTATGAACGTCGTCGCTGCCACCCAATGCGTCTGTGTTGTGCACGCTCGGCTGTGCGCCTCTATGCGTGTCTGGTCACACTGAGACTGACGGACCACGTTGGTTCAGCACAGCAGGCAAGACTCCTCCCTTTCCAACCATAAACTTCACTTGAAAGTTAAGTTTTAGAAACGTTCATAATTATGACAACAGCAAAGGTTTTTATGTAACATATTTTACTCTGTCGCTACAACGTGGACCTGTGGCTATCAGCACTGGATGGAGAGTCCATTCACGTTAGGAAACGTGATGGCTGCGGAACAGTGGATGCATCTCGCGATAATAGTACAGTAACATCCATGTAAAAGTAGCTACTACACACCCACGCAAGTGAGAAAGTGGGTAAAGCACTGGTGCTTACAAGGCGACACAAACCATAAGGAGTTTCTATATCATCAGCCATTTTATGAAAATTATCAGCGCCAATGTGGACTGTGCTCAGAGGTTCCGACACACAAAAGCTTAAAACCAGTGAAAATGAAGAGGCATTTCCACTGGCCAAGTTCCTCAACGAGGTGAGTGTTTTCCTCTGATGCGTGGTAAGAAGTTGTAGCCTAACTCTCCTCTTATCAAAAACCCTGAAAATGAACCTAAATTAAAGCCATAAGTCTTAACTAAAATAGTTGGTTTCACTATTTTGTTTAGCCTGTTACTATAACATTTGTATGTGTGCACGCGGGTGTTTATTATTGTATAATTATACATTATTTTATATAACTATGTATTATATCAAATACTCAAATATATTCGACTATTAAAAACAATAAAGCATTGAAATTCGAATGGGATTATAGAGGAAAACTGACAGCACTAAATCATACAGTTCTACGGTGATGAAAGTGCATTTGTACTGATAACAAATACTGAGAAAAGCCATCAGTCTACATTTCAGTGGGAGGTGATCAGACATCAGAATGGGACATTTCCCAGCAGGCATTGGGCCAAATGAACCCCAAAGAAACTCCTGAAGCTGCTGTAATGGCTAAATGAATATACATGCACTAATTCAAACGACTCATCCAACAAACGTGTTTTGATTCCAATCAGGGAATCACATCAACTAATGCATGCGTGGCTAAAATGTTCAAATGAATTTACATATAATTATAAATTTGGTCTAACCTGAGCTCTGTCAACCTGGACCTGGAACACCTTGCCCCCATGTCCCAGCATTCATCCTGTGATGGGCCCTGCCCCCGTGCATCCCTCCCAAGTGTCCCACCCCCCAGAGTGCAACCCCATGCCCAGTACTCACCCTGCCACAGTCTCTCCCAGTGTCTGTGCTCACCCGGCCCCCATACTGAAGCATGGGTGCTGGGAGAACACGGCCCGTCACCTCCGTCATGTCATTGTGCACGACAATGCCAAACTCCTTCAGGTAAGGGTCCGGGCCCCCAACCATACTGTTGCTCTTGACCTGGGGGGGGGGGGGGGGGGGGGGGAGAAAGAGAGAGAAATGTAACTAATTGATTTTCAGTTCAAATTGCAACGCAATTCCCAAATGCTTTTCTACTCGCAGTTCACACTCCCACCGAACGAGGGAGCCATCACTCACCAGTCTACTGATTTCTTCTTGTCTGTCGGGGGCAGAGCGAGCTGTCGCTTTGATCATGGTGGACGTCTGGTTGTCTGTCAGTTTCTTGATACAGCGCTGGCCTGCAACTATGTTACAGACCTGCAGAGTGTAACATTACATGTTGTTAGGATGCGTATGGTAAAATATATATGTGATCCAATGCAACTAATTGGTCCTCCCACAGCTGTGCACTTTACAGGAGTGTAATCAAAAATGATTTAAATAGAGCCAGAATCTTCAAATGTGTGGCAGTGGCAGGAACTTCAATGGGCAGTTCATGTCCGAAAACCCTTGAATGTCATTGAATTAAAGCAATTCTGCAAATAAGGGTGGGCCAAACTTCCTCCACAGCGATGTCTTAAACAAGTTGTAGTCGTTGCTAAAGTTGGCACAAACCAGTTATTACATTTAGAGGGGCAATTTATTTTTCACATGGGTGATATACATTTTCAATAATCTTTTTCCTTCAATAAATCAAATAATCATTTCAGTTTATTCAGGTTGTCAATTGTCTTTGAAGATCTGAAATAACTAAGCGAATAAAGAAAAGTGTCATTGGGGCAAATACATTTTCCTGCCACAGTAGGTGGAGTAAATCCACCATTATTCATTTGTTGGCTGTAGTATAAACTAAATATGAATAAATATGAATTAGAGCCATGCATTACTTTTCCAAAGAAATTGTATTTTGCGCTGAGAACGTTTCTATACTATGCAAAGCAATACAGTATCTCATGGTGTAGCTCGGATCCCCTTTCATATGAAATTTCAATGACCAGTCAAATGTAAGTAGACAATATAAAAAACAGCCATCTGTGTTAGAGATGAATCTGAGTCTTATGTCAAGAAAACCCTGAATAAAAAACAAATAAATAATACTACGCATACCATACTGTATGTGGGCGCGTGTTTGCGTGTGTGTTTATGAGTCAAAGAGCCCTCCTCTCACCTCCAGAGGAAGGTAGGTGTGCTTCTGTTCTTGCCCTACTTGAAGACAGGGCAGGTGTGGATACTTAAGCTGCAGGTTGTACTTCTGCTTAAAATACTGAGCTACAGTGCACTCCATGGCTTGGCCATTCTCTAGCTGCAAAGGGAACCTGTTAATTAAATGGTACATGGGGATTAAAGAAATAGACAATAAATCATGCTAGTAAATCGAGACCATAGAAACTAACTATATAATATAGTTGACATTGCAACAAAAATGAGTTATTGTTATAAATATGTTGTTTATTGGGCACTACAAATCCTGTATAAATTAAAAAATGTCTGCACTTCTCAAAATCACCTGCACAGTATAGTACAGGACAGAAAGCATTGGATTTGACCCGTGGTGTGCAGCCTGCTTTGCGTCTCCAATAAACAGTGCTGTTAATGGAGTCACAGAAAGAGAGTGGGAGAGAGGATTGCTGAAACAAGAATTTATGTGGGCAGTGTTAAAGAGCAATGATGCTGTCTTTGTTCAACGGCATAAAAAAAATAATATAGATGAGTTTTGTTAGCTAGATAACTTGCAACATTATTGTTTCTCGTGTCTTATGTTTAATTACTATGTCCAACTTACTACTACGTATATTATTTTGGGTGAGAATCTTGTATAAGCCTTCTATGGGTTTTCTTTAACACCTGCACGTATTTTTTTAATAATTGTTAACCTATGTACTGCTTTTATTGTGCAAATTAAAAAAAATGAAAACATCACCACTGCCTTTGGATTTATTCTGAATTTACAAAACAAGCCTGCCTTTCATCGATTTCAGTTCCGCAACTTTATTGCTAAGCCGTCTCAGAGCTCTGTCTAAGTACAAAACGTACGTATCTACCCCAGAGTAGTAGCTAAAAAAGCTCAAGATACCTTTACGAGGAGAAAAAAGGACAAAAAAGGGTGTCATAATGTCCTGTACATACTGTGCGGATGATGTGGATAAGTGCCATTAAACTCTAGTCTACAGTAATGTGAAGGGAGAGAAATGTTACATTCACTAGGTCTACATTTCATGGACAACGCTGCCATTTGGGTATGCATGTAGAGGGAAGCTCTTACGTTTGGTGGCTGGCAGGGCGTCGTGTGACATTGCACACACGATACTTCCTCTTCATCTGGCCGCAGTGTGTGACTTCAACTTTCAGACCTGTTCTCACACACAAACAAGATTTTTTTTGGTCGTTTTCCTTCACCCATCACAAGCCATCATATGGCTTGTGATAGGTGAAGGATATGGTCAAAATTAATGTAGAAACCTGATGTCACAGCATGGCGGTGAGTGTGAAAATGTCAATGTATCCTTTTGAGGATAAAACCAATTTCAAGAAAAATGCCAGCAGACCACATGAGGTGTCTGATGAGAATTGTCATTTGCTACTTTGAGCAAGACTGGCTTGGCTCTCTAGGGTTAGAGAGGGAAGCCTGCTGTGTGGCCAATTCAAAAATAACTTAGGAAGTTTACCAAGAAATTGTGTAATGTCTCGTTTGGTACACAATGAGTCGCATATCAGATTTCACCAATTATGTATTGTACAGAGAGCCATCATAACATTTTCTATCCTAAGCCTCAGGTGGAAACATGCACCACCGTTGGTGTGCTTTAAGACCTACATGTATCGAGTGGATGCAGTGCAATTGTGTGCAAGTGTGTAATGCAGAAGCACAAAATAAATATTGAGATTGCTTTGAAGGCCCACACCCACCACTAAACTGGGAGTTGGGCCCACCTCTTATTTCCTTGGTGAATTTGACACGCTGAGAGTCTGTAAGCGGTTTAGTTTGCTCGTTGATGTTCTGGATGTCTAGGACCTCGCACATGAATTCTATCACAGGTTGGGCACGGTAGAATGCTGTGGCCGACACTGTAGGAAACACAAAAATCAATCAAGCATGCAGGAAAATAACTCTAGTCATCATGATTGACATTTTTGGCTGCATCTGTTAAGTATGTCCATTGCAAGTTATTTGTTCCTCCTTGAAAATCAATATGACTGAAAAGGTTTTAAGGTGTCTAAACTCTAAACAGTGAGGATATTTTCGTTCTCTGCAAGAAATCAATTAGTAATTAAAATAATTTAAAATTCACATATGATCACAGAAAGCAGTCCACACTGCAGGATGGGAGAAACGCTCAATCGAATTATTCATTGTATTAGGCTTGGATGGAGGAAACTGTGGGGGAAGTGACATGGTTTACACAAGTATATTGAACAAGGAGAGGTCACATTACATTGAGGTACGGCATCTAAAGAGCCCATACTCGTTTCTGACTGGGCAATATGGGCTAAGACAGTCCACAGTCAACTGTGCTCTTTATATACCTAATTACAATTACATAGTGCCGATTATTTGACAAAGGTTGCAATAATTACAAATAATTTGTTTATTTATATCATATGCTTGTCCACACAGCTCCCATTGACTTCAATGGATACCATCAAACTATCGGTTCCAGTCTTGCCTCACAGTGCCCACGAGGTGTTCTCTGTGACCTCTCCTCTTTCAATATACTCCTTGGGCATACATCTCATTGTCATCACATAAAAATCAGTCAGACTGCCATCGATTACCAGTATGCAAACACATGAATGGAGTCCTTCTTGCAGGGCACAGCAGACAGAAACTGCATGATGGGACAGGATGTAACCATCATACATTTGATGGAATATCATTTGCATCAATAGCAGTGCACACCCACATTACCCTAAAGGCCTTACCATCGATGTTAAGCATCATGTTCCACATGGCAGGTCGGACGGACTGATGGAAGCCAAACCACACCTCTCTGCCTCCTCCCAGAGGGTGGTAGTAGCCCTCTGGAGGGGAGAAAAATGAACGCCCCACTGGAGTGTACCTGGACACACCAAACACAATGGCTGGTTAAGGAACTGAATAAAACATCCCTAACCCAAGTCTATCTGAATCTAATCTGAAAGTCTAGTGGGAACATTTTAATACATTTGTTTGCAAAATAGACTAGCTTATAATATAAAATAAGCCGTATTTGTATTTTTTTTTATTATTCTTATTTTATTGCAGATCCTCAGAGAAGAATTCCAAATGCCAAAGAAAGACTGAGAAAGAAAAGAGATTCAAACTAATAAATAGGCATGGCATATGTATCCATCAATACATCCAATGGCATATGTTATTATTGCTAGCCCTGTGCATAGAACAGGAAAGGAGACATTCATGAATAAGGTGTGAAAAGGCCCATTAGATAATGGAAAGTGGTAGGCACCTCATGGAAGGAAGGTGCCGCGTGATAACATCCAGTGCTTGAACAGAATCCTCAGGGACCTCACTAACGTGACCCGACAGGGCTTCCAGCAGCATCTGAAGGCTCACCACAGATACCCACTGAAGAGACACCTTGAACGTCTGGTCTTTTCCCTCACCAGGCAGGGTCACCTCTAGATCCACCTACCGGTTTATAAATCAGAGGAGAAAGGGCAGATGGAGAGGGCAGGGGAGAGGATAGTGAAAGAGAAGACACAAAACCATAAGGAATAGGCGTAGGCAGTGAGGCATTATACGTACTGTAAATGATAGGGGAGGTGGCAGTCTATTTGAAACTAAAACTCAATGTCCCCGTTACCTCTAGGTGAAACTGAAGACAAAAACAATTTACTTGCCTACCATTCTCTTAATGAAATTGACCACCATAATTCAATTTTGAATGAGAACTCGATTTTGGTGTTGTGGGCCATATTCAAACGGCTGCCACTTTGCTCGTATGTCGTACTCAAGGGGGGGGGGTTTCACATCCACCAAGTAAGAGTGGTAAGAATAAAGGTCCTTACACACTGGGAGCTTTAATTTTGTGCGACTAATTCACATATTTTAAACTGCTGTTAGTGTCATGAGTACATCGACACAGAACCTGATTACACAGCAATAAAGCGAATTCATTTATTTTCGAATGAGGTTGATTACTCACTTCGAATATAATCATCTTGTGAAATAACGTAACAAGATCATTGTTTCAACAACATATAATTGTATACTTTGTATTTTGTATTGTTTTATTTTATTGTTACAAATTTGTATGTTTATGACAAAAAAATAATTTGTTACAAATTTGTATGTTTACAACTAAATAAAAAAACTGTTAAACATAAAATCATCAACCTGAATGAATGAGTCATCACCAAATTAACAGTTTGATGTGAAATATTTGCATTTTTTAACTGTTTATTCGGCACACTCCTGGTGTGTGCATTTATGTACAAACCAGGCAATAAACACAAATATTTTGTTGATCCAGAGAGGTGACCATGTGTCTGGGCGCAGGAGTTTAATCAGGACCTACCCTGTCTCTCCCTATGGGTAATGGATGGGCCGTGTACATGTTCCTCTTCCCGTCATAGCCAGGCTGTCGGTCTCCAAAGATCTGCATCTTGAAGTGCCGCACCATGGTGTCCACCACTTCCCTGTCAAGATGACGAACACAGAAGTCAAGACACACAAACCATAATGACACAGTACAGGCCTAAATGTTATGTCCAATATTAGAACTTGTACAGGGGATGCTCCATATGTCTCTGCAGCAAAAGCTTTTCAAATATACACCGTTCTTTGTAACCTCATACACACAATGTGACTGGATCAGTGATGTTACAGAAATAAAGTGTAGCTACATACGCGTTTGTCCCTTTTCCCCTTAAATTTAGCCTAAATCATAAGCTCAGTTAAAAATGGTTGCATGGTTAACTACAATATTAGGCTAGGGAAAATAAACAAACAGTGTGACATGCAACCCGAGTTAAAATGTACAAACTAGCTCCATTTTAAACAATCAGCTACTACTATAGCAATACATAGTCTTTTTTTTTGTACTCCCTTCTCCCCAATTTAGTCATTATGCCCATTAATTCATCCCCACACACATTCCGGTGTGTTGCCACTGGCTCACCTGCCAGTGAGGAGCCCCTACCGAGAGGACATAGAGCCTCCGTCCTACTCCTCCCGCCCCAACACTCCCTGTTGACAGGTGCTGCCCCAGCTTGTAGGCAGTGTCAAATATTATCCTCCCTACCCGGCTTTCCTCTAGCCTGGTAAACCCTCCCTCCAGAAATCTAATTTCTATTTGATTCCAGGAGTGAGTCTGGCCTGATCGCCCATTCTGCAATATTGGCTGTGGGCTGGGGTTGGGCGGGAGTAATACCGTTGACTGACAACCCCTTCAGCCAATGATCCGTTTTTCCCCTTCAGCAGTTCATTTTTACCACCTCCAGACTATGTGACGCAACGGGACTTTTGAGACGGCCATGCCCAAAATAGGTTGCCTTATTGGGATACATGCGTGTCACTCCCCGCCCCTGCCGGTTCTCTAAATTTATATTTTTAAATAGGCTCCGTCATGATTAATTGACCACATATATGAAGTCAAACAACTAAATTCTATCCAAACGATATCTTAATAGTAAATTCCGTGCCTCAAAAAAGAAGTTTGAGACCGTTTTAAAAACGAAAGTAAGAAGTGAAGGCACTCGGACAACAACAATGGCTGCCGTTCGTCTTTTGTCGGCTGCACTCAGGCTGCACTCGGCTTCATTCGGGCTCACTCGAACTCGCCACCTGATTGGCCAACTGTCGCTGTCAATCACAGAACGATGTGCGACGACGCTGATAGGCTCGTCAGTTTGGCGTACACAGCCAATATTGCAGAATGGGCGATAAGGCCAGACTCACTCCTGAAATCAAATGGAAATGAGATTTCCAGAGGGAGGGTTTACCAGGCTAGCTTTCCTCCCCCAAACACCCCGCACCGGAATCAAACCCCCAGACTCCGTGGTGGTGGGCAGGTACTTTTACCACTGCACCATACACCACCAAAGAGCACCCCAGCAATGCAAGCTCTTAACAGCACTCTCTCCAACGTTACCCAGATAGAAGTGCAGCAAGAGACCAAGTGACAGCATTATACGTCTTTAATCGGTGGAATGGAGTTATTGAGGATGTCTGCTTCAACAAATAAATGACATGCATACATGACCTGCCTTGTATCTTTATTCCTGAGCGACGTGGGTCGAGCAAACTACAATATGTCACGTCAGGAGACGGACGGCCCAGCTTGAGAAATTAATGCAGTGAATGACCTCTCTGCAGGTATAAAATACGAGTTCACAAACTTTTATACGCAGTCATTTTCCTTCCTATGTGGAAATCTGGCCTCTAATGATTTTCATAGTCTTTTTTCTTCTTCATATACACTCTGGATAGACCCAGTGGACAGACCCTTTCACACCCTAATACACACGTTCATAGGTAAAGCTATTTCAGCAGGTTCACACTGCTTAAGAACAAAATGGTTCTCATTGCTGATACATGCAACCCCGGTCCTTTACAGTTATGAACACCTCCGTTTATAGGAAACGAAATATTTCTCAACTTAGCACTAGACTGAGCCCCCATCTAACATGTTTACAGTCTTGATGTGTCCCAATCTGATCTGCCGATTTAGATTGTCATAGCCAGGACAGGACAGCTTGGTGTGTCAAGGCATTTTCTCTCTTCTCCTGACATGCCCAGAGATGTTACCTACTGTACAACCTACTGTAAATGCCCCTATGCACCAGCTCACATGCTGCTCACATCCGGCTTGTATCCAGATATAATTTCACAGCGTTACATTACGCATTAGAATGCATCACACACACACTGGTATCAGATCTCTCTTTCATGTCTGTAATCTGTAAAATGCAGATTGTTGCACTTAAAACCTTCCATACCCATGAAAGATTACATTGGTATTGACCGTTCGTGAGGACCAAAAAACAAAACCAGGAGGGAAAAAAAGGTGATATTGGTCCGAGAAAATCTTTATTGAAGCATCACTACTTCTAGGTTATTACAAGTTAAAATTTTGAAAATGTTCTGCTTGTCTACCTTCAGAGGTACTCTAATAAAATATCTTCAAAGTGTGTTGCATCTAATGTTTTTTTAGCACTATCCCTTGCAATCCACTAAACAGGACACATTTTTTATCTTTATACCAATCATATCCCACAGCTCCACTCAGCTGAGTGCTGCCCACAGAGGAGCGCAGAGGGGAGAGCAGTTAGGGGTTAAGTGTCTTGCTCAGGGACACTTTGACACATTGCTGAGCGCTGGAATCGTACCTGGGACCTGCGAGGTCCTAGGCGGGCTCACTAACCATTCAGCTATGGCTTTGATTGATTGATGTACTTTATTTAGTAAGACATGAGAACAACAGCACATGAAGTACAAGTTCACAATACAAGGTCTACTAAACTGGAAGGCTGTGTTGAAAAAAGCCTTATATCCGGTATAAATGTAATGCCTTTCAGACACTCCTGTCGGTGTATTTACCTGTTGACCCTCCGGGGACGTTTCTCAGGCTTGATGTCGATATCATAGTGATAGACATCAATCTTGGGAATCTGCACCTGGAAGTGGTTGGCCAAAAGGCGAATGGGTTTCCCCACTGTGCCGAGTCCCGGACGCCGTGGTGGCTGGAACAGAGAGGGAGGGGTAGGAACCTGGGGAGGGCCTGGAGTAGAGAGAAAACATATTTAGAATCACAAATATGTACATCATGCAATAGAACAACCCAAGTTACAATTATCTATAGTATTTTCCCACCCAAAACTTTACCAGCAGCATGAAGGAGCTAAGTTCTAAGGACAGAGTGATATCAGAGCTTGGGATTAATTTAGCTTGTAAACCATGGGGGGGGGTGTATGTATATGTGTGTGTGTATGTGTGTGTATGTGTGTATGTATGTGTGTGTATGTGTGTATGTGTGTATGTGTGTATGTATGTATGTATGTATGTATGTATGTATGTATGTATATGTATATATATATATATATATATATATATATATATATATATATATATATATATATATATATATATATATATATATATATATATATATATATATATATATATATATATATATATATATATCAATGAATGGTTTAACTTAGTCTTAGATCATGGAACTCATAATTCTGTATATACAATGTTTCATTATATATATATATATACTTTCAATGTATTTTTATCACCATTTTAGTACCACTCCATCTTATTTTTGTAAAATACTAAACAAATAAATGAACACTTTGATTGATCCATGTCTCTGGCCCATGAACTAGATAGGTCAACAAGGGGCTCCCTCAACAATGACCCTCAATTACCCTGCAGCCCCTCCCAGCCGCACCCAGACACATAGGGCATCCACCCTACACAGCCCAGACAAAGACCAAACTCCTCTCAGACAGACAGCAGCAGGGCCATATGGGGGGGGGGGGACAAGCCATGAGGCTGGGATTTACCGTTAACACACCACACACACAGGCACCATCCCACACATATGCATACGCAGACCACCTCACACAGCTACCTATGTCGTTACATACCATCCCCCACCCGGACACTCAGCTGGTGCTTCAGTCATGCACATGCATTGCAAGAGCGAACGTCTAACCAAGCAGAGGTTAGCATAGGATACTGGCAACAGTGAAGATACGTCAGATGCATCAAGCGCTAATTTGGCGTTTCATCTCGTCATTTAAACATGAAAGCCATCACCTGAGCAAGGTATATCATAAGAGTCCATGTATGTGCAGATCAATAAAATTGTGTAGTGTAAAAGAAAGAGCATGTATGTATTTCTAGTCTAAATTCAAAAGCACGCTAGCAGATCTAAGTGGGAAGCAAAAACAAAGATTCCAAAAATTCTGAACAGGAGAGTACGTGATGTAGCCTTGGAACTCCTGGTAGTCAAAAGTGTAGCATGGAAACGAGGGTTGGGTGGCAGGGGAGGGGATGCAGAGTCGCTTAATGCTTTTGTCAACTGACAGCTAGGGGGCTGTGGGGGGTCTTGAACTCCATGCACCAACACGCTCCAGTTAGCAAGTGAAGCGCGAGAGCAAGGACAATAATTGGGACCCTCCCCATAGTTTCCTAAAAACACGCTCCTCAACATGCCCTCATCCACCCTGGGCCCCAATAGAGAACCCCTTACTCCCTCCCTCCCTCCCTCCCTTCTCCTTTTCTGTAGAAAGAAGCCCATTTGCTTTCTAATATTAATATTCTTTGGGTTTTTTGTTTTGTTTTTGCGTACAATACACTATGAAAGACAAATCAATTTCCAGTGATCTTTCTTTTCTTTTTCTGCAGGTTCCACCTGTTGGCAGTTGGGCTACCGAGGATGTATTGACAATTAGCATGACATTGTCCTAGGACAATGGTGGCTGTTTTTCTTTTCAACCAAGAAAGGTATACAATTTGAATGTACATAGTGAACATTTTTTAGGTTACATGGCTTATAACATTTTTCATTCAGCAAATAAATAAAAAGCTACAAAGACCGAATTGTAGGATTCCATCTGACACTTCCTTTTAGACAAATTAAGGTAAAAGCAGACCTCCTATTTCTATTTTAATTGTATTTTTCTGTTTTGTTTTTCACATTGTTACTATGTATAGAATGTATATCTATGTAATGTCTATTTGCTTTGTTTTTATTTGATTGCCATACTGATGTTATGTTTAAATAATTGAAAATGATTTGATGGTAAATGAGTAAATAAGGTTTACTGTTTCTTACTCAGTGGTGGCTGCAAATGTATGAGCCAATATGCTCGGAAGAACTGAGGTTCGGTTCACCAATGAAGCATTTGAGTACATTTCTTGTTGTTGCCTTTTCTTTAAATTATCAAATAAAGTCTACCAGGCCTGGCAAGTCTGCCTCTCCAGCTAAAGCCCCTGCTAAATTATGCCAAATAGAGAAGCAACAAGCAGCTCAGGGTGGAAACTGAAAGTATAGTATGTGTGTGTGTGTGTGGGGGGGGGGGGGGGGGGGTAGGCATGTTGGTGGATACTGCAGGTAGGCTACTTTTGGCATAAATTGGGCATTTTCATGTCAGGTTCTATAACAGGAATGTTGACGTGTAAAGTGTACACTTTCGCATGTATTCACTGACTACAGGACGGACTGTGGATTACGCGAGCCATGCACGTGGAGCACGGTTAGGCCAGGGTCTTCCTCTTCCGGTTTCACCAAAAACAGTGCTGTCCCTATATATAGACACCAGCTGCCACGCTGCAAGGGTGGCGGGTATGAGTGAGCAGGGCTCTCTCCGGACAGATTTTACACTGGTGGCAGTGCTGCCACTAGGTTTTCAGTTAGTGGCAGTGGCACAGAATTTGGCCTCACAGAAAAGTGGATTTCTTTGGAGGTATTTCACATAAAATCAAAGTATGTACAAAAAATGTTGTTAAAACAGTAATAAGGTACAACAATTATTTTGTATTAACATAATGTAAAACAAACATAAAAGTGCCCCTATTTAAAGTGCATACTGTACTGGCTGTGCCTGTAGTTTATCTACATGGAATCAGTTTCTGCTGACTCTGGTGTTAACTTAAGGAGGTGGTGGGGTATTTTTCTTAATGAAAAACATGTTGATATGCTTCCTTATTCTTAATGTATGAGAGCTGAGCAGCAATGATGACTTACAATCGAACAGTCTAGGTTGCTACTTTGCACAGAAGAAAGTACTCTGGAGCCCTGACTTAAAGTGCATAACTGTACATGTTGGGTGTGCATGTGTGTCACTGCACAGAATGCTAGGACCTGTACCTTCTCAACAACCAAACACGTCTTTTCCTCCTAGTTTGCCCCATAATGACGGGGAACCCAAAGAAAGGGAAACTAAACACAACCGCTCTGTGTGTGTGTGTGTGTGTGTGTGTGTGTGTGTGTGTGTGTGTGTGTGTGTGTGTGTGTGTGTGTGTGTGTGTGTGTGTGTGTGTGTGTGTGTGTGTGTGTGTGTGTGTGTGTTTTCTACATTTAGCAGCAAGTAAATTTAGCAACAGTATATCAATTTAACCACTTAAACCCCAATACCTATATACTTTGTTGATCAGGGCCCCCCAAGGGTCTGTACTTAGCCCCCTACTTTTTTCCCTTTACACCAAATCTGATTGGAGAAAATAATAGTAGATCTACTAGTACAAGCTGGGGTTAGCCCATGACATGCCCAGAAATGCCCAGAATAGGGATGCTAGGGTTCATGTGGTTAAAACCGTCTTCACACTTCAACCCGTTTAGAACAGATGTGGAAACCCAGATTAAAGCCATCCACTTCTATAATTGCAGCAGAAACCTTCCTCAAGTAGTTTCACAAAACAGTAGAAAACATAATCTCTCACACATGAGATTTCAGCTCTATAACATAACAAAGCAAGTGTCTTGACTCTTAATTGACACTTATTCCTCATGCTAATTGATATTCCATTAACATTTTGGAATACATTAGCCTAGTATCCAACAATAAATTCTGTACGGGGAACATAGTGAAGCTGTTGTCGGCTATATTTTTAAGTATCATCACTAAAGAGGCATTGCACCAGGCAGTAGAAAATGCAAACAGCGTTTGGAGAATACTAATTGAATGAGCCCAGAGTGTTGTGTGTCAGTTGAATTGCTATACTGTGTATCAAGGTAAATAACCAAGCAAGCATGATTTGGAGACCTTCTTGCAGACTATTTTCCCTTAAACCTAACAAAATAATAGAACGTAACAATACAGTAATACACTGCCCCCCCCCCTCCTTCATAATGCAAGTCCTTAAGAGAGGGGTTGAGTTAGGTCATCTCATCTGTGACATGCATCAGCTACACACACAGTAAGTGAACTTCATGATGAATGGCAGACATACTGGACGGAAACAAGTGTCTATAAAGACTCATCTTTCAGCTTGGGTCCATCCATCCCCTAACTACATTAAATGAGCATTGCAATATTCACTGTGCACACACTGTAAATTGAATATGAACTTCTTTTTTGTTCTTTCTTTTTTTGGGGGGAGGGGGAGTATTTATCTTTTTTTTTTGGGGTACTCAAGCGAGTCAGAATATCAATTTGATTCACACAGAGAATCTATATCCGTATTATGTAGGCTAAGAACTGGTCATATCAGTGTGTACGCAAGTCCAGACTGACACACAGGCTTAACCTGAGCAAGAGGATGATGAGTCAGAGCCTACAAGGAGTGAGCACGGAACAGCGTGCGTGCACACCCACACACACCTGCAAATCACCTGGATTAGGACACTACACAATGACATGAGAGACAGAAAAGGGTCTGCTGCCAAAGGTGTACCTGACATTCACAAGACGGTAGTATCTAGTTGTACGTTTAGCAATGTGTAACCAAAACAAATCACATTCACGTGCATTTGTATTTTGTTTTTGGAACAGGGAATTCAGATTATGTCCATCTCGAATCTCGATCTGTCAATAAAAGTGGTCATAATTCTGTGTGGTTCTTTGGGGTCAAGCCTAAATAATTCCAAGTTCCAACCACTGAAGCTGGGTCACTGAGTACACATTTGGGAAGACATTCTCTACAACTAAACCATGGGAGGTCCTATTGTTTAACAATAACATGACAAGACATCCAGCTGCTGTGTGTATCCTTGCAAACACTGATGTCAAATCCTTTCTCTATAAAAGGTAGGAAACCAACTCTTCCCCATCTGCTGGCCAGGGTGACAGATGGATTCCAGAAACATCTAGCATTAACCAATTTAAACATAATTGCTTAATTGGCTTTAATGACAATGTACCTTCTGAAGTGGCTGGTGTAGATTGATTTTACCAGTAAATATCACACCAGTAATTCTGAGAGATGGGTGAGTGAGTGAGTGCATGTTTCAAGGTACAGGAACGTTAGAGAATCTCCCTAATTATGTTTGTTGTAATGGTTCAATAGTAGTAGTGAATTGTAGTTCACACACCTGGGGGGCGAGGGATATGCATCCCCCACAAATGCTTCAGCCCAATGCAATAGATTTCATGTTGCTTAATTGGCTTTTTTAAATAGGTGATTCAAAGGCAGTTCCTCTTCCATATGGTTAATTGTCAGGATTCCTCTATTTAGGTTATGGTTGGCCATGCTTAGACACTGCAAGTAAACAAAAATAAAACGTCTCTAGTTCTCTACTGTCCATGTTACAGATGATCTATACATAGGGTTATCTCCGCATTATCTCAGTTTCTCACACATGCATCCTACTACATATTCTACTGGACACCCCAAGAAGAAAAAGGAATAATGATAAACCTTTTGATGATGAATTAAAATGCTGAATGAGTGTATAGTGTGCAGTATGGCTTTCCCCATCCTATCATATAGTGTCTACTGAATCACTGCAAAGACAATGTGCCTTTTTATATCGCATTAATCACTATAATTTAAACAATATTATTATGCTGGCCAGCAAATCATATCGACAAAAAACGCCACCCATTGTAAATTATTTACTGAACACACTAGTGTGTGTGCACAGGATTTCTTCACAAGGAGGCAACGCTGGCGCGTAAACCAATGACAGCTAAATATAAAATAATGAATTACAGCAGACTGTGATGGTCTGTCATGCCAGGGTATCCATGTCTTGTTAAACGTGGTATTTTCGATCGTTTTCATTTCGACTCTTCGTCTTTCTTTGGCGGACACACACACACACACACACACACACACACACACACACACACACACACAATGCACGGGGGCGGCACGGTTTCTAATGACAATCGTTTCCAATTATGCTTTAAAATACACGACCTCTCATTCAAGGAAATGTCTTATAATTGACAGGTGTATAATTTGACTGCGTCGTGTTGTGCTTACATCAAAGCACTCTGTAGCCTAATCCGTTTCTTATAAAAACACAAATAAACAGATATCAACGTAAACACACACGACGCGGAAGGAAGGAGGAAGGTCCTAGTTAAATCCCCCACACCACACACACACACACACACACATACACACACACACACACACACACGCACACAATGCCAGAGCTACCACACGAGCCCGTACTACGTGCTTCAGATCAATACACTGTGGGGCAGACATTCCTTTCATTTGTAACACATTCCACTATAATCTCGTTGGACTCTCGGTGTGTACGGTGTATGAACAACGTGTCAACAACACAAGGCTGGGCCGCATCTATAAAGCTCTATCGTATCGGTTGTTGTTTTTTCTCTCTTTACCCCAATGCTTTCCTGGCGTCGGAGAGGCAGTGATGCCAGGTTGTGCGAGGGGAATAAGCGACCAGGTTTTGATTGAACTTTTTTTTTTGTCTATGAAAACGAGCCCAAAAGAAGCCCTTTAGACATATACGTTGGCTATTTGAAAATAGCAGATCTACAAGCTCACAACGAGCTTGTAGACCTGCTATTGTCAAAACATTTTTAATAAAGTGGCATATTTTTTTTAACATTTTATCAACACAAATCTATCCCACTCCCACCCCCTGGCATAAACTATTTTCAGATGGGGCTCCCCAGATAAATACATATCAATTTAGGGAGGGTCCTTGCCTTGAAAATGTTTGAGAAACACTGGTTCAAACAACACTAGAAACAAGCCCAAAAAAACAACCCGCAAACTACCAATATTTACAAGCAACTTCACAGAAAAATAACCCCAAAGTCGCTTATAATAAGCGGACATGGCAACACTGGTCGGAGGCCTCGCTGCAAACCACGGCCCCCAGTGAAGCAATGCACGCACACACACATATATACACACACACACACTAGACGTTTAGTTCTTTCTCTTACCGGGTCCGAGCGCTTCCATGGCCGAGGGCTCTCTCTCCGTCTCTGTCCCGGCCTGGCGGCTCCGTACCGGTACAGAAATTGGGGGCGGTATCGCGAAGCTTAAAGTGGCTAAATTAAGAAATTGGAATATAAGATGCGTAGCTGTGTGTGTGTGAGCAGCGAGCAGGATGCGTTGTCTCGTTCTGACTGATTTCCACCAGTACTGAGGATCAGTGTTACCAGATTCTGCGAGAGAAATAAGCAACCAGGTCTATGAAAACAAGCCCAAAAGAAGTGACTAGGCTACGGCTATTTTCAAATAGCCGACCTACAAGCTCACAACGCGTCGCGATAGATAGCTTTTTTTTTTAAAGGGGGCGGGGTCTGTAGGGGGGAAAAAATAGGTAATTTTGGAACATTTTATAAACATTTTTAACAACACAAATATTGTATTGAGCTAATTGAGGGGGTTCCCTGGCTGGCACAAAATATTTTCAGATGGGGGGTTCTGTGGACAAATACATACATTCATTTAGGGGTCCTTGACATGAAATTGTTTAAGAAACGCTGGTTTAAACACCCCAGATTTGGCACAAACAAGGGAATGAACTCTTTCTCATGCTATACAACAAAAAGGTGGAATGCCCTACCCAAAGGAGTGTAAAACCCTACTCACTTTCAAAACTGCCCTAAAGAATCACCCTCAGGAGGCTACAATTCCAAAGTGGCCCCTGTCAAAGTCCTAATACCACCCCCCCTCCCCCTCCCCTCCTCCTAAAACTGTCTATTGTACATTTCTTGTTTTTCATACCAGTAACATGTAAGCTGATTGTATGACGTTCTGCAGTATGTGTATGTCTTAAATGTCATCATATTTTGAGTGCGCGGGGATCTAATTTTAAATAAGCCAAGTTCTTTTATGAGCGATCCAGTTTAGAGGACCTTGTATTTTGATTTGTACTTCCATGTACTGGTACCATGTCTTTCTAAATAAAGTATTCAATCAATGAATCAAACCCGCAGCTACCAATATTTACAAGCGACTTGACAGAAAAACAAGCCAAAAGTCGCTTATTATAAGCGGACATGGCAACCCTGCTGAGGATTTGAAAAGTGAGCATGCGCCGCCGGGGAGGGGGAGGCGCTGTCGAGCCTCCTGTGCGCTTGCGCAATCAATTTGCTTTTTCCCAGAAATGACTATATTGAAAATTTGTATTGAAGTACACACACACACACACACACACACACACACACACACACACACACACACACACACACACACACACACACACACACACACACACACACACACACACACACACACACACACACACACACACACACACACACACACACACACACACACACACACACACACACACACACACACACACACACACACACACACACACACACACACACACACACACACACACACACACACACACACACACACACACACACACACACACACACACACACACACACACACACACACACACACACACACACACACACACACACACACACACACACACACACACACACACACACACACACACACACACACAGCGGTGGCCTAGTGGTTAGAGGGGCGGCCTTGATACCGGAAGGTCCCTAGTTCGATTCTTCAATTCATCACATCAATCATGAATCACCGCTGAATAGCCCTTGAGCAAGGCTTCCATGCAGGGTCTGGCTGTAAATAAGTTCCGCACTTAGTCCAACACCCTGGGTAAACAACAAACTTTGCTTTACACACACACACACACACACACACACACACACGATTGATTGATTGATGTACTTTATTTAGTAAGACATGAGAACAACAGTACATGGAAGTACAACTTCACAATACAAGGTCTACTCAACTGGAAGTCTCATAAAGAGCTTGTTTAAAATGAGATACCCATGCACACAAATCATGATGACATAAAAGAGACAGACAGATATACACACTACTATACAGAACGTCATACAATCAGCTTACAGGTTACTGGTATGAAAAAAATAAAAGATAAAAAACATAGGAAGGGTTCGGGGAGGGGGGGGGTTAGGTTAGGACTTAGACAGGGGCCATTTTCCTGAAGGTGTTTCTTTAGGGTAGTTTTGAAAGTGAGTAGGGTTTTACACTCCTTTACTCCTTCTGGTAGGGCATTCCACATTTTTGTTGAATAGCATGAAAACGAGTTAATTCCCTTTGTATTAACTTGTTGAGCCAAATCTGGGTTGAACACGATTCGTGGAGCTGCCTCTGGTGTTATGATCGTGGACTTCGTTTACGTTTTGGAAGTAATTTGACAAGTACAGGGGGATCCCAATGTTGTGGCGTATCTTGTAGACCAGGCCCATTGTAAATTGCTGTAGGCCTACTCTGTACATGCAGTCAGGTCAGGCACGGGCACACTCACACTCTCTATCTTAGATTTATAGTAATTCAAATAAAATGAAATCTATAGCTGCTTTTTAGCGTTTTTCAGCTTTGTGTTATATAGCACTTGGCTCCCTATGTCAAATCATTGTGGAGTTCTTCACACATCAGATCTTCAACTCAGGCATGTGACACACACTCACACAAGTTACACTGCTAGAAATGTAAATACATAGTTCTTAACATTCTGTCTTTCCCCCAAAATGTAGGCCTACATTTGAATTACATTATTATTTTTCAGTTGTGGAAGGGTGCACTGTAAAAATGATTCTTTGATCATTTAGAATTTAAAGTCTTTAGAGCTAAAAGCATTGTGGACATTTTTTTGGGGCGGTGTAGCCGCCTCCTATAAGTGAGTTTTGGACACCGACCAATCCTGCACCGTGATTGGCCAATAGTCTACAACGCATTGTATACCCCCTAACCCTTCCATTGTTAATGCAAATCGATACTTTTGCAAAGTCAGCCAATCACATTACAGCTAGTGTCATCACCACTAACTGTAATGTGATTGGCTGACTTTGCAAATTCAGGACTGTGATTGGCTAGCGAAACACATGACACATGTGCAGCCCTATGAATAGCAGTATGGACTTTGTAAAAAGTCATTTATCCTTTTTTTTTAAGTGAGTCATGTTGTGACCACACACCGCCCACTTCACACTGGGTGTGATTTTTTATTTATGCCTAATCTATTATTAATCTATAATTCACCAAATCTCTGTCTCTGTCTCTGTCTCTGTCTCTCTGTGTGTGTGTGTGTGTGTGTGTGTGTGTGTGTGTGTGTGTGTGTGTGTGTGTGTGTGCGCGCGCGTGTCTCCGTCTCCGTCTGTGTGCGTGCGTGCGTGCGTGCGTGCGTGCGTGCGTGCGTGCGTGCGTGCGTGCGTCTCATATGACCCCAAGGTGTGGTGCCAAATGACAATTCGGACAGACTAAATAACCAAAAGGCCACGAATCTCTGCATCTGTCAGCCGCCCGCGAGTTTGAGGAGAACGCACACATTTTCTTTGTGTTCGGGAGCATATTTGTGCCGCTTAGCCAGTATAGCCTAATGTCCCTGATTGCAGTGATTGGCCATTGGTTTAACTGACTAATTGGCTGTGCTTTGCATAACATTTGTGTCACATAGCCAATATTTTATGACTTAAGACTCCAAAGGGCTCAGCCCAATCATGCCATTGACTTCCATTTCTTATATAATGCCGTTCACGTCGTGAACGATTCAAGTCAGGATTACGTGGTCATCATACATAGGCTACATGTTATGTTGACCCGAAGCTATGCTGTACCACCTTCTGTTCTCGCTCACCTTCTTTGAATCTGATAAAGATGATGACCTCATTACAGCCATTCACACATACTCCATATTATGGCTAGTGCCTACTTTCTTTTTCATCATGCCATATTTGTGCAACTGGTTGGCAGAGGCATACATCCGTGATGCAATATACGAACAAAGTGTATGTCTCACCGAACCGAAGACCACCATCACGTGGTCTCCCCTCCATAGGTTGTCTGTTGAGGATCTGGATAGGTCCTCTGGCTCTGGAGTGGATCTTGTCCATGTGTTTGTGTTCGGGAGCATATTTGTGCCGCTTAGCCAGTATAGTAAATGGTAAAATGGTAAATGGTGCATTTATATAGCGCTTCTATCCGAAGCGCTTTACATTGATAGTGCCATTAACCCATTCACACACACATTCATACACCGATGGCGGAGGAAACCATGCAAGGCACCAACCTGCTCATCGGGAGCAATTAGGGGTTCAGCATCTTGCTCAAGGACACTTCGACACTAACTCTAGGGGAACGCCCCAGCCCGGGATCGAACTGGGAACCTTGCGGTTTTCCAGCTCACACTACCCGGCCACTCTACCCCTGAGCCACTGCCGCCTAATGTCCCTGATTGGCCATTGGTTTAACTGACTAATTGGCTGTGCTTTGCATAACATTTGTGTCACATAGCCAATATGAGGAAAAGTTACTCTATCTTAGACTTATCTATGACATATTTATGACTTAAGACTCCAAATCGGGGCAAGGGCTCAGCCCAATCATGCCATTGACTTCCATTTCTTATATAATGCCGTTCACGTCGTGAACGATGCAAGTCAGGATTACGTGGTCATCATACATGTTATGTTGACCTGAACCTATGCTGTACCTTCTGTTCTCACCCACCTTCTTTGAATCTGATAAAGATGATGCCCTCATTACAGCCATTCACACATACTTCCATATTATGGCTAGTGCCTACTTTCTTTTTCATCATGCCATATTTGTGCAACTGGTTGGCAGAGGCATACATCCGTGATGCAATATTTGTAGAATATACTTTTTGAACCTTTTTATTTGAACAAAGTGTATGTCTAAAGATCTCTTCGGTACCACGCCCCAAAAAATTGATTTATACTGTCGCCAAACATGGGTAACATGAATACAAATAAAATGTCAGTGGACCAAATGCATTTAATCCTTAAGTGTAAGATGTAATGTGTAAGACTCAATTGTTTTTGTTTTGTTTTTGCCAGACTCAAATATCTCAAAATGGTGAAATATTGTGTAAAAAAAAATCTTGGATAAAAGTTCAATATCGTAACACAAAAACGATTGTCAATGGATAGATGGGGTCTGACACTGGCGTTGCTTCCCTGTGGACATCATATTGATGACGTTAGTCTTGCCCAAATATGGAATCCGAGCCCTTCACTTACATTATAAAATATAAGTAAAAGTTAAATATTCTATCATATCCTACTGGCAGAGTGAACAAGAAAAGCTGGCGCTGATCGCTCCAGTGTTTTTAGCGGCGCTAGCCGCTCTATACCGTAGCCCTCTATACCTGGCTTTTGCGTCAACGTTCTGATTGGTCAGACACGTCAACAAAGTGATTGGTCAAGCTTCACGTGACACGTGGCTATAAACACATTATAAACACTTATTGATGACAAAATGTATCAAGGGCGCCGCTACCTTCACACAGGTGTGATTTTTTAACAGGAAGTTGTCCTAGCTGGTCATCATTCGAGGAGCGATGCTCATTGACATCAACTCCTGGAACAACAGTTTACAGGCATAGGGCATCCGAACAAGAGAAATCTGGGTTTTGTTGCGACACCCTCTACATTCATAGGTGTGTGTCCTGGTGTTGGCGATGGCAATCAGCCCACACAGGTTACAGACATGAACCTGGTATGGATCTGAAGCTTCAAACAGACGTTCTCTGAGGAACTGAGCAGCACCGTGTGCGATCTGACAGTCACGCTCCATCTCACCGAACCGAAGACCACCATCACGTGATCTCCCCTCCATAGGTTGTCTGTTGAGGATCTGGATGGGTCCTCTGGCTCTGGAGTGGATCTTGTCCTCCACCATGTGTTTGAGACGTTGATAGTATGTGAGACCAATGAAAATCTGAGACGTCAGTTTACGACCAGTAAAGCCATTGTATAAAACCTCATTTCCTCTCAGGTGATATCCATACTCTGACAGCAGGTTGGAAACTTTCTGGACATTAACAGCATCGTTAAATGGAGTGGCATCGCCAATCTCCCCTTTATTAGCAGACACCTTTCCCTGCAGACACTCGATTAAATGTCCAACCGTCATACGAGATGGGATGGCATGGGGATTTATGATGATGTCAGGAGTGATTCCTTCACATGTAAAAGGCATGTCCTCCTGTCTATACTGTATTCCACAAGTTCCCTTTTGTCCGTGTCGACTGGCAAACTTGTCTCCAATCTGAGGAATTCGAACAGATCGAACCCTGATCTTGCAGAACTTGTATCCCTGCTGGTTGAGAGTGACCATGACCTGATCTACGATGCCAGTCTCACTGGTTCTGAGGAAAGTGCTACAGTCTCTCTTGGTGTAGCGGCAGTTGGTGCTTTCCAGCTCATCATCGTTCTCTGGCAGAGTGACTGTTTTCCCAATGATCACATCGTCTCCTGAGACTCTGACCCCCGGAGCTATCAACCCATCATCATCTAGCTTTTCGTAGATGGCATGTCTCATTCCCTGACATGTATCCTTGGTGGGTTTCTCAATGTTCTCATCCTGATCAAAGCCTTTCTTTGACTCCTGCTCCTTGTAGCACCGATAGAACACAGACCTAAAGAACCCTCGGTCAACAGCTGAACGGTTCATAATAATGGAGTCTTCCTGGTTGTAACCAGTGTATGAAGCGATGGCAACAACAGAATTTATACCAGCAGGCAGTTCTCTGAAGCGGAGGTACTCCATGGATCTGGTGGTGACCAGGGGCTTTTGCGGGTAATACAGCACATGCGCTAAAGTGTCCATACGGACATGGAAGTTAGTGATGTAAACCCCCATTGCCTGTTTTCCCATAGCTGACTGGTACGTGTTCCTGGGAGACTGGTTATGGTCAGGGAAGGGTATAATTGAAGCACAGACTCCTAGGATCATGGATGGGTGGATCTCACAGTGGGTGTACGTGGAGCAGTAGCTTACTGCTCCACTGGACTGGAGGTCATTAGGGGTCATTGCTAACATCACAGTCTCTTCCTCCAGCGTATCAATGTACTCCACAACACCACTGTCCACCAGATCCTGCCAACTGTAGTTGTTGTTGTCTCTCTCTTTCAGTTTTTCTATGTGATGCGTCTTCAGCAACAGTTTCTGTTTTTCAACAATCAGCAGGGGACGACAGATCCTCCCTGCATCTGTATAGATCCTGATCTCCCTTTCTCTGATATCTCTTATCATAGACACCTCAGACACAATGATGTCCCCTTTTGTCCTTCTCAGATTTCTCAGCTCATTCATCAACTGTTCTGGGTCTTTATGGATTCCAACCCAACATCCATTCACAAAGATCTTAGTTGCATCAGCGATAGCAGAAGGTGAGATTGCTTCTAGGTTCTCCATGCTCCACGTATCTAAGAACTCTAAGATAGGAGAGGGCTGAGAGCCTACCGAGATGTAGGCCATGAGAGCTAGGTTCTTCACCAGACCTACAGCATGGCCCTCAGGTGTCTCAGCTGGACACACCATTCCCCACTTAGTGTTGTGGAGCTGGCGTGGTCTGGCCAGTTTTCCGTCTCTGCCGATAGGAGAGTTGACTCTACGGAGGTGGGAGAGGGTGGAAGCAAAGGTCAGCCGGTTCAGCACCTGGGACACTCCAGCTCTAGCTTGGTGAGCTTTCTTGACATCTCCCCAGTTGCCAGTAGCCAGAGAATACTTCAAACCATCAGAGATGATTCTGGTTTTGATGGCCAGCTCCAGGTTGAAGTCTCTTCCTCTGTCAATGAACTTCTGGGCATACATCCTGATTTCCTTCAACAGGTTATTAAACATCCCTCTAAAGAGGAAAGCCAATAGAGGTCCAGCCAGATCTAACCTCTTGTTGCCATAATGATCTCTTTCGTCCAGTTCTCTTCTACCAAGAGCAGCCAGTAAGAGTCTGTGTACCATGTACCCTAGGAAATAAGCTTTCTTGGTCTCACATAATTCACTGACTCCAACATGAGGCAGGATTTCCTTCTGTAGAACCTCTTTGGCGTATTTAATCCTCCTCTCCTTTGTAACACCAGGCTTGGCTCCTCTCGACCCTATGAAGTTCAGAGCCACTTCCTGTGACTGGATTACAAAGGCCTCATCCAGAGAGGGTTTCACCATTTCCATCATTTCTGGGTCGTCAAAGTCATAGATTATGTGTTCCAGGATGTCTCTGTCCGAAACAAAGCCCAGAGCTCGGAACACGATGATGATGGGAACCTCCTGTCTGATGTAAGGCAGAGTTGATACAATCTTCTGGCCTATACTATTATACTGCTTCTGTCTTGCTCTGGCCATCATGCTAACCCAGATGGAGCTTGTGGGTCTGGAGGAGTTCTCCAGACAGGAGCGACATTCTGCAGTATAGGCATATTTACTGTCCTTCTTAGCAAACACATACACAGTGTTGGTAGCCATCTTCTCCTGGGCAATCAGGACCTTCTCTGAACCGTTAATAATGAAGTAACCTCCAGGATCTAATGGACACTCATTCAGCTCACAGAGGTCGCGGTCCTTTAAGTCCTTCAGTAGGCAGTAGGTGGAGCGAAGCATTATGGGTATTTTACCAATGAAGGTCTGCTGGTGTTGCGTTTGAATCTGTTCTTCACCTTTTTTAATGATGGTTTTAGTTATGTCTACATACAGTGGGGCAGAGTATGTGAGATTGCGTAGTCGTGCTTCATTGGGCATCATGGGAGATGCAGTCCCGTCCTTCTCCCAGTGAGTAGGTTTGGACAAATATATCTGTTCAAACTTCAACAGGTAGCTCGGCGGTTCCTCCACCTCTCCAGAGGTGTGTTGGGCCTCCGCCTGCAGGATGACGGGCGGTGCATCTTCTACGATCCTCGGAACCGACATCTGAATGAACTCATCAAATGAATCCAGCTGCTGACTCACTAAACCTTTCTCATCAAAATAGGAGCTGATGACAATCCAGCAGGCCTCCTGCCACAGATCTGGGTTAATGTCATCATTCATGTCTGTCTTGTCAAGTCTATTGTTCTATTGTTCTATTGATCTATAGTGCCCCTAATGTATCATTTAGTAGTCCTCAGAAGAAATGGACATCTAAAATCAGTTCCAACAACTTATATAGGCCATATATGGCCAATCTCTGGTCTGGCATCACACATTACACAAACCATTACCAACAAAGCCGATTTACACAGGCAGATCCTGAATTTGCTACTCGGGAACGATTTGCGTCGGGAACAACGCAATATGGGAATGTATGGCCCACCCGCTTATGCAATACCCGTTGTGCCTGTTGCCTATACCCGTTGTACCCGTCTGTCTGTCTG
Source organism: Gymnoscopelus microlampas (assembly GCF_963454915.1). NCBI lineage: Eukaryota > Metazoa > Chordata > Actinopteri > Myctophiformes > Myctophidae > Gymnoscopelus > Gymnoscopelus microlampas. Next base: position 15,241,706 of record NC_139952.1, on the reverse strand, counting down.
TCTGTCTGTCTGTCTGTCTGTCTGTCTGTCTGTCTGTCTGTCTGTGTCCCTTTTATGCCCAAATATGGAGATCCCTGATATCATCAGTATATATCCATATATAGGTATGCCCATATATGGATATGAGCATATATGGGCATAGCGGTCAGATCATTGGTTCTGGACAACCGGATCTCCTATGGGCGTATTGGTTGAATCAGTAGTTCTGGACAACTGCCTATCCGACTGGCTCGACGCGGGCACCGCATTACCTCGGATAATGTGCCACACACGTACCAAGTTTGAAATCGGGTGGTCATATGGTTCCCGAGATATGTGAACTACAGACAGACGTATATAGACATACAGACAATAGGGATGGCCATTTGGACCTTTTTTGGTAAACGTTTGGACTGTGGGCAGTAAACTGAGGTCAAGCGTCTATGGATGACGTCATATCAATAAATGAAGTTGCAGTCCTCTATGTGTGGGCAGTTATAGGGCCTAAAACATGTATTGTAACATACATTAGGTCTATATTTTATTCTTTATTATTATTAGTATTGTAAAATATTGTAGGAACAATTAGATTATATTTAAGTGATATATTCCATTAAAGGTAGGGTAATTGATATTTTTGGGTTAAAACAAAAAGTATTTTGTTAAAAGGTTTAAGCACTATATTCTGATAGTAATCATTGCTATAGAGTGTTTGTTCAGTAACAGGAGTCTCCCTGTCTCTCCAGCTCTTTAATAAACTGAAAATACATTTTCCGATAGGTGTCAAAATCTCAGCCAATCAGGAGAAAGTACCCATTTTAAAGCTTCATTTTTATAGTGTTCCAGTATCCAGTTCCAATTTTGCCTGCTCATTTCTTAGTGTCATCACTTCCAATTTCACTTGTTTAATCTATATCCTGATTGAGTTCTCTATCCTGATTGGATAAAATTGGAAATGAAACTGAAACGAACATGCATTTTCTGTTTTATAAAGAGCTGGAGAGACAAGGAGACTCCTTTTACTGAACAAACACTCTATAGCAATGAGTACTATCAGAATAAAGAGCTATTTAACACTTATTTTAACCAAAGAAAATCACTTACCCTACCTTTAAACACTATTAATATTTTATTTATTTTAAATGACTTAATTTTGTACATTTCAGTTATTTAGTCCTAAACGGTTAGTGACACACATTTAATCCATCCCTAACAGAGATTTTGTACATTCATTGTAAGAGATGCCCATGGTTTGTTGGCCAAAAGTAGTTGGGAGGCCAACTACTTTTTGAGTATGTAGGGAGGGCAATAGCACACTTTCTCCAGTGGAAGGGCATGAAGAGGACACGTGTTTTCTCCACTGGAAGGGCATAGAGCAAGGGTTCCCAAACATAGGCCACGACCCCCAAAAATAATCATATTTGAACCCTGACAAGCACTTGGCAGTTGGCACTATAGGCATTACATTTAGTTTGACTCGGTACCACAGATAAATATTGTGAAAATGGCTGAACAACATGCTCACCACGACTGCACATGAGCTTGTAGATCGGGCTACAATGTTTGCCACTTTCTTATACGTAAAATTTGGCCAATTTGGTATTAAAAAGGTCTCAGAGGTCATTAAATTGTAACTTTAGAAATGTGCAGATACCCTGTATACACTTATACTGTATACTGTTTGTTTACTGTTGAGTGCAAAAAAAATTGCATATTATAATCATCTGGTGACCCCCAAGTAACGAGTCAGGTTACCCCCAGTTTGGGAACTACTGTACTGAAGGAGACCTTCGAAGGTCACCCTGGAGGGCATTTCATCATGTTTTATCCACTCGAATGGCACCTATAGAGCACTTCAACATGTTAATAATGATTATAATAATAATAATAAAAATAATAATAATGGAATAATAATAATTTATAATGCACTTTACATTTGTGAAAAAGTGCTACAATAGTCAATGTTGTGTTGCACATTATCATGCTTTCTTATACACTGGGCCTAGAGGGCACTTTATTTTATTTGTATTTTTTCGAACATAGACAAAACGTTTACAAATAAAGTACTTTCAGTTGGAAATTAGTCTAGTATTGCGATACATCTGTATTGATCTATATGGCTATTGACTCGGCTGTATTGTTTTATATAACATTGACATTGCATTGTTTTGTATATTGTTTGTGAATGGGCGTGTGTCTGTAAATTATTAATTATATATTGGATAATTGTTCTTACAAACCTTTTTATTTTATGTTATTGTTGTATTATTTGTTTCTTTTTTTTACTTGCACAAGTAAAAAAAACAAAAAAAAGATTATTTCTTTCTTTCTTTCTTCTTTAACAGCGTCTGTTTTTCTGTAAACATGTGTGAGATGGGCGGGAAGCCTTATGGCTTGTATCCCTATGCTTATATCCTATCAAACCCAGCCGCCCGCCCCGCCGCTTAACCAGGCGTTCCAGGTTTGGTAAAACGAGCACCATGTGGGGGCGGGGTTTACATGTTGTTCAACCAACCAGTGGGAAAGTGAAACGTCAACAGAATGATTGACACTCGGAGAGGAAACGCTCCAACAACACGGTTGACATGTCCGCTTATTATAAGCAACATTGGTCTTGTTTTTCTTGTAAAGATAATATTGGTAGTTGCGGGTTGCGGTGTTTTTTGGGCTTGTTAAAGTGTACTTGCTTATTTAGGCTTGCTTCCAAAATTTTCAATTAATATTTAAACCAGTGGTTCTCAAATATTTTCATGAAAATGTTTTGTGCCAGGGAGCATTTGTGTTGTTAGAATGTTTCAAAACTATTCCAAATATTCCACATTTTATTGCAAGGGTTTTTGAAGATAGCAGATCGACAAGCTCACAACGCATTGAGAGCTTGTAGATCTGCTATTTTCAAAGAGCCGATGCAAAGTGCTCATGTGGCCTAAATTGCTTCTTTTGGGCTTGTTTTCATAGACCTGGTTGCTTCTTTCTCTCACAAAACCTGGCAACGCTGCGCTCCACCAGCTGTCACGGCGCGCGAAAGCTCAAAAATCTTATTCAGTGTAGAGATCAGGCGGGAGGAAGGAGAGCCGCTCAGATTATGTAATCCATCTTTCAAATGCGACCTAACAACATAATATAAGATTTACTGCACAGGGCATGTGTTTGTCTTTGTCTGGTTATGATCGATGAAACGTTGTCTTCTCGTTTAGACGAAGGTTTCCTGTTTCCTCTCCAAACAGTTTAACGCGTAACTAGCGAACCAAGATGAGCCTGATCGTCCAGTCTCAACAACAACAGGTGAGGAAATGCTTGTTAATCTACTCTAAATTATCTATTTGACGAACGCATGTACCTTTTTTCACTCTGTCACAGTCAAAACGTTTTGCATCATCGACACTTAGAAGGTTTCAACCCCGTTTGTTCACAAGGTTATGTAGCATCATGCCAGGCTGAGTTGGACGGTGGCCTGGTCACTTTGTGGAAATAGTCATTTTTCACTTTGGGAAAACGTTTTTAAGTATAGTAATCAGTTGGTGGCAAAATGAAGCCCTTTGCTCTAGTGGATTGCTTACGAGAAGTTATTAACTAAGGCGGAAACACAGAAGACTGTAAGCAAGCTACTGCTGGCTAACTTCTGTCTGTGCTCCTCCATAGTTTTCATTGTTTGGTTTTTCAAGGCGCCACAAATTCGCAGCCGTTTGGTCGTTTTGCGACTACTAGGTATCACAGACTTTAATGCAACGATTATTTGTTTCATTAATGACTTAATGTACTAGTATAGAGTTGATTAACCCGGTTATTTGTCGTTAAACTTAAATGCTACTATATTACTTTGAGCTGGATCTTATTAAGACAGACCTTACAATATCATACAGCGCACAAATTATGAACATAGGCTCATTTGTATAGATTATTGGGTTGTAGTAGTGGTAGTGGTAGTAGTAGTAAAACATACATTACATAACACATGTTGGCTACTGAAAGCTAGTTCTTGCTAGGGACTCCCAAATGATGAGAGGCCTAGTATGTTATGATGAGCCTGGATCAAATGGAAATGGTCTCATTTAACAGTTTGTTGCTCGGTCTGGAAAAGTTTTTTAGCACAATAGTTGTGAACTCAGAAGTAGACAATATGTAGTACCAATGTTATGTTCATGAGTGACATTTGCTGTGTGTGCATGGAGGTTGAACTGTCTCTTCTTCGACCAGGGAGAAGGGCTCCCAGCAGTGGTCCAGACAACAGCAGGGAGTGATTCAGACAGCGGAATGGGCTCTCCTTCAGAGGAGATGGTGGTCATGGAGACAACCAACAGTAAAGAGGACCATCCAGGTGAATTACCACAACAATGAAAAGTTGTCTAAACCCAAAACAAGCTTGGCCAAGTTAAATATTTAGAAGAGTATAAAATGAGAAACAAAATGATTTGAGGTACTTTTGTGTCCGACTGACGGAGTGCATACAAAATTGTATTTCATATTGGTCCAGTGTTTTGCAAGATTAGCTCTGGACACACACAGACCGATCCTCTTATAGACGGCTAGACTCCTGCAGAGAGACTAACCCTAAAACACAATAGTGGGTTCTTGGATAATTAGTGTTTCTAATGCCTTGATTTCTTTCCAGACACTGATGATGACGAAGAAGACATCATGGTTCACAGGAAACCTCGTTGTCTGAAGGCTCTCCAGGACAGCGACGAGGAAGAGGAGGCCACTGAGGGGACCGGCACGGCCATGCCCGACGCCCTGGTCTTATCTGCGTCCAGTGCGGAGGAGATGGAGACGGGAGTGTTGGAAGCCGAGGAAGAGGGGCAGCAGCTGAAGAAGAAGAAAGGAGCACAGAAGAGCAGGAAGATAGTCCGCGCTCCTGTTGACAGCGAGGAGAGCGAGCCAGAGAGGGGGGAAGAGGTTGAGAAAGAGGAGGTGAAAGGGGAAGTGAAACCAAAAAAGAGGGAGAGGAGCCAGAGGCACAAAGAGAAAAGGGAGAGGAGTAGCAAAGCAGTGGAGAAACTTAGGAAGAAGAAGGACGAGCGATTCACTGAGATGAGTGAGGTTTGTAAAGATCCTGCTTCTGGTCAGATCGGCCTGTTCCACCTTTTAGACTGTGTAATGTTTCAAATGTATTTACCAAATGGCCAATTAAACACTGATCTGTCGTTACAAGTTATTAAAATGCACTCAATCAGGCTTTCTGTGTGTGTGTAGTATGACATTTTAGACATTTATATTTTGCAGGACGCACCTCATCCCCGGGCTCTGAACGACAGTGGCTGTCTCCTAGGTGACACAGACCTGTTTGACACTGGCCTAGGGGAGGAGGATGAGGAGGAATCTCTGGATGCCATCAGAGCAGCCGTCAAGCAGAAGGCCAAAAAACACAAGGTACAAATAAAAGGAGCCAGGCTGGAGATCATCTATGTTGCATGCCAATGTTCAGTGTTCAATGTTGCAGTGGTGAGATGTTTACCATAGAAATATCAGATAAATCGTCTGCATTTTATAGCTCCTTTTATCCAAAGCACTTTACAATGTGTGTTGCATAACTAGCATTCATACACTGACAGCGAAGGCAACCATGCCATACTACTCATCTGGAGCAGTTCGGGTTGAGTTGTTTTTCTCAATTATTATTAGACAGGGAGGAGCTTGGGCTCGAACCAGGAACATTCCAGTTCCCAGGTGGCCTCTCTACTTTCTGAACCACTGCCACCACTAGTTGATCAATGTTTTGATGCAGTGAGAATCCCTGCTGACGACCACCAGAAGAGGTGCTTAAGCACTGAATATCCCCCTATGCGCAGTTCGAGTATGTATACCAACAATGTCACTTGTGATCCCTGAATGACCCTAAAGAGAATATATCTCCAGTGTCATCAATCAATAATTTCCTTTTCATCTTCTCGTACGCAAGATGCTTTTGGTAGCATTATCCAAGACGCATTGCAAAACAGCTCGTAAAGCTTCTGAAAATGAAATTATAGTTAGGTGACAGTGTCGGTCAGAGCAGCAAACCTTTGCCATCCAGGAACTGTGACGACTCTTATGGGGGGTGGTTGTTTATTGTTAGATTTACATGGATGCTGTGGCGTCCTTTTGACCGGTAAGGTGTTTTTCACTTCCCTCTCTGGACAGAAGGTATGTGAGAAAAACTGTGGTTGTGACGTCTGGTTGAGACTAGTTCCAAGATTCAAAGAGGTTTTATTTGTCACTCAAGTATGAGCAGTGAAATGTTTCTGTGACATACTCCACAGACGGCGCTAACAATGTAACAAAGAAGATATAATAACTGGGGTGTGATTTAGAATAAAGTAAACGACTAAGGCATGAAATATTTAGAGAATCCATTTGTTTATTAGCATTTGCTCTTCCTCCAGGAGCCTTACATGAATGAGGAGCAGGAAGAGGACGGTGATGAGCCGGCAGAGAGACCTCAGCGACCTCAGGTATGCACTGCACATTTGACTTTTACTGTCCACAAGATTGAACGGTGAAATACTATACATTTATCATAAAATGCTTCCAACCTGGCTTGGCAACTCTTGACAGCTGTTAGCCTGTTCTTATTTACTGTCCTCCATTAACATCGACTCATGGATTGTTCTGCGATGTACTTAGGAGAGAAAGGCAGCCCGGGCCAGTAAAGAAGCCATGATGCAGCTCCACAGTGAATCTCAGAGGCTGGTCAGAGGTCAGTTTTCAGAGCATCTTTATCAGATTTGTTTGACGATGCTTTCCTTTTGATATTTAAACCAATGGATTTCAGTTTTTACAATTGGAGTTCATTGTTAACCTAATTTCAGAAATGATATCCTTTACATCTCTTATGGTTCTGTATGGATGAAGTGTATGTATGACACGTGCCTATTACTGTGCTTCTTGACAGAGTCTACGCTTGGCCTGCCATACCACATCCCTAAACCCAAAACCCTTGATGAGTTTTTTAAGAAGAGAACCAGGCCAGAGGGCTCTGCCATGGCGCTGCTGAAGTAAATAAGCAGTATTTGCACAGAGATAATGGTTCGAAATGATAACGGCAACCTCATGCTAATTCCTTGTTCATTCACTTCTGCCAGATCAGCCAAGTATCAGGCCAGGATACCGGAGGCCACTCCAGCTCCTCCACCTCCTGCCAACCCACCCAGTGAGCCACAGCAACCACCTGTAGAGCAGGACTCCGCTGCTCCCTCTTTGGATCTATCGTCCACCCATATCCAGACCCCACCCCAGCCAGCCGCCACCTCTTCCCCACAGCAGGAAATCGTCAACCAGGCTGGAGAACAGCCTGCGAACCTGGATGCCGAACATGAATCGGGCCCAATGCTTTATCTGTCTGAGAGTCTCCAGGAGTCTATGACAGCAGACGGGGCAGAAGTCAAAGCTTCTTCAGGCTGTGAGGAGGTGATGGCTATTTCTCTACCTGGACTGACCCAAATGGGGACTGTGAACGACACTCAAGCAGAGGTTGGAAGTAGAACCAGTGCTTTAGATCAGCCTCTTCCTCCCCATTCAGTCACTGTTGATCCAACAAGTGCAAAGCCTGCAGCACAGGGCCCTGCCAAGACTAAGAAGGACAAACTGGCTATGCTAAGAGAGCTGGGGCTGGACCCGCCACCTGTTGCCAAACTGTCTGCTGATGACGGAGACTTTGTTCACTTGGAGCTCAACCCTGGTAAGTCAGTCTCTTTGAACACAGTTGGCTAGTAATAGCCTAAAGGAAGTCAACGATGACATTATTGAATCACTTGCCTCCTGAGCACAAACTCACTTTCTATTTTTAGGAATTAAAATGATTGCTTAGTAACCACACCCAGGGGGAAATGGTATATACAGATACATTACTTTTCAGCCTTACAAGGTTGGCCTCAATGAAGAAAATTGTCCTTGGTCTGTAATTAAGTGATGTTTCCTTCTTTCTCCCAGGAGTGGAAGCCCTGAAGGAACGGTACCTTCGCCACTTGCAGCCTGTGAAAAGACCCCAGAGAGAGCGCACAATGCAGCTGAGCATCATCCGGAAAGACAGCACCCCTTCTGGACAGGACGAGTTGCGTGAAGAGTCTGTTACCGTCACCGTCAAAGAGGGGTCGGACGAGCCCGCTGCTACCAAGCCTGGTACGGGATCGCACACGCGTCACATGCACGTATTGTACGTAAAATCACCCAGCTGACTGTAACCTTCCCGTGGTCGTCTTCTTTGTCAGGAGTGAATCTGCTGAGTCTGAAGCAGCGTCTGCAGCAGGCCATGGCCCTGCGGAGGCTGGAGGAAAGAGCTCGTAAGGCCGAACTACATCGCTTAGACAACGAAGACTGTGGTGAGGAAGAGGAGGAAGAAGAGATGACCGATGAGTCTGAGGGAGAGGAGGTAAGATGGCTAGTTTGTTACAGTATGTCGCCCCTCTATAGGTGTGGGGGACCATAGACACATTCCAAGAGTATGTCTTTTGTTACATTATCAGCATCCCATTGCACTCACTCAGAACACATGTCCCCTTCTCCCCACTTTCCCCAGTGTGTGGATGACCTGCTAGGAGGTGACGATGGTGAGGATGTTGAGGAAGGAGATGAGCAAGATGAAGATGAGGGTGGAGACGAGGAAGGAGGCAGTGAAGTCCAGAGTATCAGGAGCCCATCTCCTGTTGGGATGAAGGGACGCTGTCCTCCACCCAACCTCAACACTGATGGAACACTCTTGCTTTTCGCTGGCAGCTCCTGCTCTCGCACCGGGTATGTGGTTGTGTGTGGGTTTTGAGGAGTGTATGTTTGTGGGGGTTTTTTTGGTCAAGAAATTAATGTGTAGACATCTCATCTTCTTTTAGTTGTTTTGACACAAGAGCAGAATACTGTGCTAAAGCAGAGATGTATCTAAAAGAATAACGAAGCTCTTGTTGCAACTTGATGTTGTTTTGGTTTCTGCTCCCAGTGATGGTGTGAGAAGAACTTGTGCCTCGGGCGAGGACAGCGAGACAAAGACGGGTGAGTAATCTTTTTGATAATAATCTTTTTGATAATAACTTTCATAAAGTTTAAGTTGCATCATCAATGCAGTAATGGAATGTAATTGTTCACAGAAAATTAAAATGGTACTAATAACTAGCACCAGTTTGATTTAACCATATTAACACTGGCGTAACACAAGCTTGTAGATGGGCTATTTTTGCTATTTGTTGTGCGATTAAATCATTTGGTCCCCACTTGTTGTTCAATGAAATAATAATTTGGTCCCAAGTCCCCACACCGTATTTTTGTCACTGTATATTTGCACATTATTAGGAGCAGTGAGTGCTATTAGTACAACACTCAGGGAGCAGTTGGGGATTAAGTGTCTTGCTGAGGGACACCGGGCACCTTCTGTTAATCTACCGACTCAGCTATGGCCGCCCCCACCACATACATGCAGTCTATAGAGTTTATGTTGTTAAAGAGCTTCATTGCCCCACACGCCTACTTTACTTAAGTTTCTAGTTACACTTATGGAGTCAAACTTCATACAATTTTATTTTTCTCTCATAGAGGAGGAAGACTCTCTGTCCCTGATGAAGGACAACAGTCACAACGGTAGCTTTGAGCTCCTGGGCTCCATGATCCCATCCTACCAGCCTGTCAGTCACCAGCGCTCCACAGGAAGAGGTGCTTTCAATGCCAACGTGTTCCGCTCCCCCTCACCCCACTTCTTCAGACCCAGCTTCCTCGGTTCAGCCTCTAAGGTGAGATTCAGCACATATGTGTGTACAGTGATAATTTAAACAAACCCTAATTAAAGTGATGCAATGCTTTTAATATAAATGGATATACATCCAATTAGAAGTACATGAGTGTATTAAATTGATCTGTTTCTCTCTCTCTCTCTCTCTCTCTCTCTGTGTCCATCAGAGTTCAGGTAAGCTGTCTGAAGCCTCTCTATCTCTACCAGTGGAGGACTCTCAGGACCTTTATGCCCCACCTTCGCCTGGCGCAGACTCTGGCCCCCTAGGTGGTGCAGCGCCGGGCCCAAGCCATGGAGGGTTCTCCCAGGGCCGCTTCTCCCTGGAATATGACACCCAGTCCCAGCTACTGGACGCAGACGGCTTCCTCAATGTGGGGCCTCGTACTGGAGCGCCCCGCTCGCACAAGAGGCAGTTGGTTCTGGACAATATGGACGAGAACGCCATGGATGGCAACATGGGGGGCCTGTTGGGCCTGTGCTCGGGCAGCTTCGGGACGGGTAATGTGTCAGCGGAGGCGGCAGGGAGGACGGAGGAGGATGAGCTGCTGGGGCTGTGCTCAGGAGCGTTCCCCTCCACACAGGCTGGAGGGACACAGGGCGAGAGGAAGAACGAGAGGAAACTCCACTCCACACAGGAGGATGAGCTGCTGGGGCTGTGCTCGGGAGCGTTCCCCACCACACAGGCTGGAGAGACGGAGGACGAGAGGAAGGATGACAGCACAGACACGCAGAGCATGGACCAGCTGCTTGGGCTCTGCTCGGGAAAGTTCCCTAGTCCAGGTATGCTGGCTAGAACCCCTGCGTCTTGTGTTCTTTGCAAAACATTTTCAAAGTCATTTTCATTTACAAAAATGTAGGAGCACTCAAACTCAATAATATTGATATAACACAATTTTACATTTTTCTACCTTATATATTGCATAATAACAGTGCAACATTTAGGGGTGTGTGTGCACGTTATTTACATTTTGACTCCACCCTCTGTCCTTTAGATGCATCTCCCTCACGGCCAGTTTCAAGTACGGCTCAGAAGGCTTCAACAGTTAACAGGTAAAAAGTGTTCCAACTAAACTAGATGATAGATAAATATATATCATCTATACCGTATCATATATTTAAAATCCATAATATACTTTGTGTGTGAAGACCTCTCACTTAGACTGGCATGAGAGATGCTATATTAAGAATATCCCTAGAAGCTAACTTATCACTTATTTGATGCCACCTATGAGCACCCCAGATATACCTCAAGAATGTGAATTAAGTTTTAACGATGAAAAACAACCGTGTCAGTAGGAAGAAACCTGAGGAGGAAGAGCAGGAAGAAGAGGATGATTGTGAATTCAGAATTCTGTCAGACTTGGACAGCGAGAGTGACCAGGTAAGCCCTTTTGAGCGGTGTGTACGTGCATCTATGTCTTGTTTTGTCTTTGCGATCTAAGTGACATACAACGTGTGTGTGTGTGTGTGTGTTTGTTTGTTTGTAGGAGAATGAAGATGAAAAAGAAGACGAGGAGTCAGAAGATGGAGAGGAACAGGATGATGAGGACGGGGTTGAGGATGAAGAGATGGAGGCTGTCTTTGACCCTCGCCCTGTTAAGAAAAAGAAGAAGAAGAAGATGTAAGTGGAGGACAGTTAATGGTTAACTTGTGTTTCTTTTGCTTAGGTTTTACATAGATACCCAAACATAACTTTTGAATGTTGCGAGTTCTTCAGCCCAAAGTTAGATTTTAGTGATACATTTTAATGAGGAAATTCCCTAAAAGTAGAAGCCTTAAATTCAGTTGCACCCCCTCTCTCTTTGCATCTCCAGGCGGCTGACTGATTACTTGGACTCAGAGGCTGAGCTGTCCGGCAGTGGCAGTGACGATGAGGATGACGAAGGAGGAAGTGAATATGAGGAAGATGAGCTGCTGGATGAGCTTCCGTCAAATGAAGAGCTGCAGGACCAAGTTAACAAGATCCACATGTAAGTAGCAGCTGATGTCATACCGTATTTGTTGAAAATAGTGTTTTAAATGACACACTAACACTTTCACAAGATTTATCTAGAAAGGTGCGCTCAGTATAGCGCAAATCACTGCCAGGAGGGATGCCCTACATCCCTCCATCTCGCTGTCTCTGGGGATCTGATGACAAGGTTTTGGAGTTGGTGGGGCAATGACTGGAACCCAGTGCAACCAGAGTAGACAGGCTATAAGGAGACAAAGCTTTGGACACTGAACACACAAGTGTGGCATGTTGTCATCACTAGGACAAACATGACGGTGCAATGTTATAGCCTAGAGGCCGGTTCTAGTCCAGACAGCATATCAGACCACCATAGACAAAAAGCTGTTAGAGCTGTCTTTAGACTTGGCAAATGTAATGAGCTTTGTGATTTTAACTTGCAATTCTTCAAACATAAGACGGTAAACAGTACCGATATGTAGTGTGAGAACACGATTGGTGTCCTGAAAAGGAATCCACACAAAAATGGAATATTCATACACATGCAGATGAAAACCCTTGTAGAGTTGCACGCTGTACAAGACGACGTGAAGAGAAGAGGGCTGGGTGCTTGTAAGCCCTTAATTAAAAGCTGTAAGATCTGCAAATAACAAATTCACTTCTGCCATCATCCATACAACAGGAAACAGGTGATGGATGATGATAAACGTCAGCTGAGACTATACCAGGAGCGGTTCCTGGCCGACGGGGACCTGCACTCCGATGGTCCTGGAAGAGCCCGCCGCTTCCGCTGGAAGAATATGGGTACATAGACCTTGTTTGCATGACAATAAAGCCCTTCCTTGGTTTAACCCATTAAGACCTGAGGCTGATTCTACAAATGCCCTCTAAACCAGTATTTCTCAAACTTGGTATCTCTGCTATTTTTTAATAGCCAACGCTAAAATATAAAATGACACGGATGCTTTTAATGGGTTAAACGATGCTGTCTAAAACTGACAAACTGACTTTTTGTTTCTTTGGCAGGAGACGATGGCTTTGAGATGGGTGGGATGGGAGAGGGTGAGGAAGATGAGGAGGAGGAAGGGGATGTGGACCCGTCTGAGGTGCAGAGGAGGAAGGAGAGAATGGAGAGGGAGCAGTGGTTCAGAGAACAGGTAAGGCTGTGTTTGAGTTAAATACGTATGTAGGCCATGCACACACAATGGTATTGTATACTCAGGAATCCCGCCAGAGCTTTTGAAATAAAATGGCAGATTTAACATTTAAAATAAGCGTGTGATTGACCTGTAAAATGTTTTGTTTTTTAATTAAGGATGTTTAGTTTTCACTGTTGCTACACTTAAAATAGAAAATAAGTATGAACCCATGGTAATATTGGTAATATTGTATCGCAATTAAAATATTTGGCATAACTATTGAGGAAATTTTGCCCGTATTTTGCAGTCCCAGTGTGCAAAGCCAGGCATGTGGCATGCCCCAAATTTGACTTTCACTTTTGTCGAGTACTTTGTCCACCACTGCCTAGCTACGCTAAGTTTGTTTTGGAGGACATCAAATGCCGAAATACCAGAAAAAAGAATGGCGGAAAATAATTGTTTACGTTGTTGTCAGGTGGTGTTGAGTTGTCATTCCTGTGTTTGTGTGTCCACTGTCCCAGTCGGAACAGAAAGCCAAGAAAGGGGAGGACCTGGACGCAGACGATGAGAACCTCGGAGAGGACGACAGCCAGTTTATGAAGCTAGCCAAGAAACTAACTGCCAAGACTCTGCAGAGGAAAGGTCAGCCTGGTATACCATCTTGTGTTTTTCAGATGCACTGTCTTTAAGTATCCCACACAAATCCTCTAAACACTAGTGTGCTCCAGTGCACGTCAAAGCTAGCTTTTACTAACGGTGTGCACAGAATTATTCTGCGCTGTTTCGGCAAACTTGTCACTGACTGAACTGCACCGTTTTGAATGAGAAATGGATTACTTCCTATGACGTGAATCAATGGCAAAATATGTTTGGGTTTGAGAGCCTACTGGAAGCAAAAGAGTGATGCCTGTTTGGATGCACGTGAATCAACTGTGAGTGTCAACAAAAGGAAACGCTACCCAAAGAGGTGGAGCCAGCCAATTTGTCACAGTACATTGCAAGTCCTAAAAAAACAGACCTAGAGTGTGGACACACTGTTAACTATCCTGTTGGCTACAGTAATGTTTGACAAATTTGATAACCTGGTAGCTAGATAATTGTGCAGTTGGCTTTTATTGTTTTGCTGGATCTTGTTTATTCGATACACTTATTTGTTTTAGCTATTGCTCATTTGATTTTCCTATTTTGTCTCATCTGTTTATGAAAGTAGGTAGCTGATGTATTGCACTTTTACCTTAGCGCTAGGTATACTCTTAGTTGCTTGTTTTAGAAGAGAATGCACTTAAACCTTCTGGTGATTAGTAGTTTCGTTCCCTCCCAAATCTCAAGAATGCAGCCATACTGCACTGCCCCCAACCCCCCCAGGTCCCTGGCCGTCTATTAATTACACTCAGCTGGACATTGTATACATTTGGGGAACACCGTGGCCCTCATTTATCAATGGAACGTACAAACCAGCTTAAATTTGAGCCCAGGAATCATCTTACGCCCACGTCCACGTGGGATTTATCACGGAATCGTATACAGCTAATCCTAGCGTACAAATCGTCTAAACTTTGATAAATCTGACAGCTGAAACAGCCCCGATTTTACGATATGAAGAACCGGAATACGAAAACAACATCAAACAACACAATGTGGAAACGGCAGTCTTTGACAGTGGGATTACCATATATTCTGTAAAGGTACAATCTTTGTCAAGTAGGTTAGCGGCCTACATGAATGACGCCAATCACATTGTCAGGAATGGAATATTAATTTAACCCATTACCAACGTGCGCAGTGTGCGTTGGAGTTACACTAAAATGAAGCAATCATGTATTCCCTGTGAGTCACAGGCTGCTGTGACGCCACGTTAATGAGAGATAGCCTGACACGGCAGTCATAATCTGAACGTTTATGGAGTGATTGATGAATGAATGCATAAACATTAATGGATGAAGGCTGGTGTGTGCTGGGATGGTTATATCTCCGATCTCCCATGGCCCAACTCCACAGCGTGATCACTTGCTCTGGGCACAGGTTTGGAGCGTCTATCCTTAACCCAGGTTGCACATCACTCCAGAGGACGTAGCTTCTGTATATGCATTTGGAGACCTCACTGTCCATGAAAAGATTACAGCGGCGCCAGTCACGAGTCTCCCGACTCCCGAAAATGCTCTCGCATAAATGCTCGTATAGCCTAGGTCTGAGCCAGATCGTCAATCTTATCTGAATGACTTTTGAAGCACTTGTTTAAATGGGTGAATGAACGGATTAAGATAGACTAAATGGACTCTGGGCTCCAATGTCCTTTTCATTTCTCCCACACAGAACCACCTGTGGCATCACAGCCAGAGATGAAGGCACCAAGTGTAAATCCATTCCAGAGACCCTCACAACCAATAATGGTAAGTCATTGTCAAATGGGTGTGTTCATGTATACCACTCTAAAGAAAGTAATGTTGTCAAAGCTTTTCTCTGCTTGTTTTGTGATTTGTTAATCCCTCTTTTTTTCGTTATCAATTGTTTTTATTTATCGTATCAGCAATATATCAGCAATACAATTATGCCAGTACACATAGATGTATCATGAATAAAAATGATGTGTTAATCCCTCTTAACTTCCCAGGTGAGGAGGGGTTCACTACTGAATCAGCCTCGTGCTGTCCTCCAGAAGCTGGCGTCCATCTCAGAGGGGAACCCCCTAGCACCACGAAACAGCCGCGGGTTCCTCTTCCAAACACTGTCTCCTGAGAAGGAGGCGAAAACCTCAGACGCTCCTAAGAAACAGGTGGGTGAGGTTATGTTTCACATAGGTACAATGGCCACTAAACACAGCATTGTGTTTGTACCACAAACAAACGCTGTTGGAAAAACCCAGTTGTGGCTTTCAAGGGCTACATTTTAGATGCAAATGTATACTTCCTCTAACGGCATTATCAGCTGACCAAATACACGTATTTTCAACTGAAAACTTTCATATCAACACGTAGTTGTTTTTTTGTTTTAGTTTTTCAGTTGAAAATATGTAATTTCTGTTGGCTGACAGTAGCTCGATGGAAGTAGAGTACAAGGCTAAATTAGACTAAAGCGAGTAGCCATAAGTTGAAGTCAGGCAGATCTATAGAAAGGTGTACATGTAGTGAGTCACAGGATGCACAGCTCAGATGTATTTGAGTGTTTGAAAAAAAGAAGCACATAGCATGGCAAAACTTAGATGCTTTTGATTTATTAATTTGAACATTTCTCTAGGAAGCCATGTCATGCTTTCTTCAGATTCAGAACACATTTTGTTTATTACAAAACAGTGAGAGCTTGCAATGTTTTCATGTGTCCGCATGGTATAATAGATGATTAGATATGAGTACATATATCTAAACTAAGGTTTACTGTTGTCAGAGGTGGTGTCATTTTAATATTGTGTCACTAGGTGGAGCCAAAGCCCATATTACTCATACTTAAGGCCATACAGAGTGAAGATGTAAGGGTTGAGCAGTGTAAACTGGGGGTGTCACATGTCAAAGAGCACTATTTTTTACTTGTTTTCCAAACTTCCCGTTATGAAACAACTGTGTGTAATAAATGTATAGAAATTCGCAGATTATGGTACTTTCCGTATAGAGTCAACTGTAGAAATGTGTCCCTGTGTCTGAATGTCATTGTAACTTTCCTCTTCTACCCTGGATTTGAACTGGTTTTCTGTGCAAGTGCTGATATTTTTACCATTGAGCTAATAGAGCCAGCCTGGTTGCTCAGGGGATAAATCGAATCTTGACCATCAGGTCAAAATTTGTGTCAGATCCTGTGTCAGTGTCTATGTGAGGCATGACCTTTGACACGATCTAAATGTCTCAATAGAAGAGCATGGAGACAAAATACAACCGCCCCAATTGTATAAGTTATATTTTATTAACACACTCTACCATACAGATTGGACAATATTACATTTCATTTAAAAAAAAGTTACATAGTGCCGCTTTAAGTTCTTCTTAGACAGAGTGTCATTCTAAATATTTTTGTTAGTCACTGTCGTCATCCTTTTTGGGTTTCAAAGCATCCTTCACTTGTCTTAACAATTTGAAACCAAATTGCTGTGATATACAGCTCTGTATGTGAGGGTCATTGCACAAACCTTTTTTCTGTCTGTAAAAGCAGTCAGTCAACAAGGTTTTGTCCTCTTTGATTGTTCCGGTTTACTTACTTGCTTTCTTAGATTACGGTAATCTCAGACTGTGTTTGAACCCTAGGTGAAGAAGAGGGCTCCAGTTGATGCTATGAACCCTGCTGCTAAGAGACCATGCAGGCTAAACAACCCCATAGGAAAGACCTCTCAAGGCCCCCTGCGGAGTATATTCAGCTTCCTGGAGAACTGAGAAGGTGACTTGACAATGCAAGACGGAGACATTTGTTGATAATCACTAATATGTGCAGAAACAATTCATACCTGACTCCACTCCAGCCTGATGGACCCACGGTCGCTTGATTTCTCAGAAAGTCCTGTTTTGTCCAAAGTTTAACCTATTTATTACAATTCCAGTTAAACATATACACAGGATATTGTTGCAGCCATCTTTGTGTGTTGGTTTTTGGTCACTCACACAAACTTGATATGCTTAATAATGGACAAACCTACGGACGCCCAATAATTTACCCTTTGATGCTCTTTGCCTGACAGACGGACTGAAGAGACATCCCATCCATCTGACTCAATCAGTAATGCCTATTACAGCCATTCTCTCATGTCCTATTACTTGATTTGACTACTTTGTGTATGTCCTTTGAAAATTCATGTACATACCGTATTGGAAGCCATTTTCAACACGAATGAATTGTGTATTTCTTGTCATTCTGATTACATCTTAGACTTCCGAGTTTTGTTCTGGCAATTGTGAGAAACATTTGCGAGAGAAATATTTCAGAATTCTGATATATGAAGTCGGAATTGCAAGGGAAACAAACCTAAAAATTCAGTCTTAATTTTATTTAGTGACTGAAATTGGCTTCTGTTTTATTTTTATTTTTATAGTTTTAAATGTTTTTGTTTTTTGGGAAATAGATTTTTGTGTGTGTGTGCCATTGGTTTTAATTATTTTACATTGTAAATAAAAGTGTATTTTAATACGTTCAAATTCTTCTTAATTCAGAGTGTGAATGAAGGTAGTGGGAAGTGGCGTATTGATTATCATTCCATTAAAGGAAGATTGTAGCTTATTTCTCAGGGGTAGTTATATTTTATATAAGACTTATTTTCCACCAGAGGGCATGAAATGCCCCTTTTTGGCCTCAGCATTGTGACAATTGTAATCACATGAGATAATGTGTCAACTGTCAAAGGTAGATTTATTAAATATCTCATAATGAAAAAGAACACAAAGCTACAGTATAAGTAGGTGGTGATATGGGTGGTGTATGGATGAGTGGTGCTACTCATGGTGTAGGTCCGTGTTGTGGGAGGTTTAGTGGTTGTATGGTATTCCAGTGGTTTGGTGTGAAGGCAACTAACCATATTCACCTGGTGGCCATTTAGCACTTCATACTCCCCTAGGTGGGGCCCAAAGTATGATGTAAAAGAAAAATGGCCTCTGTGAGAATATAGTCAGTAAAACCAACTAAACTGTGGTTTCCTCAAGAGCCCCTTCCACCCAAGCCTGCCTGGGTGCAGTTCACTGTGTAGCCTCTCAACACTGCCACCAATGCCCTGCATCCCAGCTTTTTCAATAGGCAAGGAAAGGCAATGTTATTTGTATAGCACATTTCAACAACCAGGCAATTCAATGCGCTTTACACAGAACGTCAAGCAAAGGAAACACAATTATGCAATGACATTAGGATGCATAAAAAAAGTAAAAATAATAGTTGCAAATACAGTGCAGAATAGAAAGGAAAATGTAACTAACTCAATCAAAGGCAGCGGCAAACTGAAAGGACTTTAGTTTGTTCCAGATATGTCCCCAATAAGCTGGGATGCCATACAATAAGCCTCCTTGTATTAACTTCTAGATGGCGCATCACATGAGGTAAAGTGGAAGTCATATAGGATGAAAACTGAGTGCATTTGACTTTTTTTTTTTTTTGCTGCCCATATCCATATTTCATATAGTATACATGCCTGAATTGTGCTTTTAAATTGGTATGGATGGCAGGTGAATATTAGGATTACATTTGTTATTGACGTCTGTACACTTACTCTTTTAACTTTTTTTTCCTTCTCCCCTGGGTTAAAGCATAATTGCAGTTTAGCGACTAATGAATTGATAAGTGGCTAATGATAGCCCCTCGTTACAGGGGGACTTCTAACGAGAACTTTCATCTCTCTCCATCTCATTAGTAGCCACGGTGATTAGGAGCTCAGGTCCCCGGGTTAGCAGGGGTACAGGAGGCCCCATTACACATCATTAGGGCCAGGGCCGAAAGGGTCTGCAGTGAACCCCATGGTGGAGCCTGGCTTGAGCTGGATCCTGTAGCTACATTGCCCAGAGGCAGGAAAGCAGACCAGCTTAATCCTGACATTGTTTATTCAATCAGAACATTTTAAAAGTCTCTGCTCCCTTTTCCCCCTCTTGTACACTCTTCCTCCTTTATTCACATACACATTAACACACGCATGCACAGACAGACTTACACCCTTAATCTAAATTCAATTCAAAAACTTTACTTAACCCCAAGGGGCAATTATGAGGTCAGGGCAGTAAACTAATTCCCCCTAAACTCTGTTCACTCTTACTGCTTGAAAGAGAGAAGAGGAAGATTACATTTCTTTTTTGAAAATAAATATCTAGAGGACAAAGATCTGACTTTACACAGATTATTGGAGGCAGGGGGTTGAGGGTGGAATAACTGAACAGAAACATGAGCTTTAACACCCAAGGGTGTATGTGTGTGGGTGAGCATATAAATGTGTGCTTTTGTGTATTTATACATACATCCATAAAAATAAAGTATGGCGTGTGCATGTGTGTTTTCTGCATACGTATTGCCGTGCATGCACACAAGGGCATGATGGCATATTGTTTTGCAAAACTACCCACGGTGGGTGATGGTGTGTTATTTTGGCATATCTTGGCTAATGATTTGACAGTGCTGGAGTCTGAGTGCAGTATAAGCTGTGG
The DNA here is from genome assembly GCF_963454915.1 of Gymnoscopelus microlampas. Lineage (NCBI taxonomy): Eukaryota > Metazoa > Chordata > Actinopteri > Myctophiformes > Myctophidae > Gymnoscopelus > Gymnoscopelus microlampas. The sequence continues at coordinate 15,221,858 of NC_139952.1, read as the reverse complement.
CTTGAGGTCCACTTGGGGGCTGATTTGCGGTACAGTATCTGCCGCTATGCGTCCCAGCGCTGGACTCTGACAGTAATAGCCAACGGGTCTCAGCTGCCCTCAGCCACTGTCACCACGGCGTCTGGTGTTGGAGCAGATGTGGAGGGAACTGGGTCAGAGCCACCGCGGGCTGTGTACAAGTCTAACAAGGGCGTACTATTCACAAGGTAAGTCATGCTCTTTGTGTGTGTGTGTATGTGTGTGTGTGTGTGTGTGTGTGTGTGTGTGTGTGTGTGTGTGTGTGTGTGTGTGTGTGTGTGTGTGTGTGTGCGCGCGCGTGCGCGCATGCGTGCGTGCGTGCGTGCGTGTGTGTGAGAGAGAGAGAAAGAGAGAGATGTTAAAAAGTCATCATTGCAAAGATCTCTAACCGCCATGGGGGGGACTTGCCAATGACCCTGAGCCTTGAACTTTAAGTCTTTCAGTCTGTCTCACTTTCCATCTCTATCTGTTCTTCTCTCCCTCTCTGTCTTAGTATCATATCTTTCTCTCCATCTCTCAGTGAATCTGTATGTTCTGTTCGGGGGAATTCTAGGCCTCCTTTCTCTCTCTCTCTCTCTCTCACTCTATCAATTGGATCAGTGTGTCCTCTGCAGTTCTTTTTTTGTTTTTTCTCTAACGCAGTGTTTTTTAGTGAGAAGAGGAACGAACAGAGTGAGAGAGAGATGATTTTGCATGTGACGAGGCCTTGGGCGGCCGGTTGTGTTTGATGTATTTTTTATGTGCTTAGGCTACTATTGAACGATGGAGCGGAGGGGGGAGGGGGGAGGGGGGGAGGGGGGGAGGGGGGGCGAGCATGCAGCACTTGAATGGGGATGTTGTTGAGGGGGGGGGTGGATGAGGAGGAGGAGGAGGATTGCCGATGAAGGGTAGAGGGGTGCTGCTTTTCTGCCGCCAGCGACGACGTGTCAGGGAGATGAGAGGTGGGGTGGGGTGGGGGACACACTCTCTCCACCCCATAGGGAGGCTCTCTGATGTAGCCTCCCTATGTGCCGCACACCTCCAACCCAAAAACACTTACACACACATACACAACCTCTCTCTCTCTCTCTCTCTCTCTCTCTCTCTCTCTCTCTCTCTCTCTCTCTCTCCACACACATACAAGAGACCAGGCATCAGAAGTGTGAGGCAGACAGGCGTTCACAAAAAAATGTCAGTCAGTCAGTCAGACAGACAGACAGACAGACAGACAGACAGACAGACAGACAGACAGACTGTACATGAGGTTCGGGAGCAAATCACAGTGAAAGTCTTTCCCTGGCAGTCAGACGTGTTGCACTGAGATGGTAGCCTACTCTGTAAAATCCTGAGTGTACAAAGTATAACCAAATGGACCTATTAACGCAAAGGATTTCACTGTGTACTGTGGCTATAGGGCCCACTGGGAACATTGCTGTCACAGTTTGGATCCCTTCAACTCGTGTATGTTTTTTTCATAGACGTAGTAGCCCTTTTGTAGCCTAATGTCAGACCGGGGTGACATTTTAGAACAAGAGACCTAATATGCCATCTTATTTTCGGTCTCTATTGAATACGTCATCCTAAATTGCAGGTAAAACATGAGTCTTCCCTTTGTGCACTCCTACTCAATAAAATAATCAGTGTTCATTTGTCCATTTGTAACTATTGAGTGTGTACGCATGTAACCAAATGCACCCATTTGTACACTCTCAGAGTTAAATTGACACTGAGGATTTTTCTGTGCACTGGTCATGTTCACATCCCTTTAGATTTCCCTTTATACTGTCCCAGCCCAGTTTAGGAAGTGTGAGTCATTGGACTATTCTCCCAGAGCAACAATGGGCAGTGGTGTAAAGTAACTTTGTACATTTACTCAAGTAATGTACTGAAGTACAATGTTGAGGTATGTTTTACTTTACTGGAGTATTTCCAATGTTCAGTACTTTTACTTCTGCTCCACAGTAGCCTACATCTCAGAGGCAAATATTATACTTTTACTCCACTACAATTATTTGAAAAATGTAGTTACTTTGTAGATGTTGATTATTATTACAAAACATTTACCCACTACATTTTGGCCATTTGAAAATAGCAGATCACAGTGTGAGCTTGTAGATCAGCTATTTTCAAAAGATTTTCATACATTTGAAAACGTGTGAAACTGGACATTCTGCATAATAAGTTATTTTCTTTGAGTACATTTTGATACCAATACTTTTGTACTTTTACTCTTGTACATTTTGAATTCCGGACTTTTACTCGTAACAGAGTATTTCCACATTGCAGTATTGATACTTTTACTTAAGTAAATACTGTGAGTACTTTTTCCACCACTGACAATGAGGGAGGATGAGGAGGGAGGATGAGGAGGGAGGGAGGGAGGGAGGGAGGGGGGCAGGACGGAGGGAGGATAAACACCACTATAGGAGGGTCGAACAGGAGGAGGGGAAAAAACAGGGAGGGCGCTGGATCCAGCTTCTCAGCGGCAACACTGACTGCAACGGTAAGACCACAAAAAAAGAAAGAAAGAAAGGAAGAAAAAGCTGATTCACAAGTGTCTTTGTCAATCATTAGATTCATACATAGGGTCTTATGAATAGAGGAACTGTTAAGGTACAGAGAGGAGAGGAGAGGAGAGGGAGAGCACTAGCAGTGATATGGGGTGAGCGCCACTAGGATGGACGGACACAACTATTACGTAACGCGCAATGGAGATTTTGTTTTCACCTTTATGATTTCACATATCATGTCGCGTCTTCATTTCACCTTCGCTGTTTTCTGATGTTTTTTCCTAAATGATGTGTTTTCTTTTTTACTTGCGATGGCTGTTGCTGTTTAGCAATATTAATATGCAACGGTCGAACGCCGTTCTCGCTTTCTTTGCGTGTTTGCTAACATGCAGGCGTCACTCGTAAAAAAGAAGATAGGCTATTCATGATCGTTTAAATTTAAAACATCATCCCAATAGGGATTCTATTATGTTCTCTGATCGTCCCTTCGTGGCGTTACAGTAAAATGGTGCATTGGAAAGAAATAGCCTATACGGCATGTCGAATATAACAGCAGCATTTTCTAAGCATTATGCACAACTTGTCTAAATAATGGTCTACCATATGATTATGGTATTGGTTTAGTGCGTGCGTTATAGGCCTATTAACAATGAATATGTCGATATGGATAGCGATTTACTTTAGCCTATAGGTTTTCAATCATCACAGCAACACATCTGTCTGTTTGCGCGCGCGTCGGTCGCTGTCCTTCAGCACTGCGTGCACGTGCACGTATAGGGGACAGCCATGCACTGCGCAAGAAGGGGAAGGAGATGAGTGACAGTACCCCGGAGTCAGGATTAGAGAAATTTCCATTCTAAGGAGACATGTAAATATTTGATGTTAATAGAAGTGGAGTGTGCAGACCAGCCTGTAGTTATAGACATTATGAACAAGAAATGGTGAGACTGAGAACCGGGGGTCCTTAGGTTAGATTTATTTCAAACATGTTTATACAGTATAATCATGGCAAATGTATCCGATTATAGACTAGTGAATGAGGCAAAGCCAGGTTGAAATACATTCACTTCAATTCAGTTCAGTTCAATTCAACACACTTACATTTTATTCAGTTTATAACTTTACTCATCTGCAGTTTTATTTTGGGCATACATAAAAAACAGATAGCATTCAGACATTCTGCGCTGACAGATAAGTACAATCAAGAGAGTTGTTTGGGACTATGTTGGACTGACTGATGATGATGGATTGTCTTCACACCGATTGACCTTGATCTTGCTGATCTTGTCTCTCTGTTTAATATTATTGTGGATCTGTGATTTCTTTATAGTTATATAAAGTTACAGTTTTTTGGGGGTAAACAAACAAGATGAAAAAGGTTAGGATTTTCACCAATCCTTTGTTCTTATACCCATAATAATTTACCCCACATTTTAATTTAAACTCACTGATAATTATTACGTTATTGCTTTTATGTTTACTACCATGTGTTTTCACTATTACAACCATTATTGTCTTTAATACTTGTCATTTGTCAATGGCCTCATTGTAGAGAATGTTATAGTTTTTGTTCCAATTCTTCTAAAATATTTTTTTTCCGGTTCATTTCATTGCAGTGTTAACATTTTGTCTTCATGTCCTTGTCCTTGCAGTGAGTCTCAGTCGAGATCAGTGATGCTTCATCATCAGGACCGGCCCATGATTGCCTATGAAGGGCAGGGAGGTGCCGGCAGCTCTGCCTCCTTGCTACAAAACAGGAAGTGCGATAAGGACGGCAACTTCAATTTCCTGCCGGGAAAAGATGACGATGGTGTCACAGCAACCAGGAACGGAGGAGGTGACGAGAACCGAAACCAGGTGCGTCCGCGCACCCTCGGCCCATTGGGTCTTGACCCATCGATCCCGTCATCCTCTTCTGGGTTTCACCACGGACTAGGACCCCTGTCTCCCCTATCCCGCCTCCCCTGCTGGAGTCCTCTGGAACCCCTGCAAGAGGTTGAGAGCGGAGACGATGGATACGGCCGGGTGCCACCCGACGGAGCGGAGGAACGTAAGATGACAGAGGAAGAGATGAGACGCGGGATGATGCTGACCAGCAATGACAAGAAGGAGAGAGAGACCAGGCAGGGGCCACCACAGGAGAGAAGAGGGAGAGTGGAGTTCAGAGGAGGAGAGGAACAAGAGGAAGAGGAGGGGTTGGACGATGACTCTGAATGGGGAGACAGCGACTCTGAGTTTGAGTTCAGCCTGCGGTCCACTGGCAGCCTCTCGTCCCTCAACATGGAGAGTGGAGGGGAAGGGGTGCTGATGGGTGGCTGGGATCGTGTCGGCGTCGGAGAGCCCAGACCTGACCACCACAGTGGTGCCAGCGACACAAGCACCTTCACCTCCATGAATACTGACCCAACCAGGAAGTGGGATGGTGGAAACAAGGGACCAACCAGCAGAAGAAACAGCTTTGGCCGTGAAATCTTCACTGGAACTGGACTAGGGACCAGCCCCCTGGAGGAGGACATAGAAGAAGAGAATGAGGAGGACCAGTCGTCGGACTCAGATGGCGAGCTGCCGGAGCTGATGGACGCCGTTTGGACCCTGCGGGACCGCGAGCGCTTCAAGGCCCAGGAAATGGAGAAGCACCAGGTGCAGCTGACCATGTACCGGCGGCTGGCGCTGATCCGTTGGGTCCGCACCCTGCAGGGCCGAGTCCAGGAACAGCAGAACCGCCTGCAGTCCAGCTTTGACGTAATCCTCACGCACAGGAAGGAGCTGCTGCGCATGGGCGCCGCGGCCGCGGTGACGTCTGCCCCACCCACCGCCACTGTGGGCCAGTCATAGAAAGAGGAGAGCAGTTTGAAACAGGAAGGGGTCTAAATACCAGGCCTGAACAGGCCTGTTGGAGGAGTTGAACTCAAAGGCGCTTAGTGCAATCAAGATGCTTATACTTGCAATACTTTCCCCCTGAAAATAAGACGTTCTCCAATAGCTTTCCCTCTGAGATTTGGAGGTTTTACACTGACATGGTGGTGTTGTTGGTACAATGTCAAATCCAGAGTGTTAATTTAATTCTTAGAGTGTACAAATAGAACCAAATGGACCCTTATAAGTCCGTTTGGTTCCATCTGTACACTCTCAGAGTTACAAATTAAATGAACACTGCAGATTGTAATGCCATGTTACTTACATGTTCCTTTATTGGTGACTGACCCATTGCTTATCCTAATGTATTGAAGTAATCTCCATCTGAGCAGGACTTAATTCACCTACCTTCACCAAATAATGTATTAAAATGTATGACATAGGATGTATTATGATCAAAGCAATTATATGAAAAGTTTAATAAGAGTTTAATATATTTATACAAAGGTTATGTTAAGGCTTATGATAGTCTCTGATTAGCCAATACCCAATAGAAAGACATTAGAACCAATTAAATGTTTAGATATGGCTTGTATGTGAAAAGTATGCCTACATATATGTGATATTTGTCATTGAAGTGAACGGTTAATAAAACTAAAATCTGAAACTTTCATGTGTGCTTTTTGTTTATATTGTCCATGACTCCAATTATTTTGTTTACAAGTTTTCAGCTAATTTCATGAACAGGTTTCTCAGGTCATCTGTATTAATTATATGATTTGAAGATATGAAGGTATATGGATGATGGCACAGTAAAATACTGTTATCTATTTGTAACACCTATTTGTAGTCTACTGCACTCAGAGTTAAAATTAGCACTCAGAATGATATAGTGTTGTAGTGCAGATGATAATGCCTTGTTAACCCCAACAAAATGGAATCTGTCATTTCATTTCTCATCACGTTGATTTCAAGAAGGGGTTTATCAAGGCTCTCCCGATAGGGCCAACAAAGGGTAGTTATAATCTTAGATTAGTTGAAAACATGTATTTTAGCCCCTGGCAAATGACCTTTCTGTTAACAAATGCTTCTTTGTCAGCTGAACAAAGTTGGTTTGTATATCTGCTCATCACACGGGTGTGTGTGTGTGGTGTGTGTGTGTGTGTGTGTGTGTGTGTGTGCGTGTGCGTGTGCGTGTGTGTGTGTGTGTGTGTGTGTGTGTGTGTGTGTGTGTGTGTGTGTGTGTGTGTGTGTGTGTGTGTGTGTGTGTTCGTGTGTTCTGCAGGCAGTGTGATAGCCGTGTGTGGGGAACAAGCACCAATCTTTATGGCCATGGTTACTGTCGATGTGTCGTCGCCGCGGGCATTCCAAGATCGTCTCGCCTCTTTCTCTCAATTCCCCATCACCTCCTCTCTCGTGTGTGTGTGTGTGTGTGTGTGTGTGTGTGTGTGTGTGTGTGTGTGTGTGTGTGTGTGTGTGTGTGTGTGTGTGTGTGTAGGTGTGTGAGTGAGTGTTCACAGAGATACCAGCCATTTTGCCACCCTATAATCTCCAGTATGAGTCGAGTTTGGTCGCACGGCGGCCCCGTCGTGCAGTCCCTCGGGGAATCAGTCTGCGCCCTGGGGCCCTAGCGCAGTGTTGCCAGATTTTGTTTTTGAGAGAAACAGGCAGCCAGGTCTATGAAAGCAAGCCAAAAAGAAGCAACTACTACAGGCCACATCAGCACTTTAAACCATTGGCTATTTGAAAATAGCTGATCTATAAGCTCGTTGTGAGCTTGTAGATCTTCTATTTAAAAAAAAAAAAGTTGAATATTTTTTGAAACATTTTAACACAAATCTTGTATGGAGGTCACCTGGCATAAATTAGATGGGGGGTCCTTGACATGAACATGTTTGAAAACCACCACTTTATACATAACATTTGAAAACAAGCCCAAATAAGAAGCTACACTTTAGAAACAATAATAAGCAACTTTACAGAAAAAGAAGCCCAAAGACGCTTATAATAAGCAGACCTGGCAACACGGGCCCTCGTGTCCCATCCGGGCGGTGAGCAGACGTCAGTCCAGTTGCGGCTCGAAGGAGCCAAACCCCGGGGCAGGTTTGGGGATAATCCTCGGCTATATGCCTCCAAACTCTGGTTTATGTTTTATAAGCTTATCGCTTCCCCTGACGCAGGCATCACAGTGAACCTCTGAGACAATTTACATATTGATCCGTTGTTCATTGGCTTTAGTGATGTGTATTGGAGGCTTCAAAAAAGGATACAGGAGGGATAACAACACGTTTACCCCGGTTATTGTAGCTGTGGAACCAACAACCACCTCTAAAATGGTGCACAAAGGGACACCGTGAAAGAACACAACATGCCTTTGATGTTCATTTAGCAAATCTCCCATGTTTTCAGGGCAGTTGTCAGTTGGGTAACGTGACAAATGCGTCAATGCAAGGTCGACCTATTAAGGGACCCAAGATCCAAGCAGGGTGGTTTTGTGTGATGCTCTTGTGTTGGGACAAAGTTGTTTGCGTGTGACACTGTATGTTATGTAGCCCTGCTGCACGCATAGCTTGGTTTCAGTGTCAATGTAGGATAGGAGCACGAGAAACAGAGTTGCACGAGGTAACGTGTGACATGGGGCCCTGTTGGGCGTGAGCCGCGGCAACAGTGAAAATCAGTGGTGTAAGAAGTAGGCCTACTCAGATATTTTACTTAAGAAAAAGTAGCAATACCACAATATAAAAATACTCTGTTACAAGTAAAAGGCCTGTGTTCAGAATGTTACTTGAGCAAAAGTACAAAAGTATTGGTATTGAAATATTAGTCGCGATTGGAAATACTCCAGTAAGTAAGAATACCTCAAGATTATTCTTAAGTAGGCTACTACTTTAGTAAATGTAGGCCTACTTATTGATCGATTGAATACTTTATTTAGAAGAAAAAAGCACGTGAAAGTACAGTTTAAATTCAAGGTCAATAGCCCATGAAAGCCTAATGGCTTGTTTCAAATGGGGTCCTCATGTACTCAATTCATTCATCACCAGTCTTAGTTACTTTACACCACTGCCGAAAATCAGTGCGCCCCAGGAAAGTGCATGTGGTGACGCCAATATATCTTTCGTCACGTAAAATGGCTAATTCAGGTGGGTCCGTTAAATGAAGAGAACGCTACAAAATGATTGTATTGTAGGCCTATTGGGCATTTTAACCTTAAGTCTCACAGTATGAGACAGGGATGCAAGGTGCGTACAGTATCCCGTGTACATTTTACAGTCCCACTGGAACTTATAGGTATAGCTACAGCCTCTAATGACGATTAGAGGCTTTGCCTATGACAGTTTATTTGCCTTCGGAAGCTTTGACTTCAGGACTAGGCTAATGCTTAAATTATATTGCACTGTCATGGATAAAGGCTACAGTATTTGGGGTAAAACAAAAAGAGACAAAAACACCGACAGTCAACAAACGCAGTAGTAGAGTGGCCATTGGAGAGTCAGAATACATTTTGTCACATGATTCATGAGACGTCCAGTAGAGGGAGACAATTCATTGTGAGGAATCCGCTGTTCCACTTCAATGTAGGCCTACGCAAGAGGGCAGCAGTGTGTGTGATGATGATGGCTCCAAAAGTGTGCTAGAGATAAAGCTGAAAGCTGGTCCTATCCTATGTCTGTGCTTCTGTTTTCGAATAGGACATATCAGGCTACTGATATCTTGTATTCTCTCTCTCTCTCTCTCTCTCTCTCTCTCTCTCTCTCTCTCTCCCCCTTCTTTCCTCTGCCTGATGTAGTGTGACAGTGCAGTAGCCTGCAGCACTCTGTTGGCGTGGAAACAATCAGCTTTGACAGAAAGGGGGTGGTGGTGGTGGTGGTGGTGGGGATGGGGGTGGGGGAGGGGGTGAGGGGATGGGGTGGGCTGGGGAAGAGAGGCTGCGGCCTGAGGCCTGTGTATGATGAACTGGGTAGAACGACCTGTCACCAGAAAGAAAAAGAAAAAACAGTCAGATAGATAGATAGATAGATAGATAGATAGATAGATAGATAGATAGATAGATAGATAGATAGATAGATAGATAGATAGATAGATAGATAGATAGATAGATAGATAGATAGATAGATGTTACAAATATAAGAGGACTTTCTCTATTGTTTATTGAAATTAACAATTGTAGCTATTAATCAAAAGATCTCTATCTCTCTCTCTCTCTCTCTCTCTCTCTCTCTCTCTCTCTCTCTCTCTCTCTCTCTCTCTCTCTCTCTCTCTCTCTCTCTCTCTCTCTCTGTGTGTGTGTGTGTGTGTGTGTGTGTGTGTGTGTGTGTGTGTGTGTGTGTCAAGGTGCACCTAACTATTCTCACAAAGGTTTGCATTGAAACAATTGTCTGTCATTTTATTTAGTTGACATTGCTTTTGCCATGCGATAATTTATATGCCCAGTTGTTTGTGTGTCACTGTTATTGCTGTACTAAATTGGCTTTACTGGATTAAAATAACCTTTACTTGTAAACCAGTCATTGCCATTATCATTATTGTCCTCATCACCATCCAGGGGGACCTGCACATTTGCAGTAGGCCACGAAATATAATATGCCTAATATGTTGTAACTGAGCCTATACCTGTTGACTATATTAACAGAAACCAACCCCAGTGGGATGGACAGGCCTATATGACCCATGTGTCATCATCTTGACTCATTGACCAGGCCTATTGACTATAGGGCCTAATTCAATTAAATCTATCAGAGGGCTTCTTCTCAAGGCACTGCGTGTTGTCAAACTTGGGTGCTTTGAGTTATAATTAATCAAGTGCATGGGGGAGCTACAGAAGCCTGTTGGTGGGGTGCTTAAGGGACTTGGGGGTTCAGCTGCCTCGGCTGTTTTAACCAGCTAATAAATATGAAAACAGCAGGTTAAAACTTTGTATTCGCTCTCTTGTCTGAAAGGATTATACCCTTCTATAGAGTCCCGTGTAAATCCCCCAAACCTCATAATGCCCAATGTTGTCCCATAAAACCGTGTGGAACAATGGGCGAAGAAAAGAGGGCTTTTTCACGCATAAGGGGTTTTCTCAAGAGCACATTGTAGGGAAGCCCCGGCCGGGACACGCCCATAGATTATCTGCGGCTGGGAGGGAGCGGCAGGTGCGTGTGCCAGGCACGGGGGTCGTGAGCTCGGTGACCGCAGGGGGCTGACTATGTCGAATGCGTGCAGCTGCCGGCAGGAATTTTTTCAGATTGTGTCACTTCCATTTAACTTGCTCTTTTCTCTCTCTACCCCCAGTGATGGAAAGAAGTAGGCTACTCAGATTGTTTTACTTAAGTAAAAGTATCAATATCACAATGTAGAAATAGCCTGCTCCAGTTCTACAAGTTAAAATCCGATGTTCAAAATGTACTTGAGCTACAAAAGTTAAAGTATTGGTATCAGACGAAAAGTACCAAAAGTTGAATGTAGCCTTCTCATTATGCAGAATTTCACAAGTTTTCAAATGTATAAAAATATTTTGAAAATAGCAGATCTACAAGCTGACAATACCTGGAATCGGGAAGCATTGTGAGCTTGTAGATTGGCTATTTTAAAATGGCCGAAATGTTGCTGAAGTGGTTAATATGTATGTGTTGTAATAATGAAAATCTACAAAGTAACTAGTACATTTTACTTGAGTAGATGTACTTAGATACTTTACAACACTGTCTACCCCCACCATTGAAACGGAGTGAACTTACTTTATACCCAGGTCACCCCCGACGTTCTCTCCCCGTTTTAGAGACTAAAGGAGCCGCTAAACGGACCCATGTCACCAAAAAGCGATCAGGGGGGTGTAAGGCCCCCCCTCCCCGTTTTATACTGCCGTGAAATTGAGCATTAAACCGATAAGCAAGCAGTGCACATTTCTCCAAGAGTGTCATAGGGTTAAAATGAGAGCAAGGAAACTTGAAAGAAAACTCAAGTCTATTTCTATCCGAGATTTTCTCTGAGTTGATTCATCATTCAAATGGACAAAATCGTCTCTTTCTAAAGTAAAATAAAATAACAAAAAGTATATAAATAGTAAATAATGTTTTCAATTTTAATTGTAGCCCTACTAGGCTTTTTATGTCACCTGTTACGAGTACACGATACGAGTACACGATACACTGTCTCAAACTGCACATCATTGCTATAATATTTGTCAACTGAGATAAGAGCCCCATTTTGACCTAAGCAGGCTAGGCTGCATGCCAAAAATTAGTTTGCATCACCTTGATCTCTAATCACAACCATTCCAACTATGTCCCATTCCAAAGCTGGGCCCTAGGCTATGTGTGGGTCCAGCATAATCCCCCAAATGCAGTCTCCCTTATTCCACTGGGGTTTTGCTCAAGTGGTATGTCAGAGAAAGACACAACACTGCTTTTCCACAGTATAGGCAAAACGGATTAATGTCCTCTCTATTATGAATAATAAGAATGAATAACAAACAGCCGCCTGTTTATTCCACACACTTAACAAAAGACAATGTGTCCTTATGGTTACTGTGTTTATTGAGCTGCAATAGCCAACAGCCATAGAAATAATTCTAGTCCATTTGACATTTTCACCTATAATCACAATACAACAAATCTAAGAGGAAAGTAATACGTTCAAATGTGGGGTTTATACATAAATTAAATGTTAGGTTTGTGTGACAAAAATTAAACGTCATCATAAATTCATACCAATGTCCATAAGAAACATGTATGTATGTATGTATGTATGTATGTATGTATGTATGTATGTATGTATGTATGTATGTATGTATGTATGTATGTATGTATGTATGTATGTATGTATGTATGTATGTATGTATGTATGTATGTATGTATGTGTGTGTGTGTATATATATATATATATATAGTTTGAAAATAAAATCTGCCTAAAAATCATACAGAATTGTATTCTTCCGACGGTGATTATACTATTTTCTAATGAACATTAACAAGATGACTGACTTTTAATTTAAATACTGTGAATATCTCTTGGAACGCCACAGGTCATAACTGTTGACAAACCTTTCATTTATATGACATTAACATGTAATATGTTTTGTGGTCTTAATTAATTCTTTATCACACCATTCCATTTTGTTCAGTCTGTTTCAACACACACACACACACACACACACACACACACACACACACACACACACACACACACACACACACACACACACACACACACACACACACACACACACACACACACACACACACACACACACACACACACACACACACACACACACAATTCAGTATCCATGGCAGCTAAAATGGACAGCTGTGTGGAACCAGAATATCAAAATGAAATATGAAGTAGAAGTGTGATAAATTGGTAGATAATCATCTTTTCATTAAACTTTCATCCCCAGTAACTTAAATATTCAAGAGCCCAATTACAGAACTTGCATCTCCCTTTCTCTCTCTTCCTCTCTCCCTCTCGCTGCAAGAGCAGTCAGGGAGAGGGTGAGTATACGTGGCTTAAGGGTTGAATGAAAGGGTCATTACAGAGCGGTCACTCGAGAGAGAGATGACCAATCCCTCATTGGCTACAGGGAGAGAGCACAGACAGACAGTTGGAGCAGCTGGCCTGCTGCATCTCTGTCTGGGCAGAAGGCTTGACAAGTACCGTAGGTGTCCAAAACACAGACAAAACGTATGGTATATGAAAGGACAGACACCAGGTCTGATGTATGGACCCCTTAAAAACTGAGAGAAAGAGAGAGAGAGAGACAGAATGACAGACAGAGAGAGACAGAGTATAGATTTTCCAGCCAGATAGTGGAGAGGCATCACGATGAGTGCCACAAACAGGGTGCATGACTCTCTTGTCTGCCTCTGTTCCTATATGTGTGTGCGTGTGTACGCGCGCGTGTGTGTGTGTGTGTGTGTGTGTGTGTGTGTGTGTGTGTGTGTGTGTGTGTGTGTGTGTGTGTGTGTGTGTGTGTGTGCGTGTGTGTGTGTGCGTGTGGGTGTGCGTGTGTGTGTGTCAGTGTATTAGCAGTCAGAGCACTGGAGCCCAGGGGCGATTCCTGTGTGTGCTTGCGATAAAGGGAAAAAGGGGAGGAAGTATATGGGGGGTGGGGGGGGGGGAGCAGGCACAGAAGAGGCGGGGTAGGAGGGTGGTGGGGTGCGAGAGGAGAGAAGAAGAGGAAGTTGGTTTGGGGGTTGTACAGAGAAAGTGGGATAGAGAGAAAGAGACAGGGAGGGAGGGAGGGAGGGAGGGAGAAAAAGAGAGAGAAAGCAGGCGTATGCAAGCATGAGACAGAGGCTGAGAAAAGAGGAGGTTGAGCATCCAACAGGGCAGGAACTTCCTCTGTGCTGTCAGAGCTTCAGGATCATGTCCCCATTGGTCCCTCCTCTTCTCTGTCTCTCTCTCTCTTTCTCTCACACACGCACACGCATGTGTGCACACACACACACACACACACACACACACACACACACACACACACACTTTCTCTTCTCAGCTTGCTCTCCCTCCCTCCATCCTATCTCTCTCTCTCTCTCTCCCTTCCTCCCTCTCATGAAAAGAGAAGAGTGTCTTGGCAGGGTAATTAAGAATGGCCTCCAAACACAGGAGTATGGCAGGAACGCTCCAGATGAAAGTAGATGATTAAAATAATTACAGGCTGAGAGCTGACGAGCCGGAGTGTGGGGTGGCCGCCGGACATTTGTCGGTAATTAGATAATTAATCTGAATGCAAATGATGAGCCCTAACGAAGCAGTCAAGCTGAACCGGCGACAACTGCCGAGAGTGAAATGGGGGAGAGAGAGGTTAAAAGAAAGAAGCAGAGAGGAAAAATATGAAAATGAGTGTATAATATCCAGCATCCAAAAGGCAGCAAACCAAAGTAAGAGCAAACCCAACAAACAGATGCACACATGCATACAGACATGCTCACACAGCAGCAGCATTGTAAATCAATAACTGTTACCAGCACTCAATATTTTTGACAGTGTAGCGTGTGAACACACTCCTACTTTGCTGCGGCATCTATAACTTTCACTCATTGTGACAAGTAGACACATACAACCTGTTAAAAATACACAGGTCTACAAAGGCTGCCTCAGTTTGACTCTCACAAACACGCAAGTGTTCTGCACAGCAAAACGCTGCCTCGCTCACAGGTGAAATGCAAAATGAATGGTATAAACATGGGGTCGTACTTGAGGAAGAAAAAGTATACCTTTTGCACAACCAAAAATGGCAAATTGTGGATTTTGACTCTGGCAAACACAAGAATATGCTCATTATCTTTTTTTCTGACACACACACAAAATATCTGCATGCAAAAACACTGTGTTCTCAGCAGATGTAAATAAACTTCAGACTCAAATGGGATTTTTACATTTTGGTGGGTCTGGCAGGTTGGAATAAACCATCACTCCACCATCATACAGTGTTACTGGCATGGCACATACTCAAGTGAAAATTTCAAAAATAGTAGCAGATCTACAAGTGCAATGCGTTGTGAGCTTGTAAGATCTGCTATTTTTGCTATTTATCATAAGTATATAGGCTTAAGTGGTCACATGTATTTATTGCCAAGTTTCTTTATACAGAGTCCGTCCTCTTAACCCATCCATCCTATTAGGATCAGTGGGCAGCCACTCCCAGGGACCATCTCCAGCTCTAAAGCCAATGCGGTCAAGGGCAGTGGCTGGAGGTGCCATCCAGGACTTTCTTGCTGCAGGGCAACAGTGCTAACCTCTGAGCCAACACCATGCCATCCACTGCAAATGTTAAAAAATATATTCACTCTGTGAAACATGCTTGATACCATGTGACATCTACAGTACCTCTCTATTTCAACATAATTAAGTCTAGCATACTGCTCTGGCCCTCTTTGACATTCTTTTAACCAAAGACCTGCTATGCCAGTGTGTTTTTCTGCATTTCTTACAAGACGTACCTGTCTTGTATAAAACACGCCTCCTCTATGTAATGTATCAGACCTGATGAAGACCCTTAAGTGGTCGAAAGGTTGCCTGTAACTAAACTATTTATTAAATGTTCTAAATATCATGTACCTGCTCTCACATTTTATTTGTTCCATTTAACCTGTTTTCTATCTCTTTCCCTTTGTTCTCATTCTACCTTCTCACGGAACTCTACAAAACAATGGAGCCTGCACGAATAAAACAATTTCACCCACTGTTTTAGACTACGCTCACACCTAACTTTGTCTGTTCCCGTCTTTTTGCAATGGGAACGGAGCGTTTTCTCATGGAAAACCGCGCAATGGCAACACAACACTCCTTTCCCATTGAAAACCATTGCAAGAAGACAGCCACATAGGCAGAATCAAAGTTAGGTGAGTACCGTTAGTGTGATTGTATGTGTGTATAATATACTGTGTGTATGTGTGTGTACACACACACAGGATTTAACATATAGGCCTAGACACAAAATGAGTCCTTAGCTAGATAAGTCAAGACTTTTTCAAATAACAGTGCGGTCCTCAATCTATTATAGACTTTGAATAGGTATTATTTATTTAACATCAACAAACAGAAATGTATGAACTTGACAAATTACAGAATATCCCAGTTCAACAGCAATTGTTCTCTTAAAGCCTCAGTAAATGTAAGATTATTTTAGAGAATGGGATAATTATACACATAGATCCCTGAGGGTTTGGGAATGGAAAATAACCTTAAGGGAGTAGTTCACCCAAAAATTACTTATTTTCTATCAATTACATACCCCATGAAGCATTCAATTGATGGAGATTTTTTTGTTTTTGTGACATTCCTAAGCCAATAATTTGCTGACCAGCGGTCTCTCCGGTTGGAGTAATGAAATTATTGGCTTGGGAATGTGGCAAAAACAAAAAAATCGCAATGAATTCAATGCTTCATGGGGTGTGTAATTGGTAAAAAACAAGTAATTTTTTGGGTGAACTACTCCTTTAATAGGTTTAGTGTCAACAGGAAAAAAAACATTAAGAGCTTCAAAACTAGTTTTGTATAAATCAATTTGAGACTTGAGACTTGTAAATGTCCAACAATTGAACCGACAAAAAATGAATCCAATGGGATGGGATTCTTGAGTAAACATACATGGACATCAAAACGTTCTATATGACTAAATTGAACTTGCTTAACAACATTTGAGCAAAATTAAAGCAAATTTGTAAAAAAACAACTGCCACAGAAATGACATTCCATACAATCTCAGTTTTCAACATGAGGTAAAAAAAAAAAAAAACTTGTTCAGACAGAGTACATTGCAGCAAACATTGAGTGTCCCTCTTAAATACACAATGCTACTTTCACTCTGTTATTTTTCTTTACACTCCAGTAATGACAAAAGTATTGTATTTGGCATCAGGGGGCCTACTTCTGCAATCAATAAGAATTATTCTACAAACAGATCAAATCCTTCTGCCTCGTCAAATTCAGCATTCATCTTTGCAGCGAGGTCATCAACTGCTTTAAGGTCTATCTTTTGGACCTTATTCCTTCTCCTCTTCTCCTTCACCATGACAACCCCAGGAATGTCTAGATCTGGTGCAGGGGCGGACGTAGAACAGTCGTCTCCTTCCAGCCAGGACGTGAAAGAATTCACACCAGACAAAGACTTGGAAATGTCAAGCACCACGGTCTTATTAGGCTTCCGGATCACCTCGGGGGTATTGAGGTTGTCAAATCCAAACAGGTTCTCACGGGTGCTGGGGGGGCTGTTGATGGTCTGGTCGCTGAGACGGCTGTAGGACCGACGCACCTTCTGTGACCAGACCCGATCTGGTGTAGGGGACTGAGGGGGAGCAGAGGGGCGGGGCGGGGAGGCCAGGATGGGAGATGGCATGGCGGTCTTCTTCAGTGAGTGAGCCCGATGGACGGGACCCGGATCCGGGGTGGAAATCTTGGGCTTTTTCTGCAGAGGACGTCCTTCAGACAGCCTCTGCTCCTCATTCTCTTTGTTGTCGTGCTCCTCCAAGGCCAGCACGGCTGCCGTTTTCCTGGGCGTGATCTTCCTCACGACGATGGAGCGTTTCTCACCAGGCGGTCTGGGAGACAGAGTGGCCCGCGTGACCCGAGGGGTGGGGGGACCCGGATCCGGGATGATGGAGGGCTTGGGTCTCTTCCGCAGAAGACTCCCTTCAGACAGCCTCTGCTTCTCCTCGGTGTGCTCCTTCTCCTCGGCCACCACCACCACCACTGCTGTTTTCCTGGGTTCAATCTTCCTCACGACAATAGATCGTTTCACAGCACCTAGATAGATAGATACCTTTATTATACCGCGCAGGGGAAATTCAGTCGCTCAGAGGCAGCACAGCAGTTAAAGTTACAGTTACAGGTAAAAGAGTAAGAAAAATGTACTGTTGTATACAACAATACAAGGCAAAAAGAACAAGAAGCATCAACAACACAGCAACCATAAACAGACCTGCCAACGGCGCCATTTTGTCAACAACACTGCCACTAGTCTGAGGAGTACTCCTTCCTTCAGACATTCTCTGATCCTGCTCGTCGTTGTGATCCTTCTTCTCCGAGGCCACCATCACCACGGCTGCCGTTTTGCGGGGTTCGAGCTTCCTCACGACGATGGACCGTTTCACGGCACCAGCCGCCATTTTGTCAACAACACCGACATTCTGCGGAGAAGCAGTGAGCCGCGCGGATCGTCTTCGTTGCGGCGGCTCGTTGTTATTAGACTCACCCGCCACAGTCACACACTGAGGCACGTCTTCGTTCATTTTCAACGAAACAAAAGACCTCGTAACGCAGATGTTTATGACAGTAGAGAGTTCAACAGCACAGAGTCAACATCAGCAACAGTCGATTCAAACCATTCAAATCGCCCGCCTGTCTGCAGTGTTGCCAGGTTTTGCGAGACAAACAAGCAGCCCGGTCTAGGAAAACAAGCCCAAAAGAAGCAACTATTAGGCCACATGAGCACTAGTGGCATGACTCATGAGCAACTATAGGCCACTAGAGCTCACAACGCGTCGCATGTGAGCTTGTAGATCTACTTCATCTTGAAATAAAATGCTGAATATTTGGAATATTTAACATTCTAACAACACAAATCTGGTACGGGGCTACCTGGCACAAAACTTTTTCATGAAAATATTTGAGAACCACTGGTTTAAATAATAATATTTTTTTTTGGAAGCAAGCCTAAATAAGCAACTACGCTTTAGAAACAAACCCCCAAAAAACACAAGCAACTTCACAGAAAAACAAGCCCAAAGTCGCTTATAGTAAGCGGACATGGCAACACCTGCCTGCCTGAGTCCATCGCGTCGCACACTACTGACGAAACAGACTCGTATTTCCGCCGGGACACGTCATCACCCTAGCGACGCTCATCCAACTTTTGCTGTGTAATAATCTGAACAGGCGAGGATCCAGTTGTTTAGCTAATCTCCAGTGGTTTTTGTATTAAACGTTAGTTTATAACAACCTCCTACAGACAGAATGGAGTACCTGATCGGGATCCAGGGTCCAGACTTCATCCTGGTAGCAGCCGATACGGTCGCAGCCCACAGCATCCTCCAGATGAAACACGGTGTGTTTACGTGACCTGTTAGCTTAGCCGCTACACCGGGCTAACCGAACACACACATCTGATTTATACATGTTTTTTTTTTCAGTGGTGGGAAAAGTACTTATAGATATTGTACTTAAGTAAAAGTATCAATACCACATTGTAAAAATACTCTGTCACAAGTAAAAGTCAGTTATTCAAACTGATATTTATTAAGTAGCATCCATTTATATTTTAGCCACACGTTGATTGATATTAAATGATCTGCTGGTGCTGCTCATTTGTCATTCTGTTATTGCACGTGAGTGTTAGTTCTTTTAAAACACTGGTGTTTGCTGTTTTATTTTTTTGTGTCTGGCTGATTAAAACATTATAGATGCGCCCGATAAAGAGCTTAGCAGGCGGTTGTGAGAGAAGTGAAAACGAAAGTCAATTGAAGATATTTGTTTTATGTGGGAAGGAACTAGATGAAATAAGTTCTAACAAAATGGCCAAATATAAATGTTTGTGACTGTAACCTGGACTCTTCTCCCTCCTGGCTCCTAAACTGTGACAAACTCTTCACTGCCTTTTTTGCTTGTATGTTTTATGCTTTTGCTTTCCTTTTTTGCTTTATTGTTAAATTAGTTATGTAATTGTATTCTTGCTCTGTAAAGCACTTTGAGCTGCATTTCATGTCATGAAAGGTGCTATACAAATACAGTTTATTATTAATATTATGTATTGCAGTCAAAACTGCAGACTAACTCACTCACTCACTAGTCAGTTCCATCCATGTAATGTGAGTAACACAATCATATATGTTCTGTCTTTCAGACCATGACAAGATGTTCAAATTGAGCGAGAAGATTCTATTGCTGTGCGTGGGAGAGGCAGGAGACACAGTGCAGTTTGCAGAATATATCCAGAAGAATATTCAACTCTACAAAATCAGGAATGGTAAGGCCCTCTACTGTAGTGGCAGTCAAAATTAAGTTCTAATGCGTAAGTTGGTCCATGCACATTTTCGTGTGTGTGTATGGAGCTAATCTTGCAAACCACTGGACTGATCCAAATGTCTTTGCACACTGCTAGTAGGCCAACTCGGTACTGTATCTCCACACATTTGGCTGGAGGAGCACAGGCCATTAGTCTCATTAAGCTTAATTTATACTTGGGCTTAATTAATGCTTAAGCAATTAACTTAATGATAAGAAATTAACTTGATGCTCCACATTTTTTTTAAATAGCCAGTTTTTCGCAAGTGAGTTATTTGTGACGAGCGACCCAGTCTACAACAATGAATGGTTTAGGTTTTAACCACATGTACCCTAGTGTACCCCCAATTCGGCTATTTTCAGTGAAGACATTTGGTGTAGAGGGAAAAAGCCTGTCCCTGGTCAACAAAGTATATAGGGTTTCATTGGTTAATGTGCAGGCTGACAATGGACGGTTCCAAAAAGGAAAATATTAAATTGCTCCTTGTAGTTATTTCAGAACATAACAGATAATTTATTTCAGAACATTCTGTTGAAAAGTTTAAAATCATTAATCACAAGTCATATCTGGACTTGTGATTAATATTGCACTGATTTCTATGTTTCCAATCACATTGTAGGTTATGAGCTCAGTCCAGCAGCAGCTGCAAATTTCACACGGAAGAACCTGGCAGACTACCTTCGAAGCAGGGTAACTAACTCACCCGATGTATCTGTACAGAAACCCACAATTCCAATCCATCATCTTTTTTGTTATTTTTTCCCCTTTTTTGGCATTTACTGATTTACTGATGTAATGCTAGCGCCGAGCAGTGCTGTCCTCCTGGAATGTGAAGCATGAGTAGGGGCGAAGCAGTTCCACGTGCGTCACAGAAGGGGGCGTAACACAGAAGTTACTGAGACCGGGGGTAATAAGAGACCGGTCGCATATGGGTCGGGCTAAAGGAGAGTGTAGAGAGAGACAGAAAACCTAGGGCAGATGGAGAGGGGACATATATTGCTCATTAAAAGTTAAATTTCTATCTTGAGCATCATCCTACTATTAATTTAAGGAATATCTGTCATTCTGTCTGTCTGATCCGCATTTTTCTTCTCAGTGGAGTGAGCAATTGATCTGAACTTCCACACGGGTGCAACAGGCTTTGGGCTCTGTTGCCACGGTTACATTCCCCGCGGGCTATAGGATCTGTAAATTACTGCACGCGTGTGGGCACGGCCTATGGGCTGTGAGTGTGTTGTCATGGTTACGGTCCCCGCAGGCCATGGGATTGGGATCAGTAGCCGCTTAGTGGACTTTACAGACAACGCCAGCTCAGGCAGACCTGGCTCACAGCTACAAAGTTATAAAGGACTTAGGAGCTGTCTCCTCACACACAGCATTTTATGAGCGGAGGGGCGTTTTGGGTATCATCTCCATAGCAATCGCACACAGATTGACATGTACAAAAACTTTCACAAATAGCGTAGCTGAAATAACGTAAACATGGACTTCTCATGGTTGTTGTGGTAACAATTCGACGCCGGGTCGTATACACGTGTCACGATACACACAACCATACCACACGCCAACAGGATGACTATGCAAAAAGTTTAACTATGCATACAGAGTGCATATTAATCCGAAAGCCTGCATATAGTTTGCCAGCACACATCCCCGGGTATGTTATCCGATTCCCCACACTAATATACAAGGGGTGAGTGGTTGACAACCAAATAGTAAATTGTGCCTAAAGCTTTGGAATGAGTTCAGGCCCGACAACATGGCTGTCCTTCAGGTTATGGGATCTAGACTATCCAATTTCAACGCTACCATCCCTCCAAATGTCATTAGTGAAACTAGGTAATTGGCTGCAGATGTAACTTACCATGCAAACTGTTGAAGATGACACAAGTTGACACAAGTTTTAACTCAATCTGGGAACTCATTCAGTAAAAAAAATGAAGAAAATACATATTTATTTTACCTCTGGGGGCACCACCTCCTTTTTTGTGTAGAAACAGGAACTCGATTAGACTCCTCCCCTTTCTCAGTCCACTCCCTACCAGGTGCTTCTGTGTTTAATACTATTAACAACAACACTACATGTTTTGTTTTTTTTAAACATCTGTTTATTGTAGTTTTTTTTCCCTCTCACACAGGTATTTTTCAGATATTGAAAACAGGATTTGCACAGATAAAAGAAATACAAGACACAATATAAATGAGATTAGAAATACAAAAACATGAAACAAAACAGAGGCATACATAACAGTACAATCACATACACAACTTAACTAAATAAAATGACATACAAGCAACATGAGGCTGATGACGGTACACACCCAGAGGGCAAAACGAACAGCATCACAATCTAGTATAATATAAAGGCATACAACAAGTACTACCCAGGGGGGCTACAACACTACATGTTTAAGGCAGTGGTGCCGACAGATTCAGCTGTTAGCAGAAACTGTCTTGAGAGATTGGTAAACCGAGTGATGCTGCTGATTGGATGAGTGCTTGGGCAGTCAAAGACTCACACTTCTTGTTTGACTCTGCATTTCTTAATCGTTCCTAACACTCGTCCCTAGATAGACACGGTTAGTGACGACAACTTAAAAAATCTGAATCGACTCCTGTATGTAGTTACCAGCACATTGCACAATGCAGCATATTGATTTCATTCATAGAATTCTAAGCTAGGGACCAGAAATGCCCGGTGGCTCAGGCAGACCATGCTCTCCGTCTTGCATGTCTCTCCCCTCTCTCTGCCCTCAGTTTCCTGTCTCTCTACACTGACTTATCTGAAATATAATCAAAAGAAATTAAATCTAACCAACTACCATAGTAAACCAACACTCTGCAGTCTCTGACCGCATTTTCTAACATAAAAATAATGCTTCGTATGCCTACTCTGTGTACTGTGAGCAAACAGGGATGGGAGGGGTAGTACTAGAGAGACTGGAGATTGTCCGCTAGTTAATCGATCATGGCTTTGGATTTGGAGCTCCAAATACAGTTGGCCAGCCAGCCCAAGTAGTACCTACCGTAAGCACTGGAATTACACCTTATATAAAGTGATTTGACACATCTATTTTGACGGAGCCAAGTACATTTGTCAATTTGTTGTGATATTTGGTGACTTGGCTATCACCAACGTCTCAAGGGTAGACAACACCTGCTCCTGTAACACTCGCTGTGGTGCCAAACCCCAAACCACCACCTCCCCTGGGTATGTCTGTGTGTTGCTGGGGGGGGGGGGGGGGTCGTTGTCACAGCATCACAGTTTTAGGCCACAGAATGCTAGACCAGGTGTAAGGAAATGCTAATGAGGCAGTACCACAAAACAATTTATTAAATATATATGGATGGCTTAAGCCTTAGGTACATTGTTACTAGAAAAACCTGGCAATTTAACCTGCTCTCTAAAGTGCAAAACAGACTCTAGTTATAGTGTTTCTTTTTTTTGTTCTTTTTTTTTGTTCATGTTATGCAGCAGTTATTTAGTGGTTCATGTGTAGGCTACATGTACACAATTTGCGGTGTTGTGTCTTATTTTTTTGCATACGTTATATCTCTAGTGTGGTGAGCTAATCTGTTACGAAGAGTGCAGCCGCTGCCTGTCACAATAGCAGAAGGGTGAAAATAATTACAAAAAACAATTAGTGTGGCTGAGAAGGGAATGTGGGACACAGAGGAGGAGGTGGGGAAGGAGGGGGGTGGGGGGCAGGGGGGATAGAGGGAGTGGGGGGCAGTCCCACAGGGCCATAACCGGGCCCAATAGACAACATGGCACAGATGGAGTAGAGTGTGAGAAAGAGCAGGAGTCCACACACACACACACACACACACACACACACACACACACACACACACACACACACACACACACACACACACACACACACACACACACACACTGTGTGTGTGTGCGTGAGGACTCTAGGACCTCACTATATTATTCAGTCAAGGATGTGGGTAGTGCAGCGGTGGGTAACGTTTTTAACATTTAGAAATTCATTCCTCGCCATGAGCTGTAAATGTACTGTTCATTCTTTTGTGCCTCACGGTAGAGTTTCTTGGTTTCTGTGTATAGAACTTAACACTTGCGCTGGGTCCTCGGGAGTGTTTAGCAATCGTATCGGTTTCTCCGCAGCATCCCACACCTACCTCAAGCTATGCTCTCCATTTCATATTCACCAACCCCCCGAGTATAGACATTTACAAATGATGTAGTACAAAGATGGTTTAGTGTGTTTGTTTGTTTTTTCCGCACGAGCAGAACAGCTTGGTCTCAGGTAGAACATGTTCTGTGTGTGATATTGGGATTCTTGCATGTCATTGAATGTAAAACAAAAGTTCCTGGTGAAAGTTCCACTGAGGTCAGTTTGTTCTGTACAAGCTCAGAGGTAGAGGCAAGGCAGCAAAGATAATTCACATCTGGTCTTCAGATTTATTGTGTAGGACAGGTGTGTAAGCAGCCTTCTCTTGGTTTACGGTATTTAATGCCGAGTTCACACTAGCAGCGATGGAGCAACAGGCTCTTTCACTGTCTGGAAGCCAGCGACATGAAGATATGAACATTTGTGGCTGCATGACCAGCGTGACGGCTACAAAAGAAGTTGAACTGGAATCAACTTTTTTCAGCTCAGTGAAGTGTCAATCAATCCCATGTATTTGTTTCATCATTTCTACTCTCCCCATTTCTCCCTGCAATTCCTTCTCCGTTCCGTAAAATAAAATCGAATTCTTGCTGTTATTCAGTTCCCAGTGCTACATTATTTAACGCTGCCTTTTCAATTTACGCAGTGTGGCTTGAGCAACACTTAAATGGTGACTCTGAGCCGCTAGTGTGAACACAGCATTAGGACACAGAGACAGGGCACTTGCTTTGCTAGAGCCTAGCGTCCCTTTAATTTCAAAATTTACCGGCCACCATCGCTCTTGGTAAAGGGCTCCAAAGGATGGTTGTTTAACTGCTAAACCTAACCAACTGCAGCCAGAATTTACCTGCATTTTGTTTGTGGCTGGTGTTAATCTCTCACCTTGCGTACAGTACAAATCCTAACAGAGGTGCACATGAAATGCACTGAATGATGCTCTGTGACACCAATGGTTAACTAGACGCGTCGCAATTCCGGGGAAATTGCAGAGTGTGGTTGCGCCGACGCCGGTCGCGGGTCGCGGCCGCCGGGACTCGAGGAATAGGCCGGGAGGAATAACGTCGGAGGCTGCGCCAATTACATTGTCACGTCTCTCATGAGATCGCTTGCGTTACATTTTGAAAGGATCGATCCACCCCGAAATAATGTTTTTGCATCAAACGGTTACATTTTGCGCATTTGTGGCGCCCCCTATGGGTCAAAGTGGAAATGCTTTTGGGAATTTGTTGAGTAAACCACCCTCGACATGTGATTCAAATGTGGGTTTGACTGGACCTTTCGTTTGTGATTTTTGGCATTTTTTGTAAAACAGGCCCCTCCCACAAATTTGGAAGCCAATTACGGAGGAACAGTAAGGACTATTACAATACCGTTTGGATATGTTTATCGCATTGGGTCCATAGATCTCGTGTACCGATTTGTGTGAGATTTGGAAAAAAATTGAAGGAAAAGGAGCAAAAAGTGTGTTTTGAAGAAAATTCAAAATGGCGGAAAATCTATCCTGACGCAAATGGGCGTGGCCTATATGGGAAGATGCGTCGTGACCCAAGGAATCCAGGGAAAAAGAAATTTTGATTTTACGACCTACGGTTCAAGAGTTATAGGCCAAAAGGTAAAGGGGGCTGTTATAGCGCCACCATGTGGCCGACTGGTGTGATTATTTTCTTAATAATTTTTCAAAAAACTATTAACCTCCCCTCCAAATCTTGTAACTGTAGCCCTTACGGTTTCCGAGAAAAAAATACTTGAATGGGAGTTTTTGCAATTCCCATTAAAGTGGATGGGGAAATTTAATGCAGAAATAAATCAATATCAAAAAATCTATCCTGACGCAAATGGGCGTGGCCTATATGGGGAGATGCGTAGTGACCCAAGGAATCCAGGTGAAAAGAAATTTTGATTTTCGGACCTACGGTTCAAGAGTTACGGGCCAAAACGTAAAGGGGGCTGTTATAGCGCCACCATGAGGCCGAATGGTGTGATATTTTTTTCAATAATTTCGGACAATATTATGAATTATCCCTCCAAATCTGATAACTCTAGCTCTTACGGTTTCTGAGAAAAAAATACTTGAATTTGAGTTTTGTCACTTTTCCATTAAAGCGGATGGGGCAAATTTAATGCACTAATAAATCAATATCAATTAAACTATTCAAACAATCTCTTAGCCCTATACAAGCGCACGATTCCCGATTTAGACGGTCATTTTGATATATGGCACAACATTAGGGGATAAAAACTGTGGGAGGAGATGCGTCTGAAAAAAAGTTTATCTATAAATAAATAAAGAAATAAAGAGTATAGAGTACTATAGTCTGGTTGCCCTGTTGGGCAACCACACTAATTACATTTTGTCTGTTTAGCTCGTTTGAAGCAGAGTGTGTTATCTATACGTTTTCTTCAACCCATTTTCTTTACGAAGCTATTAATATGGATTTATTCTGCCTATTTTTCCACATAGTTTAAATTATTTTATACCAACACGCACACACCCCTCGACACCAAACATCTCCATTCTGACCCCCGGGCTTCGAACCCTGGCTTATGAAATAATCAGTTGGTATTTATTTCAATCTGACGGGATATTCCTGCAGGATAAATTACTGACTGGTCCTTTAATCAGAGAGGATGTGATCCCCGGTGGCTGGAGGCCTCAGGGAGGTGTGGTTAGCTTATACAGCGGAGCGTGCCGCTTGCAGAGCAGGCGAGCGTAGCTATCGCATACAACTGTGTACCTACCAGCCTGCCATCCAAAACAACAACTGGGCCTTTACTAACCTCAGGAGTACTGCATACGCCCAGCTTCACAGAGATGTGCAGAGAAAGAGTGAAAGAAAGAGATGCAGTGAAATAAAGACATGGAAAAAAATACAGGCAGAGCACAATTACCTGAGGCCCCAACTGTGCTGCATGAATATCAGTAATGGTGCACATGAAATCTACACTGCGGAGACAGTGAGTTCAACGCTCAAAGTTTTAGTGGGTAGTACCTGCTATCTGCTGTATCCATATCTGCAGTTTTGTGCCTCTCTCTGCAATATTTGCACATTGTGTGTCAACAGTATACCGATTAACATAGGCTGTTACTCAAAAATTCCGACCTTAATTGGCAGACACAAATAGACAGACAGACAGACAGACAGACAAATAAATAGATGGACATGGGACAGATATTTATTTCCTTACTGACAGTTTATAATAATTATCAGTAAAAAACAATGCAAAGCTCAGTAAAAAACAATGCAAAGCTGTGTTGTGAGCTGCTTTGTTTTAAAGCTTGATTCCTGAAACTAGATTTTATTTCACAAAGTGCAGGATAGAACCAGTCCTCTTGTTATATATTTTATCTTTGCAATAAGGGACAGATTGTTCCCTTCATCATAGACCGATCTGCCAGTTTGCCTATGAAGCAGGCTGCATTGCACTGACTGGCACATCATAATTGTTATTATTATTTATTTATTTCAATATTTTTGAGAATGGGGCACACAGTGGGCACAAATAATTACTAGTGCCATATTGCGCACTACTCCCCTGCTCCAGCACAGATGAACAATTAATACAGCAGATTGGGGAGAAATGCCAATAAAGGGAACATATCCTGGGGCAGGGTGCAAAATGAGTGGGGAGGGCAGCGGAAGGAAGGGATAGGAGGGAGCACTGGAACGTGTTAGAGAAGAGGGAAAGGGTTTTGGGATTAAGCTTGCTGTGGTTTTAAACTCATTACCTTCTTTTTGTATAGCTCTTTGTCACAAAGTAGTACTGCTAAGAAACAATGCATTACAATGCCAAATAGCAGTTACTGCATGAGTAGGTCCTGCGTGACATTTTTAAACCACTTTAAACTTGGCATCCATATTTTTGGCATGTCATTACTGGCAAAAGATTTAAACAAATATTAGAATTTTCAACAATAGCAAATGTGAAAGCTCTGCCATTTTTGTTATTTGTCGTAGGACGAAGTATATAGGGCTTAAAGGGTTAATTGCTCCATTGACTAGAAATTGATTATTCAAAATATTCTTATCATTGACTTACATTATATGGTGAAACAGCTCTCAAAGTCACTCTTTTACCACGTAAACGAACACAAACAAAAATGATTTAGACAGTATAGAACATCGCCAAACCCAGTACTGTTTATTCTTTTAATAAAAATGTTAACTTCCTGTTGATTTTACTGTTTGAAGATCCGCATCCGCGGATCCAGTCCGGGTATTCTTCCTAATAAAAATGCCAAAATCAATGGTGATGTTCTTTATTGTCTGAATCAACTTTGTTTGCATTCGTACATGTGCGAAAAGAGTGACTTTGAGAGCTATTTCAGCGTACAATGTAAGTCAATGAGCAGCATATTTTTAATTCTCAATTTCTAATCAATGGAGCAATTTTTTAAAATTTCTTTTCCATCTTTGGAGTTACATCATGGCAAGGTAACTACACAACCCAAACCTCTACCTAAGTGATCTTGCCCTTTAAGTGGTTAAAACACTATTTAAATAATTGTTCATAATATTGCCTTTCCTGTGACTCAGATCAGTAGGAAAAACGGTGCACAATAGCAAAACACAGGCAAACCTTTTGTTTGCTGTTATAACAACCCCTTGTTTGAGTACGGCAGTGAGTTGCAGCAAAAAAGGAAGCAAGAAAAAGTCTTGTTTTGTGCTGAGTGTGAGTTCAGGTGGCTGGGTTAACAAGCTGCTCTTTACCCTCTGAGGTGACACGGGAAGGGATGGGGAAGGTTATTTTGATGCCAAGTCTGTATTATTGTTACATTGTTACCAATGAGACAGGTGTCTGGTGGGTGGGGGTGATGCCACCAGGGCGTTCTCAGGCACACCAAGGGGTTATGGCGTTGGCCCTCGAGTCTGAGCCTTCTCCACACCCATGCGCAAGAGAGCGCGCACACACGCACGCACGCACGCACGCACGCACGCACGCACACACACACACACACACACACACACACACACACACACACACACACACACACACACACACACACACACACACACACACACACACACACACACACACACACACACACAGTCACAGAGTCACAGTCACACACTGAGATTCACACCCATTTTTCTCCCTCATATACAGTACATACTGTTTCTGTTTCTCATGGATGCACACATGCTTCGTTAACACACACACATGTTTAATCCTGAACCCCAGGGAGCATAACAGTCAACATTCCCCTTGGGGCAAACCTCTTTAACTAACACAAGTCGCACAAATAAGCAGGTCGACCAATCCACAAATTGAAGTGGGAGGGCAGGTGTTAACTGTGTGATCACTGTAGGTGACTGGATCTCATTCTCGGGTGATGTTGAAGCGAGCGTATTTGTCTGCCGTTCACTGCCTTCACAGGCAGGATACCGCTACAGATTACCGACTCATCGTCACACTTTATCCGTTTGGATTTCAAAACACAGTGCCCATTACACCTGTTTCTACAATTCAGGCCATTGGATGCCCCCCCAAATAAATTAAAAAATAACTGATAAGAAAAGAAAAGCGGCTAAAAACGAGCAAAATGTGTGTTCTTGAGAGAGGGAGGGGGGGGTTGTAGAGTAATGAAGAAGCTGGAAGCATAAAAGATGTAATATAAAATATTGAGGGGGGGATGGTGGTAAGAGAAAAGACTTTAGAAGTTTTTAATGAGTGCTGGCGCCACTCCCGGGCACAGGGTGATGATGAGGAGTGGAGGGGGGGTGATGGGAAGAGGGAAAGTAGAGATGAGGAGATGAGGCGGCAGGGGTGATGGAGAGAGCCACAGGGGTGCTGACTCCCAACAGATGTCACACTGCCAGTGACACTCCACGCTCCCTCCTCTGTCCTCTCTGACACCCCTTCACCTTTCCCCTCCCTCCCTCCTTCCCCCACTCCCTCCCTCCTGTCCTGTGACTTGGTGCTCACCTCGCTGTGCTCCGTCACTCTGTCGCTCTCTCTTTGACTTTTCTTTTATGTACTCGTGTGCTGTAACTCTCATTAAAAATGTCGCAAAACTGATAATTATTAGCAGCAGGCAAAACTGTACTTGTAACCTTTGCCTACAGGGCTTACAGTCATCTGGGCAATCCGTGAGATTTATGTCCGACCTAGGATTCGAACCCCGGTCTCCCGCACAGCAAATGAAATTTCTACCACTTACAAAGAAAGAACGCACACTTGGGCAGGAGAGATTTTTCCTTTGAGCTTCAGACAGCAGCACTTTCTCAATAGCGGAGTGGGTAGACCACTGACGTTGTGTTACTTATATTGTGTTGACATTCACTATCGGTCAAAGTATAATTTTATTTACAAAAAGGGTAAGTTCTGGATAGCACCTAACTAGTAGAAGAGTTTGCTGTCAGACGAGCAAGTCAGTGATGGTATTGTCTTGATATTGATGCCAGCGGTTAAAGAATGACGGCACATTTCATTTGTTCTTAAGTTAGGCAGTTGATAGTCTCATAAAGCTGATAATAATATCAGTAGAGTCATGGCAGAATTATGAATTTACATAAGTTCTACGTTTCAGAAATGACTGTGGTTCAGAACCAAAAGAACACTTATGGGCCTGTTTCTGGTTGCAAAATAATGTTTTTAGTAAGATCGTATCCCAGCAGCATCCCAGAGGTAGAATTTAATCAATTTTGATCCCAAGTTGAAAAGTTTTCAGAACCACTGTTCATTTGCACAGTAATCCTGTGTTAATTTAACTTAAAAGAATGTACAAATAGAACCAAATTGGCCTTTACCTCGGACCCTTACTTGTCAATTAGGTTCCATTTGTACAGCCTTTGAGTTAAATTAACTCTGAGAATTTACTGTGTGAACAGCCTCTACTTGCTATTCCCACTGTCCCACCTCCTTCTCTATTTTAACCCCATCTCTTGTTATCCAGACTCCATACCATGTGAACCTGTTGCTGGCAGGCTATGATGAGGCAGATGGTCCAGGTCTCTTCTACATGGACTATTTGGCTGCGATGGCCAAAGCCCCCTTCGCTGCTCATGGCTACGGAGCACACCTGACCCTCTCCATCCTCGATCAATACTACAAACCAGGTCAGTAAATGCGTGAAATGCTTCATACAGCAAATTCTTTACATCCAACATTTTAGATATTTAGTTGAAAAATTGTAAAGAACGAGTAAGCAACCTGCTATGCTAAGATCAGTTGGACGTCGCTGAATGATTTGGGTTATGTGCACTGTCAGTAGCAGGAGATGTTTTTCTTACCAGCCTCTAGATGCTAAAAATAAGTCACTTATGAATTGAACCTGTTGCCAAAGTAACTTGTGAAAATGCTTTCTATTTTATCTACATGGAAACCTACATTTTCTATTCTATGAACACGGGTGCACATAACTGGTGCGCAGGTGCGCACCCAAAATAAAAAATGCGCACCACATCAGACGACACGAGGTGCTTTTACGTACCAACAGCTGGGACAGGAATTTCCAAGCTTTTATTTTTTAGCAAAACTAAAAAATAAAAGCCTGGAGATCGAGGCTAGGAATTAACTTCCTGAAGCCACACTCACAATCACGCTAAAGCATGCGTCGGCCCCATACACAGCCATTAGGCGGAGGGGGAGAGGACGCATGCTGCACGTGATTGTGTGAGTGTCTCGCATCGCCTCGCATTGCCTCGCTGCGTGCACGCAGCCAGCAGCGGCTGTTAGAGGCACTCGTCACCGATGATGAACGCACCGTGATGGTTCAAAATATGCCGTGAACGTCCCAATCTGGCGGATAAAAGCAGCGCAGCACAGTGCACCAACCTTGGGGGCTTCACCAAACGGTGTGAGAAAAAAAAACGGCGAAAATCGGCGGAATTTGGAAGCAGAGCGTCCTTTTTTTTTTTTCTCGTGCAGGACAAAACGGGACGGGACCATTTGATTGTTGCGCACCAAGTCCAGAGATGCTGCTAGCCCTGCGTCCTGTGTCTCTGACGCACCTTTTTAATAAAGGACGCATTAAACCAACCATCACTGCGTCCACGGGACGCATACAACTAAAGCGAGCCGTGAGCCACGCAGCCCTGCTCCAAAGCGAGCCGCGCACCAAACCGAGCCGCAACCCGCGAGCCAAACTGGGCCGCGACCCGCGAGCCAAACCGGGCCGTGACCCGCGCACCAAACCGGGCCGCGACCCGCGCGCCAAACCGAACCGCGAGCCGAAACACCGACGCGCGTTGTTTTCAGATCGTTATTTTCGGTGCAACACAAGCATAAATCATTTGAAGGGAATCCCACTTTTTAAGAAGAAAACACCAGAGAAATAAATACTGTTGCAAACATCTACTTTTCTTAAACAAATATCTCTGTTCCGTTTACATTCTCTTCCCCCTTCCACAAAGTGTCGTTGTTCTTTAGTTCCTATCTATCTCTGCTCCTATGAAGTGTACATTATCTTTTTCATAGTATTATTATGAACTTTATATCGTAGTTTGTACCCTGTATTCTGAGTTTATGACTACAACAAGTAGCATAATAGAATGTACATTAGGACAGTGGTTCTCAACCTGTGGGTCAGGACCCCCAGGGGGGTCCCCACATGATTTTGGGGGGGTCCCCAGATGACAGTGAAGTCACAATTTAAGGACTTTTAAGATATTTTTAATACCTCAAGAAAGAAAAGAAAAAAGACTATTACTGCATCAAAACTATTCAACAAACTATACTATAATAAATACGGGCAAAATTGTGAAATAATATAAGAAAGAAGCGATCTACAAGCAAGGTTTTGTGAGCTTGTAGATCGGATTTACAAAAAAAAAAACTACCTTGTAGATCTGCTATTCTCACAATATGTATCTGTGGAACAGAGTCAAACTAAATTAAATGCTAAATTGAACTCCTAATTCCAAGTGCTTCCTCGGGGGGTCCCCAGTTCAAATATGATTATTTTGGGGGGTCGCTGCCTGAAAAGGTTGAGATCCACTGCATTAGGATATAATGTACACAGTCACACACACATAGACGATATGGAGATTGGAGATCAAAGAAAACGATAGAAGGGGGGGGGGGGGGGGGCGTGTAATTGGGGACCCATAAAATGTTTCTGGGACCCATTTGAATGACCACCTGTGGGTCCCGGGACCCATTACATTGAAAACCTAGCAACATCACTGAAGTCACATCTCCAGGTGCTCTTCTGAGTACTAGACCTAAAAAGTTATGTGCACCCCTGTCTATGAAACAATCCACAATATTTGCTGATAAATACAGTGCCTGGAGAGGCCTGAAATGCTGTCCTTGTGGCATTGTATTTTGGGGGTCTACCATCCGTATAGGACGGTCAAAGCAACCAGAAAACTCCTTGTGCCAAAAATGACCACTTACAGATACAGTATATAGACAGAGTTGTGGTTGGGTATGACACAAATCAACGTTCATCAATCAATGGTGATTGGTAAGGACTAATCTCTGTCTTTTATTCTCCAGTTGTCCTCACAAAAGTAACACAATTCAGTCATTTTATCATGCTAATACTGTATATCATATATTTAGTAATACTGTTTTTACAACGACCAGCTGACCAGCAGCATGGATGAAGTGGTTGCTTTGTATGTCACAGTCAAACCCTCACTCCGAGGACCATTGGAACTAATGCCCTTCATTACTGATGCACTGAAAGACTTGAATTAGCTGGACACCAATCTTACATTGCAGTATCAATGACGTATTGCTACTGCAATGTAAGATTGGTGTCCAGCTAATTCAATTGGGGGAAAATGGAAAGGAAACAGTGGAAGCATGCATGATCACTATTGACCAACTTGTTACACTCTATAACATATCACCTTACATTTGTAATCTTCAGTACTATAATTTTTATTAGAATTGTATTAGGCAGTGACATTTGCAAATTATGTTCAAAATATTTTATTGTAATCTGACAAAACACTATAACAGTGATCACAAAATCTTGTTGATCTTAAATTAGTTCGAGCAACATCTGACAGGTTTCAGTAGCTCAAAAGAACAAGGACATTGTGACAGGAGGACATAGTTAGCTAGTGGCTGTTGACACACTTTGAGTACTGCAGAGATCTTGCCACTAGGTTGTCATCTCTCTAACCACTACTAGGCCATCCACTTGTTAGACTTGATCTGCCTTGATATGACACAGTGGAGAGTGACATGAAGGCCAGGAGACAGACAGATATGCTGTGACAAGAGATGCTATAGAATCATATCCATTACTTCTCAGGCACCTCACGTATCGGCTTTGCCTTTTGAGCAATGTATATGTAATGGGTGATGATCTGCTATTGGTGATTTGGGCCAAATTTGACTTCATGTTTTAATACTTTTTTTAAACACAAAGCACTATCGTAACAAACAAAGGTTGCTGGCAAAGACCATTCATGGAGGAAAAATAAGCAAATAATCTATAACCCACATACAGTACCTGCATGTCAATTCCATCTGAGTTTCATGTTGTAACCCAACACTTCTCTCTGTCCCTGAGACTATATTGTCTCGTGTTTTTGGGGTTTAACAAAACCCTTGCAGACCCCTTTCTTCCCATGTATTGCGATACAACCATTTAATCTCTTTTGTCATCTAAAATGCAGAATTTCAATTGTCTTATTTTCTGTTCATTGCTTTTTTATCTCCTTTTATAGATCTGACCCGTGATGAAGCAGTGGATCTGGTGAAGAAGTGTGCAGAGGAAGTACGTCTGAATTGTTTTTTAATTTAAAGTTGGTTAGTGAATGTGTATGATGCTTGCTCACTTAGCTTCCCGTTTTCTCCACTGCTCATTTTAACAAGGCACTCTGTGAGATGTCAAAAGTGT
Source organism: Gymnoscopelus microlampas (assembly GCF_963454915.1). NCBI lineage: Eukaryota > Metazoa > Chordata > Actinopteri > Myctophiformes > Myctophidae > Gymnoscopelus > Gymnoscopelus microlampas. The sequence goes on along the minus strand of NC_139952.1, from coordinate 15,187,061 downwards.
GCGCGTGGGGCACATCCCCATCAAATGAATCAATGAATCATCAAATGATGACTTAATGCTTTGACAGTCATTAATCCACTATTCTGACATCGCTTCATCATATTCTCTCTCCCTTCCAGCTCAACAAGCGCTTCATCTTGAACCTTCCCTCCTTCAATGTGCGTTTGATAGACAAGGAAGGCATCCATGACCTGGAGAAGATCACCCTCGGCGCCAAGTGACCGATTCCTATTCAACTACCAACCCTCAAACCCTTGTTTCTTTCGTACCATTGACCTTCTTGCTCTTTATGTTTCAATAAAAAGTGCACTGTTGATATACAAGCATGTGGTCCTCTGATGTTGTTTACAAGAAGTCTGCTCATCTCTGCATAGACCCCAGCCCTCAGCTGCATATTAAAGTCATGTTTGTACAGTATGTATATATAGTGTGTATATTGAGTTTTATGCAGGTCTGAGTTATGTAAAATTACAGGAAATGATTTTATGAATTTCCAGGCCTGAAAAGGGTTTACAGAAAATGTGATATACTTTCAAAATACAGTTATAGCTGTTAAGCATAATGTGCGAAGCCCACAATGTCCTTTCCCACGTGCCATAATGTAAGCAAACTGCAGCAGTGTTGTTCCAACTCTGTAGATTGAACATTTCAGAATAAGGGGACACTCCATATCAATGCACATTATTTGCTTCCATTCAGCTACAAGAACATTAACCACTTTCAACCTGGTGTCCCATTTTGGGTATGTCATACTGGTGAGAATGCACACACACTGGCAAAAATTGCACATCTACACGCTCAAGTATGATATGAGCTTGTAGATGAGCTATTGTTGTGCGACAACGTTGTACAACAATTTATAAAATGGGGCATAACCATGTTCAACCTGGCGTTCCTATTTTGGCCTTATCATAGGCAAGCATTTAGAAACATTTCAAAAAATATTCACAATTGTGAAATCGTCTTATCAGCTATTCGTTGTACAACAAAGTAAGGCTTCATGCGGTCAGGCACTGATGTTGGGTGATTATGCCTGGCTCGAATCTGTTCCAATTCATTCCAAAAGTCAAGTTATTCCTCACTGATCTCAAACCATTTCTGTTTGGAGGGCACAGGGGGAATCATCATTCTGAAATGGGGAAATAGCCTTCCATGAACTTGCCAATGCCACAAAATTGGAAGCATACAATATACAATTAGAATGTCAGTGTAGTTGGAGAATTAAGATTTCAATACAGTGGAACAAAGGGCACTAAAGAGACACAAATGTGAACGCGTGTCCACTGACCTTTGGTCATATAGTGAACCTTCATTTGACCACTGAAGCTGTGTGCATGGGGAAGAAGATAAAGAAATGTGAAAATACTTGAGATTGAATGGCTATAATTAATTGGATGGAAGTGTATCATTGTATATTTACATCCCAACGTTTTATTTTTCTATACAGTTATACAGCCAGGTGAGGAAAACTGGGCCAGATTCAGAGCATCAACACCACCATAATACTGTTTGTGTGAGCAAGCGAGAAAGTGTAGATATCTGTGTGTGTGTGTGTGTGTGTGTGTGTGTGTGTGTGTGTGTGTGTGTGTGTGTGTGTGTGTGTGTGTGTGTGTGTGTGTGTGTGTGTGTGTGTGTGTACTGTCAGGTGTAAATGTATACATGTTCCTTTAATAGTTACTGTGTGCACACCCCTATATGTCTTCCAGTGTGTGTGGGTCTGTGTATTGCTTCCTGAGAATGTGTGTGTGTGTGTGTGTGTGTGTGTGTGTGTGTGTGTGTGTGTGTGTGTGTCTCTCTCTCTCCACCATCACCTCCTCTCCCCTCCCACCACAGACAGGTGATTAATAAACATTAAACAATCCCTACTCTCCCAAACACACCGGAATCTGACGGGAAGAGCAGCATATGTTTGCCTGCAGGCACAGAGAGATGGGGAGCAGCCCCGCTGAGTGTCAGTGTTAGGAGGGAGGGAGGCAGAGAGAGAAGAGAAGAGAGGGGTAGGGTGGGGTAGGTAGGTTTCAGAATGGGAGATGATAAAGGTACAGGGGGAATTGACACCAGGGGTGATGAGATGGAGAAAGGGAAGGAGGTAAGAGTAGCACAAGTAAAAAATAAAGAGTGTGTGTAGTCTCCGGAAAACACTAATTGTATATTATCCTGGTTATACAAAGAACAACGAACAAATAGGTGTGTGTGTGTGTGTGTGTGTGTGTGTGTGTGTGTGTGTGTGTGTGTGTGTGTGTAGTCGGAGAGAGGCGAGCGCTAAAAAGAAACACGTTGTATAACAGTATAACAGATTGGTTGAGAGGGAACTGAGGTACTCTGTTTATTGTGTGCTGGGGATCACGTTGAACTCCCTGCTCTCCCAGGTACAATGTTCAGGGCCGCTGCTGTTGTGACACCGCTGATGTTACTGCTGTTGCCTGCCAGGATGCTACAGTAGCACTCGTGCTGCCGCTGCTGCTGGTGTCTCACTGGGGATGACTCCAACCCCATTGGGGTCCTGCGTAAATGGGCTCTGAATCTTGAGTGGTCCCTTGGGGTATGCACGCTTGCATCAGTAATTATTATTTTCTCTTAAGTGTGATTTTGTGTGTGTGTGTGTGTGTGTGTGTGTGTGTGTGTGTGTGTGTGTGTGTCAGAGAGAGAGAGAGAGAGAGAGTGAAAGGGAGAGAGAGGCAGATTGGAGACAGGCCAATCTGGTGAATGATTTTGTGTAACCATTTGTGATTGCAACATGATAAATTAAATACAATGGCCTGCTGTCATCTTTGTGTTTTCCGTTATGTGATACAATGCTATTAGGTGTACAATATGTATTCTATCTGTCACCCATTGTAACTCAGGATGGTGCTGCTGGATAGATAATTCACATTATTTCCCGATGCATAGTAGCATCAGTGGAAACCATAAAATTCACACTGTTGTTATCAGCTGTTAATTCTTTAATAATATATTACATTTATGCCGTAATACAATAATAATAACAACAGTAATAACATTAATAAACATACACAGAAGTACAAAATGATTTACATTATTTTTGTAAGTTACCGACACGAATCCCTACTCACTTGAAAAAATAAATTAAATTAAATAACAGCAAAAAAGAAAAGAAAAGAAAAACACCTTTCTCATTTAGCTGCCTTTGACTCCAACCCCCCCCCCCCCCACATATCTAACTAGAAAACCATTCACCCACTTCACCGCTCATCCAGTGGGGTGGAGTTAGAACTCTTCCAACGTTCCAGAGGAGCAAAGAGCATGTTGTTGTTGTTGTCTTGGATATGGCTTCTCATGAGCACTGAGAGCTCCCGATCGCGCTCAGTTCAAAATGTGTGTATGAGTAAAGGAAGGGGTTGTGCGAACGCAGGTCAAAATACCATATGGAACAACAAAAATGAACAGAAAAACATAGCCATACGTAGAAATTCATCCAGAAGAGTCATTTTTTTTGCCCACAGGGTGGTACAGTATATGCCATCACACAAACTGGCTATTGACAGAGGTCCATGCGTCATTTTGAGCGAGGGAGGGGCTGACATAACAGCACAAAAACCATACTTCCCTGCTCTCTCTCAACAGCAGGGACTGCAGGGGCTCTGGGAGGCAAAGGTCTCCGTCTTTGTCCTTTAGAAAGAAATCAAAGGAGGGCAGACACAGAGACACAGAGGGACACGTGTCAGCTTTGTCCCCTCCTGTCTCCCTACTTTTCCGTCCCTCCTTGATGTTGACCTCTCCATCTGTCCATTTCATCTACCTCCTCTATTTGCGGTGCTTCAGTTCCTTCTCGTGGTGGCTCTTCCCTCCGCCTTCTCCCTTGTCCAGCATTTTGATAGCTTCCATCAGGTAACTCTGGAAGGCAGAGAGTGCGGCACAGATTGCCGGGGTGCCAAAGCCATGGGTGAGCAGGCTGAAGTGAGTGAGGCTGCCCTGGACGCCTGGCTCCAAGCACGGGGTGGGTCTGCTGGCGCCCAGCGGAGAACGGTCACTTGACATGAGGTCCAGAAACTCCTTACAGATTTCCCTAAGAGAGAGAAGAATGGAGAGAAGATGGGGAGGGAAGGAAGGAAACAGGGAGAGGGTGCTTAGTAGGGCTGAATAGTTCATCATAAAACAATATGAACTTCTGCAATTTACAAATCACAGAGGTTGCAACTAATTGCTGCAATTAATTGGGAATTGAATATTGCCTATAGAAGCAGATAAAGGTGGGATTATCTCCTGGAAGTTTGAGCTAAAATTGTACGGAAATATGGTAATTATTCAAAAATATAAATAGAAAACTGTCTAACTTGGTCAGTAGTAATGTAAAGTATTCCTAAATTGTAGCCAATGGGCTAAACATACAACACTGGTCCTTTAAATATCAATTTATGTTGTCCATTAATAACGTTATGGTAGGTATTTTGAAGTGTAAACTGTATTGGACCTATTTAAAAATGTGATTTCACATTTACTAGCAATCAGAGTATTGGTCTGAAAAGGTACAATTAGATATCTATCCCAAATCGTTCATCCCTAGTGGTTAAAGAATGGTTAGAGAATAATTTGCTGTAGTTTTTCAATTAGTTGCACCACATGTAAATTATATCATACAATGTTGAAAGCAAATCCAGGTTAGTATTTGAAAAATACTGTTGTTTTCAAACTTGATTTATATTTTCACTTTTAATGGGCTAACAGCCCTCATTGACACTGCCACCACTCACCAAGTGACCATATCACATGATCCTTGCCCCCCCCTTAAGCCATGCTGAACCCTCCTCCCCTCCAACCGCAGATACAAACAAAGGTTGTTATAGTTAACCACACAAACCCTAGCATCCCTATTCTGCGCATGTCATAGTAGGGGAAAATTTGGCAAAAAATTGTGAGCTATTTTCAAAAAGAGATTTGGTGTAGACTAGAGCATGGGTCTTCAACAGAGGGACCCTTGTGGTTCCTCAGAGTTACAGGGAGGCCACCAAATCTTTGTATGAAAGGATAATTATTTTTTACATTAATCACCCTGGCATCCCTATTCTGAGGACCTTAGCTAAAAATAGCTGAGCCTGTAAATCGGCTATTTGCGGCAAAGACGTTACTGTAGAGGGGGAAAAGGAGCAGACTAATTATAGAATGAAAGGTCAAGTTTACTAAGTATTGAGGGTTAAGTGGTTAAATGTCTGGAAAATACACATTAACATCAATTCAACATACACTGATGATAGTGCTGTCAAGAAAATCTATGAAGCTATCTATAAAATCTATGAAAAAGTTTAATCTGCAACACAATTGTATACAATATGTAGTGGGGGTCCCTGCTTCATCTCTCTCTCAGCTAAGGGGTCCTTGGCCTGAAAAACCTTGAAGATCCCTGGTGTAGAGGAAAAAAGGAGTATAGACCCCTGGGGGATGCCGTCAACAAAGTACGTATAGGATTTAATGGTTAACTAAAACTAAAAGGTAAGACGTAACTGAAACAAATAAAAAGTAAAGTGAAAAAAAGAATGAACTAAAATAAATGATAGAAAACTAACTGAAACTAAATATAATTGCATGTAAAATCCACTTTGTTTGAGTTTTCCCACAATCACATCTTATGGCATCCTAACTTTTTTTAAATAATATTTTTTATTGAGTGAGTAAGTACAGGTTATAACGGAGGTATCTTTGACAAATCACAAACCATAAGCATTTCTTCAAACAAAAATTCAAGGGACAACAGGTTTTGTTTCTCAACGTTAATTGTCCAAATATAGTGCACATTTATTTATTTGTAAACTACCCAGCTTTTTTCTTTTTTTCTTACATACAATCCTCTCTTATTTGCGCATTTGTACTTCTGCACATACTCTCTCTTTCATTCACACACAAAACGAACACACACACAAAACGAACCAGAACAACACAACACTCATACTAGGTTCCTTAGGGTTTGAAATTGCTGTGTGACTCTGCAGCTCCATCCCATCTACAAGGCCTCATAAATCCTAACTTTTTCAGCTTCTATCAATCAAGGCTTTCCTCATAATACCTGAAAAACCATGAAAGCTAAACTAAAACTAGCCAATTCCTAAAACTAAAACTACTTATATACTCGTGAAATGAACTAACCCAAACTGGGAAAAAAAAAAAAAAAAAAGATCAATATTTCAAAAGCTGCCTTCGCCGAAGAGATTTGGTGTAGAGGGGAAAAAGGTATAAACCATTGGGAGTCCCCAGTCAACAAAGGATATCGGGTTTAAGTGGTTAACCCATTAAAACCGGGAAAGCATCTGTGTCATTTGAGATTTTTGCGTTGGCTATTCAAAACATTGCAGATGTACAAGCTCACAGCGTGTCACTTTGTGCCACGCTGCAAGCTTGTACATCTGCTATTTTTGAACATTTTTGAAAAATCTTGAAAGTGTGAGAACTTTAAAAGTGAAGCACGTACTTGGTGGCCAGCAGCATGCTGCGTCTGGTGGGCAGCTGGTCTGGCTCGCTCTGCCTGCACAGGTACTCTGCCGTGGCTCGGGCTGGGAACTCAGTCTCACACACGTAACCAAAGTCCCTTGCCAGGTGTACAGCCTCGCCTACAAAAAAAACAAAACATGGAAGGATAGCATGAAGTCAGTGGTTCTCAAACATATTGCTCAGTGGTAATTACTTCATCAAGGCATACTTCTATCAAATTAGGTTTCAGTTTCAGGGCTTTTTTTCCCCCAGATGATGAACACAGTGGTATATAACGTATCCCTCACACTGGGTTTTCATGTCAAGGACCCCCAAATTGATATTTGTATTTGGTCACGGACCTCCATTGAAAAAATATTTTGTGCCAGGTACCCCCATAAGAGAAGAATTGTCAAGACATTTGTCAAGATTTGTCTAAATCTTTCAAAAACAGCAGATCTACAATCTCACATACATATATTGTGAGCTTGTAGATTCGAACAGCTGAGAAATAAATTAGAGCTCCTCGTTTTGCAGGGGACCCCCCTGGGCCCCCCTGAAGGACCCCTGGGGGTCCCCAAAACTCACTTTTAGAACCAGTGGAATAAAGAACCAGGAGAGAAAGAGTATGAGAGCGCATTTCATCCGTTTTGTCCTTCATTCTTGATTTGTGTGTGTATGCGTGCGTGCATGTGTGCGTGCCTACATGTACGTGTGTGTGTGTATGTGTATGCATGTACAAGGTTGTGTGCATCCATGCGGACATGCATCCTTTGAGTGTTTATTCGTGCTTGATCATGCGATTTCTATGTGATTATGTGTCTCTGGCTGTCAAGATATATAGAGGTCACTCATCTTCAGTGTGTGTGTGTGTGTGTGTGTGTGTGTGTGTGTGTGTGTGTGTGTGTGTGTGTGTGAGTGGAGGGGGGGTGTCCTACCCTCTACTAGAGACGTTAGCAGAGTGACGTTGGCTGCCTTGCGTCGCCCGGCGGGCAGGTTGAGGCCAATCTTCTCCAGACGCTCCCGCAGACAGCGGCCACCATTCTTTGACTTCGCCCTGAGGGAGGACAGGAAACAGAGAGAGCAGTTTTAGCAGACTGTGTGCGTGCGTGCGAGCGTGCACATACTTGCCTGCCAGTTTATATGTCTTTATTTACTAGTGCATGTACATGTACATATGTATGTTTGTTTGTATATGTAACTTTGAATGCATTTTGTGTGTGATTGAACGCTAATACAAAGTCAGTGTGTGTGTGTGTGTGTGTGTGTGTGTGTGTGTGTGTGTGTGTGTGTGTGTGTGTGTGTGTGTGTGTGTGTGTGTGTGTGTGTGTGTGTGTGTGTGTGTGTGTGTGTGTGTGTGTTTACATGGCAACTAGATTTGAACTGGAGCTGAAGTCTCCTTATGGTCACTGTCTGTAGCAGTACTGTAGTGTTATCTTCTCTAACTCTTGTGTATATGAACAGTGTGTGCTCTCTAAAACTTGCCTGGAACTGGACAATGATTATTGTAATCTGAAGCTGTGGCTTATTTAATTTAATTGCTGCTTTACATGCTGACCCACAACCCATTTTGGGTTCTGAGTACATATTTTAACCCTATATTTCATTTACCAGGGTCCCCCAGGAGTCTATCACTAAGTTTATCACTTTGCCGATAATAGCTGATCTACAAGCTCTTTTTCGCAGCTATTTTCGCCGAATGTTTGCCTATATTTGTAGAAGGTTTGCCCATTATGACATGCCCAGAATAGGGATGCAAGGGTTTATGTTTTTATTCTTAACCACGTGAATTCTAGTGTCCCTATTTTGGGGGGAAACATTCAACATTCATTGCAGCGCATTGTGAGCTTGTAGATTGGCTATTGTCGGCAAAGGTTTGGGGTAGAGGAAAAAAGGAGGGACCCTAGTATAGACCCCTGGGGGACTCCAGTCAGTGAAGTACAAAGGGTTGAAGTGGTTAATATCTTTGCACACACAGGCTGGCCATACACTAATAAAACCTGATCTACATGTTACACCCTCACGTCTCCCGTTTCCCCTCACCTGCGGAGGACTCCCCCAAGCAGGGAGGCGTTGAGGCACTCGGGAGGGGACAGTCGTCGCTGGACCTCCCCTACGGTGACCTTATACTTGGACGTGGAGCTGAGCAGGGAGAGACGGCCTGGCACGGAGCAGAAGACCTCTGCTGGGTTTGAGACCGATCCCATACCTAGACCTTCTTTACTGAGTGATAGGGCCGTCAGGGATGAACCGTTCAACTTGGACGGGATGGGAACTGGTGGGAGACAATGAAAGGGGACAAGGGGAGAGAGGAGGAGCGAGGAGGTGGGAAAGAAAGGAAATGGAAGAGAGAGACAAAAAGAGAGAATACAAAGGTGAAGGGGGTGAGGGGATAGGAGAAAAAA
>NC_139952.1:15035736-15173236 GCF_963454915.1 Gymnoscopelus microlampas | reverse complement strand
AAAGTGTATGCAATCGTGCCTCACAATGCTCACAATGCTTCGCATCGTGAGGCATCGTGAGCTTGTAGATCAGCTATTTTCAAATCGCCGAAAAATGTATTATGTATATAGGGTTGAAGTGGTTGAGGAAAAGCAGAGATTATTCAACAGGCCAGGCCACTCAACGAAATGCTGACTTGGAATTTAAAACATACCTAGCTTGTAGAGCTTGTAGATCAGCTATTTTCAAATCGCCGAAAAATGTATTATGTATATAGGGTTGAAGTGGTTGAGGAAAAGCAGAGATTATTCAACAGGCCAGGCCACTCAACGAAATGCTGACTTGGAATTTAAAACATACCTATTATTATTTCCTTTTTTCCAAACGGATTTATGGAAATATTATAATGTTTATTTGACCTTAATTGTTGACATTTGCACGTGTCAGATAAAGGCCCATAATAGCAACTTTCCATTGAACAATAGAGTCTTATAGCGCCATTCAGGAGCATTTTAATGGTAGTTTTATTTTAGATTTTACGTCTAAAAATGTATGTTTTTTTTGTTTGTTTTTTTACTATATAGCGATATACTTTATATATAAGAACCCGAGCAATTTCTGATGAACAAGTCATTGCATCCTGCCAGATTAGGCTCCATCGATCAATCATTTTAATCACCATTTAGACGGGCAAAAGAAGCCCTTCAAATAAATTCTGAGTTGCATAAAATGAGAGCAATAGTTAAGCTAATTTCTTTCAGTTACAATAATTATTTTAAAAGCTAATTAATGATGACGTGAATTAATTGAGAAATGTTTCGCACGTAGAACTGCCTCCGGGCCTTACCTATAAATATGGGGCCTCTCAGGCTCATTTATAGAGATTGATTGCACCTTTTAGCTTGTTTTACTAATAATGCCAGTGAATGCGATCTGACAATTAAGTTGATTCTGAATTATTATATCGAACAATATGGCTGCAGAGCCATAATCAGGTCAAATAGAATGGCCTTATGGTTCACACATGCATGGGACTTAGGTGCGTGCGTGTGAATGGTGACCCTGACGCACGGACGGTGATCTCTGCGGTGTCACAGATCCAATGAACGGGAGATGCAAGCAAAGGCGCTATTACACTGTTTCCCAAACAGTGGCTTGGGACCCATTTGCGGGTCGCAGATCCATTTTACGTGGGTAGCGAGTGAATATTCCTTTATTTTTTGATTCCTAAATGTTGTCATTAATTATTGTTATTTTAAGGATTTACAGATTTCCCCAAAATGCACACATTTTCGATTCAAACAAACAAACACAGCCTATTTCAAAAATAATTTCATGAATAAAATACAAATAATCAAAGAAATTCCTATAGGTTAGAAAACAAAATGTGTAATTAGTAGTGAAAATAGCAGATCCACAAGCTCGCAATGTGGTGCAAAGCCATGCATTGTGAGCTTGTAGATCTGCTATTTTCACCAGTTTGGGTCCCAGGCAAACATCTGATTTCGATACACGGGACTTCGTGGAAACAAGCCATATAGTGCTTTCTTGGGTTCAATCCTTTTAGCACTGTATAATATTTGTATGTTTTGCAAACTGTTAATCAAGTATTCAATCAATAAATCAATCAGCTGTAAAGTTTAGGAACCCCTGTGCTATTTAAGCCAAAAAAGTCAACTCACCTGCAACTCCTCCAGGCCGTGGTGTCCGAGGTGCATCCCGAGAGGACCGTCCCCGAGCGCGGCGGCTCCCTCCCCGGCGTGGAGGCCGTGGAGCAGCCGGGGCACGACGCCCCCGTACTCCCCCCGCCGGGGGTCGAGGCTCAGAGCCCGGTGAGACTGTGACAGGAGACCCCCCTCCTCGGACCCTCTCCTCTGCGAGACCGAGTGCCACGCCGCCTGATGCTGGTGATGCTGGTGGATGGAGTTGATGGTCGGATAGGGATCCGAGAGGTGGGAATAGTCCTGGTGGCTCTGGGAGTACGACAGGGAGGACTGGGGGTACGGAGGGGGGAAGTAGGGGGGCTGGAAGTCGGAGGCCGGAGTGTGGCAGAGCGGGGGGGCCGAGGAGTAGGCCGTCTGGTTGAGGGAGGATGACAGCTGGGAGAGGCGAGGCGAGGAGCCGGTCAGACCGTCTGCGCGCTCCTAGAGAAAGAGAGAAAAGTTGATCAGTGTTTTATACAGCTCAGCTCTACCACCTTTACAAATAATCAGATAAAATAATGTATTTTCATTTGAATAAACTATTTCTGCTATTACAAAAACAAATATCGTTATATGGTCTAATTTGACCCACTGTTTCTCAAACAGTGGGTCGGGACCCATGTTTGGGTCGCGGACCAATTTGTATGGGTCGCGAGTAAATATCCCATTTTTTGTCTTCCATAAAATAAAATAAAAAAATATATATTTCAAAAGATTTTTTTTTAAAGTTTTTTTTTAAATCACAACTCAATTAAATGAATTCCAACATATTTCAGAAGTATTTCCTAAATAAAACACAATAGATCAAACCATTTCCATAAATAAATTAAAAAGCGTTTAAGAAGTAGTGAAAATAGCCGAACTAAAGCTCACAGTGTGAAGCATTGTGAGCTTGTAGATCTGCTATTTTCAGTATTTTGGGTCCCGGGCGAATGTATAATTTCTCTCTTGGGTCACAGGCTAAAAAAGTTTGGGAACCACTGGTCTAATTTAAACCCCAATAAACGAGGCTCATCATGGCTACCCAATAGACTAATAACGAAAACAATATTACAAAATAGTTTTGATACAAATGGACCATAATAAAAAGGAATACAAATGAATACAATGAATTCCCATTAAAACAATTGTATCACCACCTCAGAAAAAAGCAACAGCGTTTGAACTTGATGCGTAATGGCAGCTATAAGTGCCCTTGGCATCCTCGCATACGACAGTGTCAGGAAGGTCACGGCCACCGACAATAACAGATCTACAAGCTGACAACCTTGTCTCTTATGTCGTAGATATGTTCTTTTTAGTAAGCGACTGCACCACTGGAGTATAAATAAAGCTTTAGTCGCACAAAGGACAGTTGATATATAGGTTTGTAAATAATGTGTAATTGTGTCAACAAACTCGCCTACAAGGCTCCACAGAGGATTTAAAGAGGATCAGATGGAAGTCAAAATAAATGTTGACAAAAATATTTTGTAATTTATTTAGGCCTAAAAGTGTATTTTATTGTCTAGAGGTGTAATGCATCATCATGTCTAAGGACCGCAACAAACATGTAATAATATATAACCCACTAGCCTACATTTCTTTCCGCACTGTTCCTGGCAAAATGTCGATTTTCTAAAGCTGGGTCACCCGGATCAATGATGTTCTGGTGGAACAATGTCCATTATCTCTGACAGCCAACAAAAGACGGCCAGTGACAGGATTAAAAGTAGCACATCGTTTTTAAATTAGTCATCACCAAAATAAGGCCTATTAACTGTCTACCAGAGCTAATGTATCTAATTATTACGCAGCAATGCAATTATGCAATTATAATTTCAGGACCACAATGGAAACAAGCCATAGTTGCTTTCTTTAATCATTTTTTAGCATCCCTTTGTATAGAACTGTACTTTCTGTGCTTTATTTGCAAACTGCTAAATAAAGTATTCAATCAATCAATCAATCAATCAATGCTATTTATTTTATATTCCAAAACCATTTCAGCGCCCATTCTGTTATACAAGTTGAAGCGCAACGAGACAACTACAAGACGATCATCATCTTTTCCCCCGAAAGTGTCACAGTGTTTCAAGCAGACTTTCCGTATATAATATACCATTCCATTTCAGTGGACAGTGTGATGGTCGATGGTCTGCCTCGCTGTGACATTACGCATACACACACACACACACACACACACACAGAGATGACTGTGACAACAGCGGCGCCGCCGCTGTCCGTTCAACGTCACATTATATGATGTGCCCTATAAGTCAGGGGTCTTTAATGTTTTTCAGGCCAAGGAAGGACCCCTTAGCTGAGAGAGAGATGAAACAGGGATGAAACAGGGACCCCCCTCTACATTGTATGTATTTAAATACTTGGTCTGCTCTTTTTTTCCCTCTACACCTATACCTCTTTGCCAAAAATAGCAGATCTACAAGCTCAGTTGTGAGCTTGTAGATCTGCTATTTTGGGCTAAAGTTCTCATCAGAAAAGGGATGCTAGGGTTCAAGTGGTTAATGTAACAAAAAAAAACTATCACACAAATATTTGGTGACCCCCTTGTAGTAACTTTGAGGACCCCCTAGGGGTCCCGGCCCCCCTGTTGAAGACCCCTGCTCTAAGTGGAACTTCATTGAAGAAGACAAGACAACAGCAGACCCAATAGCGGGGGCAATATAGCAAACACGATCCAATGCTCAACGACTCACCATGGCTGAATACGTGTGGACTAACATCTGGAGCACTCTCTGGACACCACAATTTCACAATTAAGAGGACTGAAAGATCAGATGTCACCAAATGATCGGAGTTGTAATCCGGGTTATTTCCGCCTGTCTGAACGATCCGTGCAGCAAAACATCAAGATGTCATTAAGTTTCCTTCTTTATATGGATAAATTAGCTCAGTTTTTACGCACGTTCTAATAGACAAACGTCAAACGAACAGCTGCTGTGAGAGTGTCCTCAACGTTCTCCATGCGCGCTACTTATAGGTTTAGTGCGCGCTCAGCAGAATGAGGGGAGGGGTCGAGGGGTACCACTTCTCTTAAAGAGATATATTCATTCAGTCAGCCACAACTTCATTCAAACACCTATACCTACCTTTCTTTGATTGAGGTATCCTTTTCAAAGTTATAGGGTTGATTTCTGCCAGACGTTTTGCCCATTTTCAGTGACTTTGATATTCGGCAAACGAACATATTTTAAAACTCTTGATTTCCTATACCATGGACACTGGACATAAAAAACAACTGTTTTTTTGTTCTCTATTGTTTAAAAGAGACAAACGACTTGCAGACGACAGTCCACCTTGTCAAAATGCGAGGGAGAGTTTGAATGAAATATTAGAGATGGAATTGTATCCAAACTCCTGCCATTCCTAAATGGAAAACCAAACCAAGCCATCTTCAATCAGATTATCAGCAAATTCACTATAATTCCACAAACAGGCCCATCACACAGTTTGCACAACTCTCAGGCTATTACCTAACTATTCGGCCTATCTAAAGGTACATAGACTCGAGTAGCCTACTTTTTACGCACACGTTTTGTATTTTAGCACAACATTCAGTTTAGAAAAATAACATCTATGATCAATGCTTAATATATTCTAAATAAAAAATGGACTGTCATTTACCTGCATGCCATAGGGTTCAGTCTTGGTTCGAGATTTCCAAAGCATGGTTGCGCTAAGTGTCAGTGTGGTTGTCTAACTCTAACAGATGGATGAATGCGGTGGGATGGAAACAGGCTGGAGGTAGAGCGATGAGTGAGATAGTTGGAGAGACGAAGCAGGAGGGTATGGATGAGTCACAAAGAAAAAGACGGGTGTTGGGGGGTGGGAGGAGGAGGGGGGAGAGACCAAGAGGGCGGGAGGTGAAATAATCCAGGGGGGGTAGAAACTTTAGAAAGGAAGGGAGTTTTGACACTGAATAGAATTGTGTTCATTTTTAACGGTCGTACTCGTAGCCTACATTTTCAGACGGATTTGCCTACCACAATTCGATGTCAAATAGCCCAACTTATCTCATATTCAATTAGTAAATTATTTAAAGTTTTAATCAACTTTCTTTTGGCCTTAAATGGGTCAATTAATTTTTGTATTGATCGGACTTCGTCATCATTTGCCTTAAAAAGGTAGGTCTATACTCATAGGCTACACATTTTTTTCTTTTCATAGTGCACATTTTCCTAAGTCTTCTGGAATGTGTCTGATAGCCTTCTGAATAATCACAAAACACAATCCATGATCCATCATGTGAACAACATTGAATTCTCGGTAACCGCCCAACTCACTCCAAATCCAACTCACTCCAAATCGCGCCCAACTCACTCCAGACATCTCACTCCACACACTTGCCCAACTCACTCCACACACTTGCCCAACTCACTCCACACACTTGCCCAACTCACTCCACACAGTTGCCCAACTCACTCCAAAAATTATTATTGAGTACAATATTGAGGAATTAAGTACAATATTGAGGAATTTGTTACTTTTAACTCTATTCTGTTTTAGGCTTGGTTAAAGTTTTAAATACTGTCTCTACAAAACAACTTAATGGTTCTGGGGGGGGGGGGGGGGCTCGCTGGCCACTTTGGCACTTGGAGTCCAGTGTTTGTTAGATGTCTTATTCTATTGTTGGTCAAATCAAGAGGTGTTGTTATATTCCTCGTTAAGGTTTTGGCCCTCCTCCACTGAGTTCACCCGCATAATCACCCTCCACCCAGGTTAGGGTTAGGGTTAGAATGTAAGAGTCTCCACCGATTCAACACACACACACACACACACACACACACACACACACACACACACACACACACACACACACACACACACACACACACACACACACACACACACACACACACACACACACACACACACACACACACACATTTAGTGGAGTAAAAAAACAATATGTGGATCCAATATGTAGTGGAGTAGAGGTAAAACCATTGGAAGTTGGGAATACTCAAATAACGCACAAATACCCAACATTGTACATAAGTACAGTACTTAAGTTAATGTACTTAGTTACTTTACACCACTGACACATTGAACCAATATTACACTGGTGACATTGCATGGAGTGAGTTGGGTTTGGTCCTGGAGTGAGTTGGCTATGGGCCTGGAGGGAGTTGGTCTTTGGTCCTGGAGGGAGTTGTCCCAGCCCTGGAGTGAGTTGGGCGAGCCCTGGAGTGAGTTGGGCAAATATTTCTTAAGTCTTCATGGAGTGAGTTGGATTTGGAGTGAGTTGGGCGGTATTCGAATTCTCTTCCTTGACTTGAACTCTGAACAGATCTGTTGCCAGCCGCACAACAGCATTATCCAAACGGAGTTTGTGACGCCATCTAGTGGTACCTAATAAAAAAAGAGCCTACTGCACTTTGTAACATTTCAAACATATTTTGAGATTCATTCATTCATTCATGGCCAGTTTGAGGTGTTGTACCATTGCAAAGGGATTTGATGTAAATATGTGGCAAACTCTTGACATTGATTGGAAGCTAAGTGATGTTTCAAATTTGAATATAATAGCAGACATGTTCAAGCAGGCCAGAGGTTAACATTGAATAAATAATGCCAATATTGACAGAGAGCCTGACAATGACTTAACAAAATATTTCTTTATTATTAAATGCATTTCAAATGACAATTCACATGTAACAGATTGCTTATGCCACATCAGTTCCATGTGACTGAACATTATGATACATAGAAACAGTCAATTTGGTATAGATATTAAATCAAGTATTCCCTGCACACAAGAAATCCTGAATGTCACTTATGCTTTAAGCTGAGCCCTGCTTTATTCATTTATTTACTAGCTTCAAGATTCTTTTAATCTCTTTATCTACATATTTTTAGAGTCTTCACTAGAACATGTCCCCATGCAAATGTATTGATATTGCCATGTGATGTTTTCAACTTTTAAGTGTCATCTCTTCCAGCACGTAGTATGTTTTATGTGGATGCTGCCTTTACAAACTTTCTGTATTTACACATTTCCCAGACTGAATATATACCATAAGAGCATGTTGTCCATAGCCAACCGCAGCAGTCAGCCACTTATAAACATCTTACTTCAGTCCAAGTGATTTCCTCAGTTTGCCCATACAACTCAAAGCCCCCTTATCCTGTTTCACCATAATGACTTTAATCTCCTGTTTACAGAGCGAGCACTGGTCCGCCATGGCGCACAGAGCCTCCTCTAGAGCAGCCTGCGTGTGTGTGTCAGGCAGTGCGCTACATATCTCTAACATGGTAAGTGTATGTTTCAGCCAACCTTCCTCTTTAACTAGGGTAATGATCCAGGGCTGAGCCCGAACACAACCGCCAAGGGCCTGCAGACCCAACCTCCAGAGCTCTCCAGCGTCTTCCCACCATTCCTCCCAGCCAGGACTCACTCTTACTGGGCCAGGGCTGGAGCCAGAGTCCAGAGCGCCATGGAGGAACCGTAGAGCCGCAGAGAAAAAACGCCTCGGGCCTGGTTCAACTGGGCCTGGAACGCACAACACAGAATTAGATATTACTGAAGTGACAATAATGACAGTAAAGCACACTCTCTTGTTGCAATTATACAACAATTACAAAATAAAACATATTCAAAATGTATTCATATTGTGGGGAAATTTGCTCTTAAAATAAAAAAAAACATTCTGCTAGTGTTATCTCTGTTGGGGTCTGACTGAGACATTAACTAGTCCCTGTCAAGTCAACCAGCCAAATTGCACTAATGAGCGAAATAAAGATTGTGATTTCGCAAACTGAATACCACACATAAAAATAAAATGAAAAAAAAAAAAATCCTTAGGGAAGCTCTATCTTTTAACTAAAACAACTGCATATAATTACTTTCTTTTCTCCGAAGGCAGATTTAGCTACATCTGCGAACTTCACATATATTTTCATACTGGTAGTGCGGAGAGTGGGAGGAGCTTTAGTACGCAGTAGCCTACTTACTCCGGGTGTGAGTACTATTTATTGTGATTATTACGCATTTTTCATTTGAGCATGTGTGCATCATGATGGTTTGAGCATGTCTGATTTTGACCAATAACAGTACTTGGTCAGAACTACCCGTTTTTTAATGTGTTTTCATGAATCTTGTCCCTGGGCATGACCATGTGTAAGACAAAGTTTAAGAACCATGGATCTGATCACCATTCAAACAGAAATATATTTTTTATTAAATACCAAAACCAATATAAACTCACCTGATGGAGCTGGTTTGAGCCTGCCAATCATCAGCCCCAGAGTGCAGAAATTGGCTGCCAAGACCAAGAGGCGGGATTTATGCACCAAAACAGGAAGGGCCTCATCCAGGAGGGACTCAAGCGTTTTGAAACATGGGTCCTTCCTATGTTAACACAGGAGATCGATACAGCATTTGAGGAATAGGAATTTGATTCAACCCTTTTCTATATTACAAGTCATGAGTGATGATGAGGGTGAGGGCACTGCAAACACTTCCAAAAGAAAAGCTATGCATAAATACAACACGTTCAAGTGAACAGAAGAGGGTTCTTTGAAACTCATTTGACTAAATAAAGCTCTGTGGAGGCAAATTAAGGTAATTACTAATTAGCCTAGTCTGCAACTCTGCATCATGCATTATTTTTCAATAACCACGTGACCTCGAGTTGATTATCCTGCTTATACTATGGCCACTAATATTGCTGTCCTATGCGCCAGCCGGCGTGATGGGGATAAATAAGCCACTACTTACCAACAATTAAAATACAGCTAGTTTTATTCATATTGTAAGGCAATACACTCTAATGAATTGGCACGGTCTCTCATCAACCTTGGAATAAGCGTGAACATATACTACTCCCTAAGCCCTAGAAACAAGTACCAACTGTAACTCAGCTGACAATAATCACGTCTTTCACAAACACATAACCACACATACATTTTATGTGTAAATAACCAGTAATAAAGTACAGTTCTTACTATGCATATTACTTTAGAACAGTGACAAGGCCGCTAGGCCAAAGGTGTGGTTATCTGAAAATAATGCCCATCCACGGGTTAGTCAGAATCAATTATTCTCTATGGCCATGGTATAGTTGCATTGCATAGATCTTCTTTCATGTGGTCAATCATCGGGTACACATAATGCACAGTACCTGACTCTCTCAGGTTCAGTGACAGTGAAGTTAAGGAGGGCTGAGCAGGCAGTCTCCATGCTGGGGTCTCTGGGCGAGACCCCTCCTTTCTCCTTCAGGCAGCTCCAGCCCTGGAAAAGGAAGTCCACCAAGAGGGCTGGGGTGTCCAGGGTGAGAAGCACCTTCCTAGGACCTTCCTCTGCCGAGAGGTGGCATAGAGCTGGGAGGAGATACCTGGAAGGTGTGAGCAATAGAGACATGATGGGAGGGGGTGGAATAATATGTGGTATGATGATGAGGGAAGTGAAAGAACCAGTTACCATGGGAAAGAATGAAGGTGATGCAGGTAGAATAGAAGTGCAATGCACATATTAAGAAAATTATATATTGTGTTGACATCTTGATCTTTCCATTTGATTGCACCTAGTCATTATGTTCACTTATTCTCCGTTTGTGGAGTTGTGAATGTGTTATACATCAACTTTTGACAATAATGACTTTGCTCTCTAAAACTTTACCTCAAGGCATCTCTGCCGGTCCAAGCCCCATCTTCATCGCTGACAGACATCTCAGACATCCAGCTTGAGAGATGCTGCTCTGTGCTCTCTCCGCGCATATGACTCCTTGTGTAGCCAACCAGGAATGGCAGCAGGGCAGTCACTTCCTCCTTCAAACAGGAAGTTTCCTCAGCAAGCCAAGAGCAAAGACAACGGAATGTAGCGAAAATGAAAGGGTCACCATAGCAACTTGGATCCACCTGTAGACAAAACGGTAAGAGAGAGAGAGAGAGAGAGAGATTAAAGTGACCTCTGATATGTAGTGGCATTATGAAAATGACATTAACAGAGAAGCTGGAAATTGAAAACTCAATTGTGGTAAACAAATGTTTGTTTGTACTAATGTGATGTCTACAAAAGGCCTCTCACCTGTTGCAGGTGGTATATTACTGCAGAGAAGGCCTCTTCCAGCACCGTAAGGACCTGTCTACTCTGCTGCAGACTGAGCCCAGAGATAGCAGTATGTGGTGGCGCATCAGGCTTCATGGCCCCCGGACTACAGGCCTGTTCCATGGCAGCCTCCATGATGCGGTAGCAGCCTGTGAAGGTGAATTCATATTTTTGGTTAGAGTCAGGAAAGGGAAAATAAAACGTACATAGAGTCTAATCTAATCTAATTAATTAGTTAATTGAATCTAAATTATGTAAGGACTAATAACATTTAGGAAACATTATAATTAATATTTAAACATTGAAGTTTTTTTTTTTAAATGAGCAAAGTACCAGTGAGTGTATGCTGCAGCTCGGTGCTCAGAGCATTTCCAGGTGGTTCCTCCAAGCCCATTCGAACTTCCACACAAGCCCGGTTGACCAGCAAGCAGCAGAACTTAGGCGGGCCAGCTGACTCCCACCCATACAAATCCAAAAGACATGCACTGAGGACCAAGACTGAACCTATATGTTTAGGCGTCAACTTGGCCTGCATTATCGGTCTCACCACAACCCATAGACTCGCTACAACTTGTTTCAGCTCGTCAGTCTCTGTCACTCCTCCTGGTGGGGGTAGGAACTGCAACAACCGGTCACACATATCCAGCCTATCCTGGTCTTTGGCTTGGCAGAACTCTTTGGAGACCCTGCCCAGTAGAGCGAGCATTTCAGTAGGGTGTTTACGCCATACCTTGTATCTTGTTTTACCTGAAAGAAGGCTACCCAGCAAGGCAACACCCCTCTCCTGGCTCAAAGTCTGGTTTTGTTCCAGTGCTTGGCACAGGGCAGGGATAGCACCCCTGTTTAAGAGGTGGTCAGGACCCCTGGGTAAAGTACACACAGCAGTCAAAACTTGGTAGCAGTCAGCAGCCAAGGCCTCGTCAAGCTTGGAGGACGGTAATGATTTTTGAGCCGCTGAAGCAACATTCTCTTCTAAATTGCATCTCTCACCATCACTGTCCTCTTTCTCCAACACTGGTTTATTTTCTGGTTTAGCCTGGTCATGTGGCACATTTTTTGTGCTGGAAACCTCTGCTGACTGGACCTCAATATTTTGACTCTGCCCTGTATTTGTCTTCATCTCGTGTCTGGACTGGTTGAACGCCTGGCCTTCTTGTTTCTGTTGGTTCCATGTGGGACCGTCAGCTATTATTCCCAACAGTAGCGGTACGGTGGTGAGGAGCTGTGGGTTGGAGGCCATGTCTGGTTCTGTGCTCAAGGCAGCCAGCAGAGCTGTGCCCAGGGAAAGGAGCTCCTGTGGGGGCAATTGGGCGCTCTCACTCCCCTTCACTGCTGTCACGAGAAGTCGGGCTGGTAGACTAACACCCACCGCCTCAAAGATACGCCTCAAAGTGGGCTGGTCAAGTTGGTTTGCTGGGCACAAACGAGTAATCTACCGGAAAAAAATAAAAATATTTGTTTTAATTATTTAAGAACAATACAATTATATACTCTATTGACAACAGAGCAAAATACCCACTACCACCAGATACTGTAGGTCAATAATAGCGCTATGTGAGTGGCTGAAGAGAGCTAGGTATCTACTTTGGCAGTGATCTATTCCAAATGCACAGAAAAAATAGGTGTGTGCAATATGCACACAAGTGCTGGGTCTAAAAAAAAGCATGTTAACACATTTCAATTACCACAAAAGTCAGGCTTACCAGAAGAAGAGCAGCCAGTGTGTGGCTGTCGTTTTTAGCATGTGTCAGAGAATGAAGACATCTCTCCAGCACCTCTGTCTGGGCAGCAGTCAAACCTTTTCCTCCCTCTCCCTCCTCCTCCAGGGTCTCTTCCCCAGGCTGGTGGCTAGTGCTGCTGGAGTCATCCTCATCGCTCAGCACAGGGCTGGATCCACTGGATCCGGCGAACTCAGTCATTATAGCCAAGGTTTTCTGCGTTTCCGAGCAATACTACGTGTTAAAAATCAGACTGACGGCCTGTGGGTTACAGCAAGGTGATATTTAGTGGCATGGTATTTACACTAGTAAGTGCCATGGCCCATGTGTAACCTACGCAGGCTAGCTCTAGTAGTAAGCTAACCCACTGAATGCCTCTGACGTAAAGCCCACTTCTTTACTGTTTACTATTAGATGTATTGCAATAAAAAGAATGTCCCGCGGGTTTTGTAGTTTAGCAAAGTAAGCTGGTACCTAAACTACCGTTAACTACAGTAACAGGCCGGCTCTCTTCTTGACGTGACGTCCCACCCACGCAAAACTAGCAGCCACGTACCGGAAGGAAGATGACTTCTTTCTTCTTCTTCTTGAGGACACGGCTTGTAATTTCAGGATGTTGCATTACCGCCCACTGCTGGACGTGTCCTGCTTTTTCTTTATGCACAGTATGCATCCCCTTCACACACAGCTCCTGAGTTTGATCTTCAACTACATTCTTCAACTAGTAAGCAGTGGTGGAAGAAGTACTGACAGTTTTACTTAAGTAAAAGTATCAATAGCACAATGTAGAAATACTCTGTGTTACAAGTAAAAGTCCGGTATTCAATATTTACATGAGTGAAAGTACAAAAGTCTTGACATCAAAATATAAGTATACTGGTATCAAGTAAAAGTACTCATTATGCAGATTGCAGAATATCCCATTTCACATGTTCAAATAGCAGATTGAAAATAGCAGATCTACAAGCCCACAATGCGTCGCACACGTTATGAGCTTGTACATTGGCTATTTTCAAATAGTCAAAGTACAGTATTATTATATAGGGTTGAAGTGGTTAATGTACGTTTTGTAATAATAATCAAAATCTACTAGTAACTAAAGTTTCATATAATTGTAGTGGAGTAAAAGTACAATATTTTGTAAACACTGAAGAAAGGAAAAATACCTCACAATTGTACAAGTACAGTGCTTGAGTACATGTATGTAGTAACCCTGTTTCTTGGAAACCATACAGAATCCACTGATAACAATGTTTGTGCTCAGGCACTGACTAGGCAAGGTTTATTTGCAACACATTTAGCACATTTCAACAACACATAGCTCATTTCAACAATGACTAGGCCTACTGTTACTTTCTCCACCACACTTCACGGCATTTGATGTCTATGCCATTGGTTCTCAAAGTGGGGTCCGGGGACCCCCAGGGGTCCTTGAGGGAGTTCCAGGGGGTCCCCAGCTAAATGATAGATTAGGCACCAAATGGACCCTTATGGGTCTGTTTGGTTCCATTTGTACACTCTCAGAGTTAAATTGACATAGATTTTACAATATAAATTGCGGTCCAAGTGATAGAAATGCCATTAAATGGGGGTCTTTAGCCCTAATGCATGTCAAACTGGGGGTCCTTGAAATTAAAATGGTTGAGAATCACTGCTAGAGCCGTAAAAAACAATTCTCTTATGGGGGTCCCTGGCATATCTTTTGAAATGGGGGTCCGCGGGCTAATAATTGTCAATTTGGGGGTCCTTGACATGAAAAAGTTTGAGAACCACTAGCTAGATGCTCCATAGTGGGACAGACAGTGGGGCCAACTGGGCGGCACTAGCTGAACGTGCGGTACGGTACGACTGTGTCGCTTGCCAGATCTGATCGGCTGCTTGTCTTTTCTCCTCGGAGATGTAAAGGCTGGGAACGAGGCTTGCTGCTTGTAGATCTGTTCTTTTAGCGACGTCCCACTCGATGTCGCTCCACCCAATCGACGTGATCCACAAATATCTTTAAGCCAATCAGAACCTCGTTTTTTTTGGACGGCGACGACGCCATTTTGGTTGGTTGCTGTTTTGAAACGTCATGGTGAGATATTGTTATTATTTTCGTAGGAGGAAATGTACGCAGGTTTCTATGAACGTTTAATCTCGCACACGACGTGACAAATGAAAATACAGTAGGTTTTTTCTAGTATGTCACCTACTCTCTGGGTAGTACTGATCTGATGGAGAAGAAACCTACTCAATTTTGACAGCAGGGGGCGCCAGACGGAAGTCGTTAGATTAATTGCAGTGTATGTTGTTTTTTTTCACATCCGAGTGAAGGTGCATCAATGAATCCGCACCACACACCAACACACACACCAACACACACACACACACACACACACACACACACACACACACATCAGCTGGGCTGATGGCACATCAACAACAAACATAACTCAACGCCGCTGGTCATGAAGAAAGACCCGCTGGGAGGCTGTGTATTTATGCAAGTAAGTACATTCATGTACGCTTTTCGTTATGATACTGTTATACCGTAATTCATGCTCTCAGATCCGTCGTAAACAGCGCATTGAGTCGTATATCTGCATAGCTGGCGATGCCAACAGCTGTTAGCCTCAGAGTCAGGGCGATAATATACACGGGTTATTATATAATATACAGTTGGTATATCGTGTGGATTGTCCTGGATGTATTGGTTGGCTCATAATGAATGACTGATATATAATATGGATATCGATATAGTGTCATATTGATTGATCCAGCCTCACTCAGTTGAAATGTTGTCCTTATGCTGTTCGATGCGCAACCTTGGCTTCATTCATATGTACTAGTAGTAGGCTATGAATCATGATGTTGTCGCTTGCCCCAAATGACTGATCCTCAAGCGACACGTCGCATCAGCCAGGCTTACAGAGAGATGTCGTATCGTCTGTAATGGTCTAATCTGTTCACAGGCATCACAGCCAAAGAGAAATCTATGAGCGTTTAAAATCTCCCCCCTGTACCTCAAGACTAGTGAGTTTCATAATGTATGAACCCACCCTCCATTTTGAATGAGATGGAGGGTCTTACAGTAGGCTAGTATAGCCTATCTTCACTGCTGAAGCACAATGGAATTGCTTCTCACAACTTTAATTAGATTGAGGTTTTGTTGATTGTTGTGACCAAACAAGCATTTAAGCATCTAGGATTTTGACATATGAAATTATTTGACAAATAATTGTGGTTTCCATTACATATTATAATGAGAGATTTCATGTCACAGGGGCTTTATTTGGAATACACTAGGTTGAATACACTAGCCACCGGGGGACGGGCCACACAGAGCCAGATGGACTGACTGTGGGGGTAGCATTGTGTAATTTGAGAGAGCCCTCCACAGACCTGTCTGCCTACAAACCAACAGAGCACTGACTGTGTGCTTTTGATTAGTCGACTCAGTGACTGGAAGAAAAGAGGGGGAAGAAACGGAGAGGAAATTGTTCCGGAGGCTATGGACTTGGTCATTCATTTGGGGACTTGGGAAAGATATGCATTTGAAAACCCTGTCATCAGCTGTCAGCTGTCATCAGCCCAGGTTACTGTAAGGTGTGAGAGAGAGTGTGTGGTTGAACCACCTGTTCTCTGCAGCTGTAAACACAAACCAAAATCACCACTGGCCACGGGGCACGTTGCACATTACTTACATATGCAAACCTGTCTTCCAGTCACTTTTGCTGGGAGGAAAATGTGATTGAGCTCGTGCTCGTCTTCTTCAGTCTTCTTTTCCTGTGACTTGTTTTGTTGCGCCGTTGGACAGGTGACAGCTGTCACTGAGGTGTGTTTGGGACTGTGATTCAACTATTGATAACAGAGGATAGTTGGATTGCACTCATATCTGTGTAAAGGAATGCGGATCCAAGTGACGACTCATATACTGCAGGTTTGTTTGGAGAGCATGTGAATCTTGTCTGTGTGGCTATGTTGACTTTCTCAACAGTTTGACACACCTCTGCATTTGACCTAATTATTGGTTTAGATTACAATAACAAGCTCTTGAAAGTATAGATTGCTTTTTTCCTAAAAAGTCTCTCTCAGGTCGACTGTGGAAACAACAGTTTTGCTAAATTGCTGGACAGAATGTCCTAGGACATGTGCCTGGCTGCTCTCTTTTTTTCCAGGCTTCCTGCAAGAACGTGCTTGAGAATTGTTGAGATGGAAAAATGTGCAGTACCTCTGTTCACCTCTATTTGCATTCAGCAGACCCATATTGTACAGCTTTACTGATATTTAAATCTCCCCTGAATGGACCTTCCATTTAAAGACTTGCAACCTGGCGTCCGTATTTTGGGCATGTGATTATAGGCCAAAGTAAAAACACACAACGTGTCGCGATGCAATGTGCTTGTAGTTTGGTGCTTTTGGCTATTTTTGTATAAAAGGTAGTTAACAGTGTTAGGCCTACATTTTGATCAGAATTGTATTTTGTTTTACATTTTTTTAATATACCTATCATATCCCACGGGGAAACTTCAGTTTTCAGCTTCACCCAGCTGAGTGCTGCCCACAGAGGAGCGTGGAGGGGGCGAGCAGTTAGGGGTTATGTGTCTTGCTCAGGGAGACTTCGACACATTGCTGAGAGCTGGAATCGTACCTGGGACCTATGGGACCTCCCGGAGTCCAAGGCAGGCTCACTAAATAAGTATTTTTGAAGTCATGACCAAATGTTCTTGTTTGACTCCAACCTCGATAGCCTATTATGAGCTCATCATTTGCTGAACTGTTCTGAAAAGTGTTATTGAACTCTTTAATCTTGACATCTAGGTCTCGTTTGTACCCACAGGAACAGAGCAACATTTCTGAAAACTGGCATTCACTGTTGTGAATTCTTGGTTCAGCTCTACTGTAATATTGTGTTAAATAACAATGCAATGTGCCTCATCTAGGTTACATCTTGAATTCTCTTTGTACGGTTCTCTGGCACACCCACCAAGTCTGATCAAAATACATCACAATTTGCATATTCACATGAAGCATACTATGTTTCACCTTGCCACAGGCTACAGTATAATTACTGCTCTGAGAATAGATGCCGTGAGCTTGAGCCATGGAGATCTTAAATGCTGTCGTTACTGCTGCAGAAATGACAATGACCTTTGGACTGAGGAGCTGTGTGTGACGTGAGCAGCACCTGTCACACCTGCTTGTCTCCATTTCTTCTCTTACTCTTTGATTGAAGTTGAGTCAAACTATGGTATCTGGTAAGGAAATGCTCATGCAAACTAGTGGTAACATTTCCACTGGGAAGTGTTAAAGAAGGCATCCATTTTCAAAAGGTTTAGTTAGCATACTGAGTGATATTTTCACACATTGGCTGTTGATGTGATATTAGTCTCTAAAATAGACATTGTAGCTACAGTTTTTGTTGTCTGTGTAATTGATTTGAAGGGATCAGAAACCACTATGACGGCCAGCAGACACAGACTATTCTGTAAACGGCAATTTAATTCTAGCATAAGGCTGCTTCATTCCCACAGAGCTTGTATTTCTTCTCTCTCACTCTCTCTCCCACCCTCACAATGAGAACAGAGCAGAGACTGTAGTCTGTCAACAATAACAACCGTTATTAAATCATCGACTTGTCCCATATGTTCATCCATAAAGTATATCATTAAATTGGGTGTCATATACTTAATATAATGTTCTCTTTCCCTCTGTACAGACTGGTATCTGAACTGCTCAGACTCAGGAGGCGGCCATGGTGAATTTCTTCCCCAGCGCTGTGGTGTTGACCTGTGCTCACCCTTCACCTTACTACAACTCCCTGCCAACCTAAGTCCTCACACCGCCTCTGTTTTTGCCATCTCACCCCCAACACCGGCCCCAGAGAAAGGTAAAAATAAATCTGCTGTGAACATCGTGTTTTGTTTGGTTTGATGATTGCCAGTATTTTGATCATCATCAGCAGTCATATGAGGCAGTTATAAGCAATTTATAATATCTAAAAAAGCCAATTGTAGATTTAGTTGGCTCGGCTTGCTGGATTGATGGATGTAATATTGTCTTGCTTGAGGCTGAGGTTATCGTCCTCACTGTTGTGAGAAAAGCTACAAACTAGTCAGTGTTGCCATGGCATTGTGACAGACTTAGTCATTCACATAAGAATAGTGTTTTCTCTAAAAAAAGGTTATAGTATTGGGGCCATGTCCTTCCACGCTCTTCCCTAGAAGAGTCCAGTCCAGTTTTATTTTCCTTTTGTTGCTGCAGAAGAATTATACAATTTACTATATTAGTTATTATGGTTGTATGTTTGTATCAACCTTTATATTTTACCATCACTTATAGTACTTATATAATACATTATGATATGACATGTTATTTGGTAGCTTGTAGCAGCCAAGATGTCTCAACTAGGCCTGATAGCTATTGTTTTGGTTACAGCCTGTCTTGTTATGGTTCAGCTTGTCCTTGAAGCAGCTAGTATAACTATTGTCTGAGCCCTGTGCTCATTGGCAGAATTACCGTACCACCGACCTGAGTGTTATTGTACTTCTCCCCATGATGAACATCAAAGCATAACCATCACCACTGAGATGCAATTTAATTGTGTCCTCCTCTCAGGTCCTTGATCCTTGTGGAAAATGTCCAATGCACACCACAGGCTGTTCTGCTGGAGTCTACCTCAGTGGACACAATCGCCTCATCTCTTTTTGCTGTCACTGGCATACTTCTGCTGCTTGGCCCCTCCCGCAGGTAAAATTAAACAGTTGACATGTTGTAACTTATCTGTCCAGCTATATTTTACCACAGATTTACTGTGTTAGTCAAGGGCTGCCCTCTCATAGTTGATTAGTCTATTAGATAATTGGCTTGGCCTTAGTTGACCAAGAATGTATGTTATTTCCTTTTTCCTAGCACCTCTCTGACAAGTATGAGATGTGGTGAGGTGCTTTTGTACCATTGTACACGGGGAGACTTGATTAAAACAGCTAATGGATTATTTGAAAAGAAATCTTTAGGTGTCACTGTATGCTAGAATGTGAACACATGATGCTCCACATCAATACTATCCTGTGTAAACTGAATAGAAACCCGACCTTTGGTTACTCAGGGCGTGTCTAATTATCCGTATCCTTAAGATTCTTACAGCATTTGTTTTACATTGTTGGTGCGTGTTTACTTGTCATTTGAGTCCAAGGCATGAAGGTGTTGTTGTGTGTGTGTGTGTGTGTGTGTGTGTGTGTGTGTGTGTGTGTGTGTGTGTGTGTGTGTGTGTGTGTGTGTGTGTGTGTGTGTGTGTGTGTGTGTGTGTGTGTGTGTGTGTGTGTGTGTGTGTGTGTGTGTGTGTGTGTGTGCGTGCGTGCGTGCGTGCGTGCGTGCGTGCGTGCGTGCGTGCGTGCGTGCGTGTGTGTGATAGAGAGATATGTAAGTGCCTAATCCCACTGGGTCTGGTGTGTTACAATATAAAATGGGACAATAGGGTCTCTGTGAGTCAAACAGAGTGATGGGAGAGGGGGAGGGCTAGCAGGGGACAAGGGGTGGGATGACTAAACAGAGGCCAAAGAATCCTTTCTCAAAGAACCCCAAATTGTGTGTGTGTGTGTGTGTGTGTGTGTGTGTGTGTGTGTGTGTGTGTGTGTGTGTGTGTGTGTGTGTGTGTGTGTGTGTGTGTGTGTGTGTGTGTGTGTGTGTGTGTGTGTGTGTGTGTGTGTGTGTGTGTGTGTGTGTGTGTGTGTGTGTTTTTGGGGAGGGGGCTTTAAATGACAAAGACCGGCATCTTACATCCTACAATGTGTCACATGTGTCCTGTTGCTGTGGCAACAATAGCCATGCATGGTAGTAATGCTGTTTGTGAGGGATAGTTTGGTGACACAGGAACATTATTATATTATTATTATTAGATAACTTATTGTTACTAGCCTACACTGGGTCACGCAAGTCGGGAACGATGCAAGTGGTGAATGTACGCCCCACCTGTTTTGCAATACCCATTGTACTTGTCAGAGTATCCGTTCTCAAGAGTAACCAGTAGCCATTAACATATGACGGATACAGGGATCCCTGTGGTCGTCAGAAACTGCTAACATTGTGTTGCTGATGTACATGAAGTTCCATCTTGAACTTGTATACACAGGAGTTCCATTGCACATGATAGATCATTATTATTAGCAATTATTTATTTTTCAACTGTTGTTCCTGCCTTCATAAAGGATGATAGCCTAGCCAGATGTCCGAAGGCAAGCTGCGCTCTTCTGACACTGTAACTCCATCTAAAGTGAAGTAATTCTTTATGGATGTATACTGTATGCACACTTGCCTGCATAGATTCACACACAACCAACTTGGAGTTGCCAAGTATTATTTACCGTAGAGTGATTTAATTAGTTTGAGTGTGATATGTGCTTGGGTGGTCGGGTGGGGTGTAGGGAGGACTACATACTACTGTATGCATAGGGTTTTAATCACAGATTTGTTTTGTCAGGGAAAAGCCTCACTTCCCTCCTCTGCTGCTTACACAGTAAAATCCCCTGGTGTTAATTAACCCAAAGAGTGTAACCAAATGGACCTGTCAGGGTCCATTTGGTTCCATTTGTTAAATTAACACTGAGGATTTTGCTGTGTACTTGGCTTACATGGCTCACTGGCCGTAATTGTTACTCTCGACTGGGATTCATAGGAATGTGTCTGGTCAATGTACGGTATGTCCTACTGTAAAGCTTCACGTGCATGTGAATTTGAAAGGGGCCAGAACTTTTCATTTTAATTGCTTTGGTTATCTATAAATGAGACCTGTCTGATCGATCGACTTAAAACTTGGTGTGTTTATTGCTAAGTAACTCTGACAACGGGTGCACAGTATTGCATAACCGGAACGATATGTGTTCCGAACGCATGACGTCATAGACTGGCCTCCAGTACAATGATAATGGGTACTGCAGTAAATACAACAACCAACGGGCGTTTGTGTTCCCAATGGGCATCGCCCTAGTAATATAAAATGGTGGAAAGCTCAGGAAATGCAGCTGTTGCTAATTGTTGTCCTTTTTCCAGGTGTGTCAGCAGGGCTCTGTACTGTGACAGGTGGGGTTCTGGGGATCCACTGGAGTAGTGTCATCGGCCTTGGGTGGTGGCCCCTGGCGGACGGTAGGGGCGGGGCCACCTGCTGGGAGTCTTGCTGTCTGAGCCCCAGCTGCAGTGCCGTGTGGAGCCTGGGAGGGCGCTGTGTGCTCCTCCAGTGCACCCGCGAGAACGGCTGCTTGATCACCTCGCTGCCCCAGCCCCACCGGGAGTCCCTGGGTCTCCTTCAGCAGCTCAGCAGGGTACGGGGATACCGCCGCTAATGTTATCCAACAACAAACAGGAGAGATGGTCCTTGTCCTTAACTCATCCACTGCCAGAACAAAAACTAAAAAAAGCCCAGACTGCCAGCGATTCGATTTTCTTACCTTTTCTTACCTTTTCAAGTAGTCACAGAATATTTATCTCCAGTGTGATTGATCCCCTGATGGTTGCTAATCACAGAGGGTTACACTGTGCTCGCCAAAAATACATAGTAAAACACAGAAGCCGAGATACAGAATATTTCCCAAATACTTTAACCAGGAAGTGAATGTAGCAGTAAATCTTTGGATCACGTTATCTCCTGGTTCCGTGTGCAAAATAAAAAAATAATAAATACAATAAAAATGATTTAAAAAATAAAAAAACGCCAAAAGACGACATTGGGGGGCTTTTGATTTACAGCCGTCAAAAGACGTCATTGGCAGTGAATGACTTAATAGCTGCTGCTAGGCCTATTTTGAATTAACAGCTTTTAATTATGTTTGCATTTCGTGCTGATAGATCAGAAATTCATTGCGGACATGGTGGTCTCATTTTGTTGTGGAGACATTATAAATGGGACTTATTAATTGTTCCTGTGTTTGAATTATCTGGAAGCTTTGATTAGAGCCTTTTTAAAGAAGAATTGTTCTTTACTTTAGTAGTTAAGTACTTTTTAGCGCATCATTAACACTTTAGCTTGAAGATAATTTCCAGTAATTAAAAATTCTTATTCATAGGGATTTGATAGGGGTATGATCATTTGGTCTGCATACTGTTTTGATAACATTCTGTATTTCTTGAACTCACAGGGCCCTAACACAAGGCGCAGAGCGCTTCGCCAGGCAACACCGAGAGGAAAAGGAAGCACTGGAAAACATGAGACGCACACGGGACATCCTCATACCAACACGGTGAGCTGTTAATAAACAGACAGATTAATGTTAAACAAGCGCATCAGCTTTTTTTAATCTATAAGTGGACACTTCTATCCAACCTCATAACCGTGAACCGGAGAGACCTGCAAGTTATGGCCAGCCAAATCAAGACAGAACACTCTCTCTCTCCCTCACTCCCCACCAGCTTTGTCGTTTGTGCAAACATAGCACCCAAACAGTGCAAACAGTCCACGCGTAGCTGCTAGGGTTCACATGATGTGAATTTTGTCACCAGACTGTATGCCTCTCAGATTTTGTTAATGCACAGACAAGTATGCTGAATTGCTGATACATACGCACATACACTAGAAACTAAAAATGGACACTCTATGAGGAGAGGTTGAGTGCGTAGATCCATGAGCTTGCACTACATACAGCCCGTATTACAGACACCCAAGTTTTATTATCATAACACTCTAAAACAAGCACAACTGGTTGTGGTTATGCGTGGGGACAGAGAAGCTGATTCCAACACAGAGACCTCTCTATGTACGATTCAGTTGAAGGTTTTAGTTTTTGAGAAGCTTATCTCCCTCATCACCCTCTCCTTTCCTTCCTTCCTTCCTCTGTGCTTTTAATCAAAATGGGTGGAATGATTGCTAAGGGCAAAATACTTGTCTTCCACCTATTTATTTACTTGAGCTGTGTAGTGATGCAAAACTATTGCTATGAGGCTGTGTGTTTGTTGGTCTCTCTCTCTGTGTTTATGTCATTTCTTTAAAGTTGTATTTGCTGTTATTGAACTTCTTACATTTTGGAGTGTACAAACTTTTGACATTTTATCATATAACTTGTACACCTAATTCTGAGGAGAACAGGCAACATAAATATGCCATCGATCTGTCTTTTCATTGTCCCATAACAAAACAAAATGTTTCTACAATTTCCCCAATACTTAGAGTAGCCTATACACTCACCAATCACTAACTGTACCAAAGGTGGGGACGACATGTTTACTATTTTCTTGTTTCTAACAGGGAAGTGACAAGATGGCTTCAGCTCAACCAACTGCAGTAGCCACTGCCTTTGCACTTCCTCAGATGTCTTCCAACAGGAACCATAGCCAGTTGGCCAATGGGAGTGAGGATGGAGCACCAGCCCCCCCACAGGCTGCAGAGGCAACCACTGACCATGATGAATCTACGTCCACCAATAGCAGTGATGCTACTAAACCCACCACCACCACCACCACCACCACCACCACCCCAGCAGCTCCCATCATCACCCCTTCTCCAACACAGGCTGGTAAGAAGGATAATGCATGTCAGTACTGACCAGTGGTGTAAAGTACATTTACTCAAGTACTGTACTCAAGTACAATTTTGAGGTATTTTTTACTTTAGTGGAGTATTTTCAATTTTCAATACGTTTACTTCTACTCCATTACATCTCGGAGGCAAATATTGTACTTTAACTCCACTACAATTATTTGAAAACTTTAGTTACTAGTTACTTTGCGGATATAAATTATTATATTACAATACATAAATGAACCACTTTAGCTCTATTTTATACATAGTCTATTTGAAAATAGGCGATCTACAAGCTCACAACGCGTTGCATCGCGACGCGTTGTGAGCTTGTAGATCTGCTATTTTCAAAATTGTAGTACTTTTACTTTTGGTACTTTAAGTATGTTTTGATGCCAATACCTTTGTACTTTTACTCAAGTAACATTTTGAACACAGGCCTTTTACTCGTAACAGAGTATATTTATATGGTGGCATTGCTACTTTTACTTAAGTATAACATTTGAGTACTTTTTCCACCACTGGTATTGACACAGAGTAATAATTTTTCTTTGATTTATTAACTTCTAATTGATAATGTAATAGTGCCGTTTAATCTTCAGAGAAGATGTCCTTTCTCTTAAATCCTCTCCTTGAGCATGCTTTGAGCATGCTCAGATATAATAATTGCTGTGAAAAGGGTGCTCCGGTCGATCACCGAGTAAGAGCACAAACCATATAAATAAGGCTAAAAGTCCAGCTGACCCTGGTTTGAATTTGGCCCAAGGCTCTTTACTACATGTCAAACCCCATCTTCTCTTCCACTTTTCCTGTCAAACAACGCATAAAATGCAAAATAAAAAACACACATCACGGTTTTGAGAAACTTTTAGAAAGTGCTCTAGGTACCAATTTAGAGTAGGCTGCTCAGACTGCATTTTTTTTACGTATAAATGTGTTGAGGCTGTCAGTGAATGGCCAAACAAAGCGTAGGCAATAGGAATATGCTGAGACATGCTGTGCTTCAATGAATGAGAATTTATTGTACTGTGCTTCTCCTCCCTTAAAGGGTGTTTTATAGTTTATCTGGCATTTTGTGAAGTAATTCAATAAGAATTAATTATCTCTTACAGCAGAGTAAACAATACCTAATCTCTCTACAGATAAAATCTCATTTGGCCCATTTAATAACAAATGATGAAGTAGCTCTTTTGCAGTAATAATAACATGCTAAAACCACTTAGCCAAGACATCATTGCCGTTTGACTAAGCGAATAAGTAGCTCACGCTTACATACTGAGCACCTTGGGAGCTGCTCACATTCTAAGGTTTCACTCACATGTGTGATACCATCTAAGGATTCCATTGCCGTCATAAAAACATGACTCTTACATGTGTAGCACACACGCTGTGTATAGTTCACCTAAGGTGAACTTGGGTGAGCAAACAAAGACAAATGCTGCTGGGTAAACTGATTGAGCTCCAGTATGCAGTATACAGTGAGTATACAGTACTACTGACTTACACTACTCTTCTATCGGTCCCAGTCTCCTCGTTGCCATTAGGGCTGTCAACTGAGCTGAGAAATGTCAATACAAACAGGCAGATCCTTGATAATATTTGATTGTTATTATATTTTACATAGATAGACATTGATGCACATAATGTATGTTTAACAAGTTTTCAAAAAGTAATTTGTATTTATTTCATGTCTCAGAGGTGGAAAACTGTAGCTAAACTATTGCTGAGTGACCCATTGTTTTACCTGGGTTACACCTTCTGACACCTTCAGACATGAAATAATGACTCATGTAGCCGGACAGACCGGTACATTGATCCCGATAGTGATTTGTCACTAATGTCACTGTGTCATGCTATAGTTCAACAGAAGTGTTCCAGACTCTAATGTAGGCCGCACAGAGGTGTACCGTGTATCAAAGACCATCAGCGTGCATTGCTTTGGTTGAATTGACATTATAAAACATTGAATGGTAGCAACGCCCACTAATCAAATGTGTTTTTTACAATTGTTGGCACATTTCCCCCCCAAAGTCGACGATTATTCAAGGCTTGATTATATATTTGACAGCCCTAGTTGCCATACTGAGCTCATGGATCCTGTACACTTTGTCCACAGCGGTGAGGGAGTTGGTGGTGTCTGCAGGGGAGAGTGTGGAGGTCACACTGCCAAAAAACTCGGTGGAACTTAATGCCTTTGTTGTCCCAGAACCAATGAAAGGTAAGATGGACTTCTGATAGTCCTTTGAAACCTGGCCTACAGTCCATATTGTATAATGTTACAAGGATGCACTTAATATGTGTATGCAGGCATATTATTTTGAATAAACACAATATCGATGAACAATGACAATAAACACCTTGAACCAGAATATAACTGTTAATATTCAGGTTCACTGTGTTTATTGTCAAAACATGCATATTACATAACAATTCAGCCCATACTGTTATATATTGGTATATTTGTCATTTTATAAAAAATAAATAAATGAGCAAAAAGCAAGACTAAGCAGGAGGTCATTATTCAGTGATATATGGTAATTTTTCTTTCTCGTAACACTTAACAGGGACACATTATGACTGGCGTCTGATAACTCACCCCAAAGACTACAGCGGCGAGATGGAAGGAAAACACAGCAAGACACTCAAACTCAGCAAGGTACCATTGGGATTAGTATGGCTTTAGTTTACATTCATCTTCTTCACATTCAAACAAGACATGCACCTGAAGTTGGGTTGAACTTGACTTGGCTTCTTTAGAATGTGTGCGTGCAATTATGCCACCTCTTAATCATTTGTTTATCTCTCCCCCATCTCTCTCTCTCTGTCAGCTGACTGTTGGCCTCTATGAGTTTGAGGTGACGGTGGATGGAGACGGAGCCCATGGCGAGGGCTATGTCAATGTCACGGTCAAGCCAGGTGAGATGCAATCACATTTAGTGAGAATTAAAACTCTATTGTTTACTTTAACTCAAGAGAGTGATGGATAAATTAACACTGAGGATTTTATTGTGTATTCCTCATCTTGTTGCCCTTTTGATTGTTTGTGTGAAGATGGAAAGGCCTCTGAAACAGTTTTTATACCATCTGGCACTAAAACACTACATTAAAATCACCACGCTTGGTGGAAACTTTTATCTCTACACCAAATCTGTCTGCCAAAAATAGATCTACAAACGTACAGCTTGTTTGTACACTATTCTGTGCAGACTGTTCTGTACACTGCAATTTAGCTAGGGTAAAGCAGCTGCGCTCCTACACAGTTGTAAGGTATTTTTGTAATGACTCTCTCTCTATCAGTCCCCTTTTTTCTCTCTGTGTCTCACGCTCTCTTTCACTCTGTCATGCACACTAACACCTGATATACAGCTCACTTAGCCTGTTAATGTCCTTCTTTCCACCTGACAGAGCCACGGGTAAACAAGCCTCCTGTCGCTGTGGTTTCCCCAAAGTTCCAGGAGATCTCCTTGCCAACCAGCTCCACTGTGATAGATGGCAGCCGTGAGTCTACCTTGCACACACAATGAACATAACTTAAGTACACAAAGACCAACTGTAATTGACCATATTCACACAGCAGTCCTATTGTTCTTGTGTCGTACTCTGGGAAGAGAGGTGAGTGGGAAACCACGCCCACAGGAGTGAGTATGACGTTAGAGCAAAAGGCCCAAGG
Organism: Gymnoscopelus microlampas; assembly: GCF_963454915.1. NCBI lineage: Eukaryota > Metazoa > Chordata > Actinopteri > Myctophiformes > Myctophidae > Gymnoscopelus > Gymnoscopelus microlampas. The sequence goes on along the minus strand of NC_139952.1, from coordinate 15,145,628 downwards.
GCGCCGATATTTATAAACACCTGCGGGTGCCCAACCTGCCACACGCGCGCGTCGCGCGTGCGCGAAAAAGTTTGCGGGTTTGGGTCGGATAATTAACTTTTTTGGGGGGGTTTTGTAACTTTATTTCGGTTAATTCGGTTTATTCAGTACACAAAATTTACTCTGAACTGAGTATGTTAAAACTCCCCCGCCCCCCCACCCGCGGCCGAAAGAAAAGGCATTCTTTTTCTTTGGGTACTTTATTAACAGTTTGCCAATAGTACAGAGGTACTGGTATGATTTTACAACAATGAATGTCAACTCAGACTCACTCATGACTTTACCGACCACGACCACCACCAGCAGCGGAGCTGGCTGTGCTATCCTATAATCCTCCGCTTCCTCCTCCTCCTCCTCCTCACTGTTGGCCGGGTCACGGGCACGGCTACCGCTGCTGCTCGCCGCGGCGGATCTGACTGTGCTCGGCGGGTTTGAAGAAATGTAGTTTCTGCTGGGTGAATCTCTTCTTTGCTGAAGGTGCTGGTGGCTTCATCTTGCTATTAGTGCAGTAAAGGCAAGCCTCTCTCTCTTAGTTTGTGAACTTTGTGTTAATTTACCTGCTAGGTGAAGACTGTCTAGAGCCGGCAAAACGTAAACAAATGGGAGCGCGCTGCAAGTACGAGCGGCTGCGCGTTGACTGCGAGTATGAGCGCGTGCACCCCCCCCCTCATACTCGCGCGCGGCGCCCCCCCACCAATGAGTGGATCTCCGAGTTAGACAGCTAGTAGCTACTGTAATGGTTATGGTACTGTAAATCCGGGCACCCACCACTACTGATTTTGAAAAAATATATATATATATATTTTTTTTTTTTTTTTTTTTTTTTTTTTTTGGGACCAGCACCCAGTGGGTGCTCCTCATTTCAGGTGGGTGCTTCAGCCCCGAGGCACCCACGGTATCGGCGCCCTTGAAAAGGCCGCCATGTGAATATGGGCTCTAAATGAGGCTACCTGAGACGGTTTCTCTGACATTAAAGAGTTCATGATCATTTTTATTAATTTTCTAGACGTTTTTTTTCAAATAATGGGGGGGATTATTATTTTCAAATCTGAAATAACTTTGGATATTATGATACTGAATACTTTGGATGTACTTATTTTCATATTATCCAAGCTTTGAAAGATAAAGGTTAATATTGTTTTTGGATATCATTTATGAACTAATTCTTTGATCGTAACATTGTTACATTTTTCATAACTTTGGTCTGAGTTGATGGTTAGCAGCACAAAACAGGGGCCTAAGGACCTGTTTCCTAAAGACCCCTGCTGATCAGTGCGTATATCCGACTTCACATTTCCTGTACTCATTTTAATATCTTCAATCGCTGTCTCCTCCTATCCTCAGAGAGTACTGATGATGACAAGATTGTGGCATGGCACTGGGAGGAGGTGAAGGGACCTCTGAGAGAGGAGAAAGTATCTGCAGACACTGTACTCCTCACCCTCACTAACCTAGTGCCTGGAAACTACACATTCAGGTACAGATGAACATGTACTATACTATATTGCCTAATTCTGATAGACATCAATGCAATTCGCCTATTTTCTCATCATTTGCCTATTATGACATGCCCAGAATATGATTCACATGGTTAATAATATTGTCTGTCCATTATGTGATTGATATGTGTCCATTATTTTTTGATAGCTAATATGCTATGTGTCTTTCTCTTCCTGTATGGTCCAGTCTGACAGTGACAGACTCCGATGGAAACCAGAGCTCTACCCAGGCCAGCCTGTCAGTCAGCAAGGCTACAGACTACCCGCCCGTGGCCAACGCTGGGCCCAACCAGGTTACATCCACCTCCTTTATTATTCTATCTAATCACTTCAGTCTTTGTATTCCATGAAAGGCTGATAGAATAGCCACTTGTTGGGATGCTGGATTAAGATAGGATCATGAAAAAGAATGGAACCTGCGCACTCACTCAATACATTTTAATGACATTGTCTCAAGCCTGGGCTCTCTTCGTCAGGTCCAAGAGTCCAGACTCTGAACATTGTCTTTGAAATATATTGGAGCATGTGAGTGTGCCTCACGCATATAAACAGGAGATAGGCTCCTGCCCTTGGGTTTTTCACTTATGCAGCAATAAATATACAGCTCAAAGCCCCACTTCTTGGTTATCTCATGTACATAAACCCTTATGCTCACAAGCTAAATAAAAACATCCACAATCTAAATAAAAACCTATGTTTTGCAACAGGTCATCACATTGCCACGTAATATCGTCACTCTGAATGGCAACCAGAGCACAGATGACCATGGATCCCTGGCCTACGAATGGTCCCTCAGCCCTGAGAGCAAAGGCAAGGTGGTGGAGATGCAGGTGAGAACTATGACAAGATGCTGTGGTGGGAGGGAAATCATCCTGGAATAGTATACAGTATAGCCAACACTAAATTGATTTATTGTCCTGTCCTGAATGTTAATTTAACTCTTAGACTGTACAACTGTAGCAAAATGGATCTGTAAGTTACCCATTTGTAACTGAGTTACACATTACATTACATTTACACTTAAGTCTATTGATATTTGTGTGCATGGGAGTGTTTTAAGGCTGTTCATGACAGGCACGAAAATAATGCTCTGTCTTCGGATGTTGAAAACGGAATGAATATGCCTTTCCTGAAATGCAAAAACAATGTATTTGCAGGAGAACCGAATAAATAGTCTTTGTCTTATCTGGTTGTTACATACAACAACAACAAAGCATAGCGCAATGCGCTGTGAGTTTGTAGATATTTTCAGCGTGTGACACCCGTGCCCAACTAGGCATAAATTAGGCTTAATTCTGCTTTACACTCGACTCACATTCTTGTCTATTTGAGATTCCAAGTTCTTCCATGACTTCTTGCGAAAAGGAGTGTTGTTGTTCTTTTGTGAGAATGCTGGCTAACTTATTTTACTTTCAGGGTGTGCGGACCTCTTCCCTTCAGCTGTCTGCCATGCAGGAGGGAGACTACACCTTCCAGCTGACTGTGACAGACTCAGCCATGCAGCAAGACACTGCCCAGGTCACTGTCATCGTGCAACCAGGTGAAAACACGTGTTCTATGGCTCTATGGATCAGCTACGTTAACCACTTAAGCCCTTTATAATTAACCGTACACTGAATATGAAGATAGTCGATTTACAAGCTCATTGTGATGCTTTGTGAACTTGCAGATCGGCTATTTCGATTTTTCTTTAAGATTTTCACCCATAATGAAATTCGTCTCCCTTGATATTCCTAGTTAGACACTGTTTTATGACAGAAAGCGACATTCTGAAACTGCTGTGCTTATATTTGACATTCTCTCTGATTAAAAGTTGTATAATTTATACCAGGTATTGGTTCTTTACCATTTCTCTATATAAGCATACTGTATAGTCTACAAATACACAGGATGGATGAAATATAACACATCAGTGCAGTATTGTAGTTGGCAGGCTGGTTCTCGCATAATCTTCTAAAATTCATAGAGCTAATGTCAATAGTAGCACAGGTGCCATTTATCTCAGTTACTGTTTGTTCAACCTTTAGTGAAGATGACGTTGGTAATACAACACATGGGAAATGTATTTGTGTGCCGGCATGTTTGAAAGGTTTTCATTTGAACACACGTCAACCTGTAAAGTGAACCCACATGACCCATTTCAGGAATAGCATCGGAATGAAAACGGCATCAGTGTTTGTATTAACCACATATCTCTCATATCTCACGATTTGATGTGACCTAACCAGTAAAAGTTTAATACACATCAACCCTGACACCAGTAGCCATTTCATTCAGTCACTACTGATAAAAAGTGATACAGTATGTAAAATATAACAGTTTGACCTCCTCTTTTAACCCCTCCTCTTATATGCTGTGGCTCTGATGAGTTATTCTAAAGATATTTTTTGGGGTTTTCTGCCTTTATTTATAGTACATGGTGTAGAGAGATAGGAAACAGGGAGAGAGAGACGGGGAATGACACGCAGCAAAGGTCGTCGGGATTGGCAATCAAACCCACGACTCGCTGTCAGGCTGCATTAGAGCCTATTATTTAGTATGCGCTCGGACCACTAGGCCAGCGGCGCCCCCTGATGAGTTATTCTGTTTATTTAACCTTTTAATGGAGACGACATTGCTAATACAACAAATAGGAAATGTATTTGTTTGCCGGCACATGCTTGAAAGGTTTTTATTTGAACACCCATCTGTGAAGTGAATGAAAACCGCATCAGTGTTTGTATTAACCACTTAAGCGCTATATACTTAGTTGTATGACAAATAGCAAGAAATGCCAATCTACAAGCTCACAAAATGACACTATCCCATGCGTTGTGAGCTTGTATATCAGCAATTTTCGCTATTTCTTAAATGTATGGAATCTTTTGAAAATCTTTGCCTATAATGATATTGATGGGGGCTTTAAACATTTGTCATTGACTCAAATAAAACCCAATTCCCCGACCCCCCCCCCTTTCCTCCCCCACCAGAGAACAATAAACCCCCAGTAGCACATGCAGGGCCAGAGAAGGAGTTGACTCTGCCAGTAGACCGAACCACACTGGACGGCAGCAAGAGCAGCGATGACCAGAAGATTGCCACCTACCACTGGAAACAGAGCAAGTAAGTCAGACAGACAGACACATACACACCAATGCTGACAACACTGTCCTTTTCTGCCTTGCTGTTGGTCAAGGAATGACTCGAATCTCTGCCGGTTCCTCGGTACACGTACTAGATAATGTGGAAAATGAGAAATGATGGGATTCAAATGTGATTTAAAGAAATACATACTCTGTGTGCTGTCTGAATTAGCAGTGGTATCAAGGTCATGGTTTGGTTTCATTTTTCCTTTGTTTCTCTCTCCCTCTTTCTCTCTCCATAAGGGGCCCAGGTGGTGTGAAGGTTGAAAATGCAGATAGTGCCGTTGCCACGGTGACAGGTCTCCAGGTGGGCATGTACGAGTTCACTCTGACCGTAACGGATGACAGGAAGCTGCAGAGCATCGACGTGGTCACGGTCATTGTCCGAGAAGGTGTGTATGTGTGTTGTTTATCCTCCTGAATTCAAATATCGATGCAAAGGTGTTCAATTTCATGAAGTTGTTTAGAGGAAACATGTGTAGTGGCTATTGTACGTATCTATTTCAGCTTGTAGATCGGCTATTTCCGGTGAATGTTCCCCCAAAATAGGGATGCTCGGGGTTCAAGTGGTTAGTATAAAAAAAACAAAAAGAGAGAGAAGAGAATTGGCTTTAAGTGTGTTCCTGCAGGAACTGCTTCAAATGCTTGACTAATATACAAAGCACAGAAGAGCTGGATTTAGACAGACAGTGAGTGGTGTTAAGAACAGAAACAGACTGAGGAGCCTGGAGGACATAGCAGGCACACAACCAGCTTACTGCTCCATTTACGCAAATAGACTGAGTGAACATTCTTTAAACAATGTAACTTCTTAAACTACGACCTCCTGTCACTTGTTGTCAGTGTGTTGCATTTGCCCAGCTACATTAACAACTTAAACCCTACATACTTAGTTGACAGGAGTCCCTCAGGGCTTTATACTAGGCCCACTCCTTTTTTCGTTAAACACTAAATATCTTCTGAAGAGGTTTTAAAGGTTAAAAAAAAAACTGCTACTACTATACTGTATAGTATGTGCTCCACCACAAATTTTTGTTTCATGCCTGCCTGGATAATTTACCCATTATGCTTAATCTAGCTACAAGAAACAAAAACAAATGGAAAAGTATAAATGTGCATGTTAAAGAATTCAACAATAACAATCATGGTCCATGTGGTGTTGAATCATGGTCCATGTTATGTTGTTTTTCACCAGAGCTAGACCAGCCCCCTGTGGCCCACGTCCTGTCCAGCGTGTCCATCTCTCTGCCCCTGAAGACGGCAACTCTAGATGGCTCTCACTCCACAGATGACAAGGGTGGAGTCAGCTACCTGTGGACCAGGGATGACAACAGTCCTGCTGCAGGGGTGAGACTGGTTCTAACACCCCATTTAACCCCAATACAGGGGGTGACTGCTAGTTAGACCGTTCGTTAATATAAGGGCACGTTATGAGCTTGTAGGTCTGCTATTTTCTGTGTGCAACGCAGCATAAATGAAGCTTAATACTGTTATATCTGTTAAATATGAACCAATTTTATAGACCAAAAATCTACCATATTTAAGGACCACATTGGCAACATGAAGAAATCGGTATTCTTTTCACATTAATTCAGCCAATCTTATCAAGCAACTAGCTCGGCATCAATGAGTTCAATGTATCAGAATAGCCTGGATCTAGTATTCTCAGTTCCAGTCCTAGAAATCTAGTAAAGTGCTGGGGTCATTCTACTGTAGCTGTCTAAATGGGGACTAATTTAGACCCAAGACACCGGGTGAATGCAGTTACCTGCATGGTACAATAGACGGCAAACAGTAGTTGGACCTGCGCTGAGAGCCAGTGAAACATAACCCATGATAACATGACCCATAATAACATAACTCATATGAGCTTCATTGTTACATGGGGTGTGCTGTAGTCCAGTTCAAGGCTTGACACTGTTAGCCTCATATTTCTTTACACCAAAGCCAAAGGCGGCACTTAGTCCCATTCCCTGGTACGTTGCTGAGTGGTAGTCCAAGAGACTCCACGCGCATCCAAATAAAATTACAACAGGTACTGGATAAAAGAAACTGTTGTAGAGAAGAGAGAGCACGCCTGCACATTGTTTTGAATAGTCGCAAATTGAACATGGATGAGTCCAGCAATATTCAGAAATTGAGTTAATTTTAAATTTTACTGCTAGTGTTAATGTAAACATCCTTTGAATATTTGACAAAAATAAATGTTTTCCAACCAAATGATTTGAGTAGTGATGTGGTGTGTCATTTCGGACACAAGGGCTAAATCAGTTTATTGTTTTTTGAGTCATGATCACTGTTTTTAAATACTGCTGTCATTAAAACATAAATACTAGGCTGATTACAATTAAAACCTCAATAACAGAATCTAATTTTAAAAAATCCAAATAGGCCACAATTTTGTATTTATGTATTGTCTTGCTGCAAAACCAATTGCCCTCTGGGGACAATTGAAGTTGAAGTTGATTTACTGGTTACGAAGAGTTTTGGAGAGGAAAAACTGGTTGTGTCACATTCTGAGAATTAATTTGAACCACCTCTTCCTCCTTCAGAAGATTTACATGGATTACAAGGAAATGCAGCATGAACTTGAGAGGGGCACTTTGCTGAGTGCATATCTCTACCAGGCTGGGTTGCCTAGCTGGGTAAAGAATATACATAATTGCGGCATAGGCAGTGAAAGAGCGGTCCCACTTTGCCCTCCTATCATGTGACTGTTCCCATGTTAGATGAATATAGCGGGTACAGTACGTAGTGATTGCGTGAGAGGTGTCTATAAGCACATGAGACTAGGCATATGGTATGATAAAATATGTATTTGGGACGAACAGAAATAATAAATATCCATCTGCAGGCTGGCAGACCGTCTAACACTCTACTGGGAGAACAGCAGTGGTCTCACGTTGATCTTCCCAATCCTGAAATCAAATACTAAATAAAAGAATAAAAGCTGCATAAAAAATAAAGTGCTCAATAAAGTGGTAGAGTTTCTGGCCAACAGTACATGATCAACATGTCACCATGTAAATAAAAACGCAGGTATGTAAATATACAATTCAGCAACCTTGTGTAAAAACAAACTGACATTGTCATCTTAAACAAGGAAGTCTATGATGAAACAAGACCTGTTACTCAGTATCTTTCCCTCTGGGGTTTCCCCACATCTTAACTTTGTTGGTGATATAATTGTTTCCCTGTTTCAACAGTTAAATTCATCTGTGCCTTGTTGATTAGATCTTCCTTGACTTGACAAGTGACACAAAGTCAGCATTACAGTGTGTCAGACGAACGAAGGCCCTCACTCACACTTGCACACAGATCGTTTCATAGTCCCCCCCCCCCTCCCCCCCTTCAAATATACACAAAAAAATGCTAAGGTTTTAATGAATACCTGACATTTGCTTCTTCAGGATGTGTTGAACAACTCTGACCACCAAGCGGTGCTGTTTCTTAGTAACCTTGTGGAGGGGAAGTACAGCTTTTCACTCACTGTTACTGACAGCAAAGGACAGACCAGTGGTGACAGAGGCACAGTGGAGGTCAAACCAGGTACTGGAAAAACACACACACACACACACACACACACACACACACACACACACACACACACACACACAGATATTGAATGTAGTCTCACCTCTGGGGCACGTCTATTGATCATTCTTTTTTTTTGTAATTCAAATGTTTATTTGTTTTTCAATATGGTACAAAATGTAACTTCAGTGGTACAAAACAGCATACAGCATAAAACAACAGTACAGCCATTCCAAGAAATAAAAAACAAAATACAAAATAAATGCTGTCTAGCAATCCCAATATCAGAGAAGGTTCATATATGTCCAAAATCTATCCCATGTGTCCTTCATCTTTCCTTCTCCATTCACTCTACCCAACATATATTCATATGATCATTCTTGATCATTTCACGTTTCATGAAAATGCGCCCATCTGTTCTTGATATAAATATTATGTTCCTAGATGACAGACCGGAGCGATTACAATACTATGCCACACATTGTTGTGTAAATCTGCTCTGTTTATGCACTTGCATCCATACAAATTCTGACATGCATGCAACTACATTAACATTGCGTTGTGGTTGGCCGGACAGTTGATGGTGGGCGTCACAAACGTAACATACCTATTATGGAGACTCACTTTAAAACGGTAGACAGTGGGCGTCACAAACGTAACATACCCATATATGGAGACCACTTTAAACTAGATGAAATCAGGTATACACACACACACACACACACACACACACACACACACACACACACACACACACACACACACACACACACACACACACACACACACACACACACACACACACACACACACACACACACACACCATATGGTGTACACACACCAGGTCACAATGCAACATACTGTTTGATGTACACATGTGACAGGAAGTATATAATACCTCACTCATGGCTCAAGCCTATCTCTTAAATCGGTGGAGGGATGCCTCAATTTGACCCTTTTTTTAGATAATTTTATTAATTCTCTCTCCCCTTACGTTGTTGCCTTTCTCATTGCTGTTAAACCCCCTCTTCTCTCTTCCTTTACCTCCACTTCCTTAATCCAACTCTCCTCTATCCCTCCACCATTCCTTTCCCCTCCTCCTTTTCCCCTCTCACCTCTCCTGCAACTGGACCTAGACTAGCCAAAAGAAATGACCCCCCGACTGTTTTTCTGTAAATATACTTTGGTCGCTCGACTAGCTCCTAGTATTGATGATTTATTGTATAGTATTGTATGTCTTTATATGTCTTGATGAATTGAATACACAGGACCACAATGGAAACAAGCCCTCAAGGCTTCTTGTGTTATGCTTTTAGCATGATTGTAATACTGCACATCTGTACGTTTTGCAAACTGTTAATAAAGTATTCAATAATAAATCAATCAATCAATCAATCAATCCTCTTCCAGACACATGGGAGCATGACCTGGTAGAGTTGGTGCTGGAGGTGTCTGTGTCCCAGTTAACCCACCGGCAGCGGGACATGCTTCTGCGTCAGGTCGGGGTCCTGCTGGGAGTTCTCGACAGTGACATCATAGTGCGAGAGATCAGTGCCTTCAACGAGCACAGGTGAGCTGCTCTTTAACCCCATTAACCCTGTGTTCATTTTGTTTTCAGAAAACTATTTTTAGAATAGGGCTTGAGGGGTTAGTTAGACTTCCTCCTGTTGTTCCACTCTGCTGTATCATTCCTTTGAGTGTACAAACATAATCCATACATCTGTGGCAATTCTAATTCTAAATACTGGCTGACGTGGCTGTTACTAACGCTCTATTGTCTTGATGAACCAGAAATGTTCCAAACGTCTTTCAAGCAGGGGATCAGGTGTCTGTGTCCATACGGTTTCTGGAGGTATCAGTTATTGATGTTAATCTCTTCCTTCTTTGCTCAGTACTCGTTTGGTCTTCCTGGTCTCAGGAGGCCCAGGGCGCCCTCCCCTGTCCGGTCGAAGTGTTGCAATGGGGCTGCGAAACAAGTTGCGCAAACAAAAGAACGACTTCCTCATCTTCAAAGCTAGACGGGTGGACACAGTCAGTGAGTATTGATTGTAGCTTCTTGCCAGATTCAACACACTAGATAAAGAGAAGTGATACTATGGGTGTGAATTAACGTGCTATATCAATGCTAAGTTACAATTTCACTTTACTTTGTCACACAAACCAGTCAAACCGATAACTTGGATATCTTCTGTTTTGCTTATGTGGGTGGTCAAGTTGTGACAAAAGCTCATTGTAATTTTTCTAATTCTCAAATGTCAGGACTTTTAGACTGTAACTGCAAGTTGTTTCATGACCTCTTCTTCCACTTTTCTCTCTCACACTCTTGCCCTCTTGTTGGTTCTCTCCTCTTTCTTAAAGGGATTCTAGGCAAGTTCAGAGATCAATAAAAGAAAAAAACGGTTGTCAAACAGTTAGTACCGTTGACTGACAACCCCTTCAGCCAATCAGCAGTTCAATCCCCTTCAGCCAATCAGCAGCTCCTTTTCCCCATCCCCAGTCAATATGACACAGGGGGACTTTAGAAGGGGAAATGCCGAAAATAGGTTGCTTTATTCGGATAAATACGTGTCACTGCCCGCCCCTGCCGGTTCTCTGAATTTTTATTTTTAAATAGGCTCTGTCATGATTAATTGACCACATATATGAAGTTAAACAACTACATTCTATCCAAAGGATATCTTAAAAGTAAATTCCGTGCCTCAAAAAAGAAGTTTGAGAGCGTTTTAAAACCAAAAGTAAAAACTGCCCACAGAAAACAATGGCGGCTCGTTCCGTTTTTGTTGGCTGCACTCGATTCCATTCGGTTTCACTCGAACAGTTCACACGGACACGGACTCGCACGGACGCGCACATGCGTGCGTTTCATTTACGTCCCGGACACCCAGATGTCAAAACATAAACAGTAGGGAAAATATGTATTTCAGAAAGAGGACTGTGTTTCAATGCAGGAAAACACCCCAGCATCATTATATAGTGGCTGATAGAGGGGGGAAAATGCAATATATATATATATATATATATATATATATATATATATATATAAATATTTTTTAAATTTAGGCTTAATGTTGCCTAGAATCCCTTTAAAGCCATACTGTGTAACATTCATTTCAGTAGTCATTGTAGTAGTAGTGGCAGATATTGGTCTACCACAGGCCATGATATCATTTAATGTTTTTATTCTCTTGTGAGCTGCATTGTAATTCATCTTCACGGAATCCTTTTAGGGTTTTTACTATGTTAGATATTCAACCCTCCTGTTTTCACTCGACTAAAAATAGCAGATCTACAAGCGCACAGTGCATCACAAAATCGTAGATCTGCTGTTGTCACCAAATGTTACCCTCAGATAGGGGGTTCAAGTGGTTAGATAAGCTGTTTTACTGCCACACAACTGAACTTGTGTTCCATCCCTCATTTCTTCTCTCTCCCTGTGTGTCCTCAGTTTGCCAGTTAAACTGCTCCGGCCATGGCGAGTGTGACTCCTTCACACGGCGCTGTGTCTGTCACCCATTCTGGATGGAGAACTTCATCACGTCACAGCTGGGAGATGGAGAGAGCAACTGTGGTGAGAAGATACAATAAAATCTGTGTCCCATATTTAGCAACATTAGTCTGAGAGTTGCTTTGCTCCTGACAACAGGGGTGTTGAAATGTAAGGAACATGGTGTTTCTCACCATGTGCTTCATCCTCCTGGTGAGGCTCCTGACTGGCATGTTAAAAGAATCGGCAGGTGATTCCATGTGTTTTGGAGGAGCCATGTGGTTACCACCCCTAGGCCAATAATGTTTTGTTTTTCTTTTCAGAGTGGAGTGTACTCTATGTGACGATAGCATCCTTCATGATTGTTGTTGCGATAGCCACAGTTGTCTGGGGAATGGTGTGCTGCTGTCGCAGGTGAGTGTGATACTTAATAATTAGATTGGCATTACGTTTTGAAACATTGTTAAGTGTTGTGCAAATGTTGTAATTAATGTTGAGCTGCCACACCACCATTGCGCTTTATATGAAATATGACGTGGCTTATACGGTCTATTTCTGTTGTATTCAATTAAACGTATATAAGGTAGGTTTTGGTGTACTGTATATGAATGTTACCCACCACTTTATCTTGGCGTTTAGAATATCTGTAAATAATAAGGGGGTCATACTGTCCAATGTCCACACAGTTAACCCATATATTTGTTAACAGGCGTAAGAGTAGAGTACGCAGAAGTAAAAGTCGTTACAAAATGCTGGAGGCTGACGAACAAGATAGTCTGGAGCTGCAACCGCCTAGATCTGGTGAGACACACACACACTTACACGAATGATATGTGACATCAAGTCAGATGATATGTCTCATTTTTATAGTGTTCCAGTTCCAATTTTGTCTGCTCATTTCTTTGTGTCATCATCACTTCCAATTTCACATGTTTAATCTGTAGTTCTCTATCCTGATTGAAAATGCATTTTCTGTTTGATAAAGAGCTGGAGAGACATGGAGACTCCTGTTACTGAACAGACATTCTATAGCAATGAGTACTATCAGAATATAGTTTATTTAGTTTATACGTATTTTAACCAAAGAAAAGCACTTACCTACCTTTAGCATTGTTTGTTATATTGTATCGTGTTATCATTCTGTTTTTCATGTTTATAGTATCTGTCATAGTACTGCGTGGGCACTTTGCTCTGCATCCAGTAGTGTATGAATTAGTATTATTAATATGAAGGTACTAAACAGATTAAGTTTAATATTATTCTTTTCTATCCTTTGCTTCTCCTGCTCTTTCCAACCCCTCACCAGGCCGTGTTAAGGCGTCCCCCGCCCCCTCCTCTTCTGCCCTCATGCATTCAGACTCGGACCTGGACAGTGACGATGGGCAGGGAGGGGTCCCATGGACGGAGCGGGAGCGAGGTCAGCTTCTGAGACCCCAGAATGGCTCCCTGAGGAACGGACAGGGTCCACCGAGAAACAAGAAGCAAAGAGAAGAGCTGCTATAGCAACTGAGGAACGGGAAGCCCCCTAAAGCCTCCTCCTGCACATGCACTTACTCCTCTGACTCCACTCCTCCCATCTATTTGTCCCTCGTTCTTGTGCTGTTTTTCTACATGCAACATCATGCCACTCGCCCACTAAAGACACTGTTTGTGACACTTGGATTTAGGAGGAGAGAGAGAGAGGAAGAACATGCTGGATACATGTTGTAATCGCATCCCATTGTCAGAAAAAATACATGTCCCTGCACCCACACTGAGCCACTATAGAGGAGAAAACTGCATAATTTCTTGATGAAATATGTGTCATTTATGTGGAATGAATGGTGATGAAATACAATGTTAGAGCCCTGTGTAACATGGCGACAATGAGGATGAAACATACCTCTCACTGACGGGTGACATCATCAGTCGGTAACTGCGAGAGAAGACTAGTATATCTAATACTTTCTCTTGTTAAGAAGAGAAGAAAAAAACTCAACTGACACGATAACCAACGGCAGTTGAGCCCACTTCACACACTCACATTGGTTCACTGAGACACGCAAGTATGTGCGCACATACACACACACTGCACCGTATTCACACTTGTCCCAGGTTAGACCGATGCTACCAAACACTGCCAAGTATCTACCAATGGTCAGCTATTATATTGACTAGAAGTTCGGGCCGCTGCGCGGCCCTCACATCTAGCGTCCGCGCGACGTCGCACTGTGTAGGTGTGTACATGTAGTGTGCAAGGAAGTAGTAGTGTTGAGTAATGTGATTGAGGCAAGAGAAGTATTGGGTATGAATGTAGGCGGGTTGTTGTTGATTGAAATGAGATTGCATTGTTTGTTAGATAGCATGGTTTATTGGCATGGTGTGATGTCGGACAGTGTTGGTGGCAACATGTAAATGTGAGAAAGGCAAAATAGCAGTGAAATGAAATGACATCCAGAATAACATTAACAGTGAAGCATTAATCAGGAGCAGGTGTACAGTATGTTGCATTGGGGGGAGAATACAAACAAAGGCAATGGCAATTATGTTGAAGAATGAAGGTCATTTGTCACTATGCAATCAGGGAGTAGCAGCACATGCAAAGTGTTTGAATGAGCATGTTTGGATTAATAAAAGAGTTCGGGATAAACAACGTTGTCAGTAATTCCCTCATCATTGTTCACAATGAAAACTTTGACGGCGCTGGCTCTCTTTCCCCTGGAGAAGGCTGTGTAGAGTTGGCCATGAGCGAACACAGGTTGAGGCAAGTAGATGCCAACTCGTTCGTTCTCTTGCCCCTGCCCCTTATTGATGGTAACAGAGAAAGCTAAGCGGATAGGGAACTGTCGTCTGATGAAGGTGAAGGGAAGCTCCTCATCTCTGTCATAGTGAGGTATCCTTGGGAGGAAGATTTTTTCACCCCTGTTTGTGCCAGCTGCAATCTCACACTCAATGATTTTGTCCATCATCTGCAGTACCACCATTCTGGTGCCATTCTTGAGAGTGCGGTCGGGACCTGCTTGCAGGTTTCTCAGCAGCATGACTGGGGCTCCTACTTTCAACTTGAGGTTATGATCAGGCATTCCAGAGGGTGTCAGTGAATTGAGGAATTCCACAGGCATGGAGTCCTTGTGGTCGTCCTCCAGAATTGTGTCGGCTGAAAAGTAGACTCTCTGTTCTGTAGGGAAGTCTGCCAGGCATATGTTGTTGATTTCTCTAATGTCATTATTCAGAGGAGTGTATACAGTGCCATTGAGAAGGTTGTCTTTGTTGACACATCCAGTTTGCAAGTCAGGAAAGGTGAATGAAATGAGAGTTTGGAGATCGTGAACCAAGTGGTGGGGTTGAATGCGGACCTGCCATTCTGTGTCCTCCTCGTGTGGGAGTGTTCCTTCCCCTAATGCAAGGAGATAGTGGGAGAAGTCCTTCTCTGCTGCGTGTGTTCTCATGTTGAGGTTTAGCTTGTGGTGTTTCATGTGAGGATAGAGTGTTGACATCTGGATGCATGCTGAAACTATCTGGGGCCTGCCTGCTCTTTTGATAACGGGGAGGGTTTGCCTTGGGTCTCCACCCAGGAGGACAGTTTTGCCACCCCAAGGCTGCTGTGAGTGCATGAGATCCCTCAGTGTTCTTTCCACACACTCGACGTTAAAGCGGTCAACACTGAAAATCTCGTCCCAGATGATTAAGTTGCTGTCTTTAATGAGCTTGGCCAGATTGGACTCTGCGTTGATGGCACAGACAGAGTCTTGGAAAATGGGGATTGGGATCTTAAATCGTGAATGAGCGGTCCTACCACCCTCCAGGTTCTGTGCTGCCAAG
Organism: Gymnoscopelus microlampas; assembly: GCF_963454915.1. NCBI lineage: Eukaryota > Metazoa > Chordata > Actinopteri > Myctophiformes > Myctophidae > Gymnoscopelus > Gymnoscopelus microlampas. The sequence continues at coordinate 15,130,147 of NC_139952.1, read as the reverse complement.
CCTGTGCTGCCCACACACAGCACAATGCCATGCTCTGCGCGTATCGTAGCAGCAATGACCTTAAAGGTAAAGGTTTTGCCATATCCTGCAGGGGAGTTGAGAATGAACTGGCGTGTGATGTCTTTAACTCATTTGGGCTACGTGCAGTAGAGTTGCAAGGCAACAACACGTGGACGTGTGTGGCATTGGTAGCGTCGCTGAGGACACTGGCATTGGCCAGGGCATCCAGGTCCTTTATAGTGATGGCTGTGCCCCTGTCATTATGGTGATGTCAGATAGTGTCAGACATCTCCATATATGGAGCTGCCTATATCAGTTATGCCCAAATATGGGACCGTGATGGCTGTGCCCCTGTCATTATGGTGATGTCAGATAGTGTCAGACATCTCCATATATGGAGCTGCCTATATCAGTTATGCCCAAATATGTGGGTTCTCTGATGTCAGACCAAAATAAGCACCCGGAAGTGAATTTCGCGCTGGGGAAGAGATTTGCATAGTATTGGGGCATAATGCGTTTCATATTTATTGTACATCATGGAAGTAGAGTAACGGTATGGGAAGCAGCCGGTTCAGAGGCAGAATATTGAGGAATTTTGGGGTAAAATGTGGAGTTAGTTGGGCCATGTGTGTGCGTGGAGACCGCGCACACACACATGTGTAGCCCCATGAGTTTGGCCGTCAATTATAGGTGCAAGATAGCTGATGAGGGGACCTTTATTTTGAAGGCGTAGCCGTAGGGGCATTGACAAGCAAAATTGATCTAATGTTCCCCAAAACCTGTACTGTAGCTGTACGTCTGTGCATGATGAGCAACATATTGCAGTTCTGGTACGCTACGATGCCGGAATGACAGCCTGCATGTGTTAACGAACTGTATGTGGTGCGAGAGTGTGTCGGGCCAATTGTGCCAAAACTATTTTACTTACAAAACAATTAATGCATTTGTTTTTATGCGTCTTATTTACGAACACAATAACAGAGTCACCAATGCGGAATGTTAGTTGGAGGTAGAGAGAGGCTCATGGGAAATGCTGTAAGAGGCTCCCCCCTCACTGGTCGGATTCACTGGAACACACTGGAGAACAAATAGCCTGTGGATACCCTCATACACCCGTCACTGTGGCCCACGGGACGAGGACAAGATGAAGGTGATAATGATGGACAGATGAACTGGGCAATACCTCCTCACTCACCTCAAGATGACAAGCTAATGGAGTGAATGCTAATAGAAGACACTTTGATTGTTTGTTTTTAAACAACCTTTCTTTAGCTATCAGTTTGATGCTGATGTACTTTGTTTTCATGCACCACCATGTGGTTCCTGTCTGTGAACTCCACTATCATGTTTCCTCTCATCAGGGGATAAGAACGAGGCTGATCTGTGATTGAGAAATTGGAATGAGAATCAAAAACATCAGCCAGAGTAAAATCGTGAGTGTTAATTTAAATGAACATTCACGATTTTACAGTGCATAAACTGTGTTACAATTTTCTGAAATGCTTCCTTTACCATTCTTGCAAACATCTTAGAGAGATCAAGGAGTAGAGAATGAAACTTAGTTAATCTGAATTCAGCTTGAGTCCAGAAACACTTGAGCAGCCTTACTCTGCTTACTCTGTAGACTTGAATGTGGCAGATGGATCACTGTAAAGAATATACTATACATATGTCAAAGTTAAATGTTTACACTGTTTATTGTATTCAGTTCATATATATGCTTGCAGACCCCCGCAAGGTCAGCAAGTACTTTAATTCTAGGTTAAGGCAGAGGAAGTGCATCTCACATCTTCCAGTCATCTTCCAGCCATTTCTTGACCTTTAAATAAATCATATCAGGGATGTACCTTGATATGACAAAAAAAACATTCACTTCTGCAGTGTGTAATGGCAAGAAGTAGCTAGCCATCACCCCTGCAAATCTGTGAAGCAGTGGGTGGTGGTTAGGAGTGTGACTGGACTGGGCTGTTGAGAGGGAAAATTAAACCAAATAATGCTCCTCACAACTTCTAATAGTGCAATCGCTTTGCATGCAGACTGTGAAACTGGCCTGTAAGTTTAGTCACTTTTTTCTGTTTTGTTTTGAATGTTGAAAGGGTACACCTGTGATTTGATCCAAGCTGTACTCTGTGTGGAATAAGCAATCATTTTAAAAGATGATTTCTCTGGGTGGTGCAGGGATAAGTTCCTACCCAGTACCCACCAATTACGGAGACTGGTGTTCAATTCCTCCATGGTGCCTCCGGCTTGGCCCGGGTGCTCCAATGAGCACAATTGGCCATGTTAGTGGGTTGGAAGCCGGCAGGGGAGGGTGAGTTCTGTCGCTGCACTAGTGACTCCTACAGGTTGATCGGGGCACCTGTTCAGCAGGGAATGAAACTGGGAAGGATGAAAAGCGGCTGCCAGCTAGTGTATCAGAGGGAACGTGGTTGTCTACACCGATCCCAAGACCAACGGGTAGGGGTTGGCAGTGACTAAATTGGGGAGAATATGGGGGGAACGGGTGATCAAAAGAAACGGCAGTCATTGCACTTTTGTGCATGGTGGTTTTATTTGCAATGTACCTGTAGTGGACATCAGGCCTGGGTTAAAATGACAGAAATATTTTTTAATATTCACGTGCTGAAATTCACTCGCCAACTGGAGAAGAATATTCTGAAGGAATTCAATTTATGCACAATTGAGGTTTTAAAATTGGGAATTATTTTGTATTTTGCCCAGGACTGGAAGACAACAACAATCAGCATTTTGAGTAATTAACAGATTTGGGGTTGATTCACATTCAGTTCTAGTAATTCGGAAAGTGGGATTCTTTTTTTCAAATGCCATGTGAAAATGTATTTTTTTTACAAAATACAGTAATAATGTCCCTACAATACTTTACAAATTAAAACATTTTACCACATGTCTTTTTTTACAGTCAAACAATGGGGAATTTGTTCTGTTAATAAGCAAATTTAAGTTTACAATTTAATATCATTAAAAATTGAATTGACCCCCATCCTGATAAAGACAGACAGTCCTAGTGGAGCACTCAGAAAATGAAGGGATTCAGAATTTTATTTAAAATAAATATTTATAAATAGCATTTTAGTGAAGGATTCCCTCCCTTAATGTGTGACCAGACCTGATGCAACTGGAATTTAAAATAAAATGTTTCATATTGTTCTTGATTCTTCTGTCACTTTTTAATCACTTAATCACTTGCTCATATAATTACTGACTTTCAGCCATACTCCAAAATGTACCTGATTGTGATGAAAGCTTATAAAGACAGTTGGTTAAATAGTCATCAATCAATTCACAGAAAGGTAACCACAAAGGCTTTTCATATCCCCTCTTTTCTGTCTTTGTTCCACCTTTTCCACTGTGTCCTATCAGCTCTGACAGTGTTTCTGTTCCAGAAAGGTTGGTGTTTTTTAAAGGCTGGCCTGGTAAAGAATCCAGTCTTTGGGTACAGAACTAAATCGGTTCTCAAATTAAAATGATAGCCAGACAAAGCCTTCCCCAGGCCCCTATGACTTGATGATGTAGAAAAAATACATGATATCAGCTATCAGGATAGTATGTTGGTAGCTGAAGATTGTGTATCTTGACAGAACAGCCTTGCTGTTATCCCACTCAGTTGCAAAAGTAACTTCTAGTTTCTGTTTCTAAAAGTGGAAACATTGTTCTACAGTGTTCGATTATGGAAATTATTTCCTCTCTTTCTTTCCTAATTCCACACGCATGCACGCACGCATGCACACTCTGTCCTTTGCTGCTGTTAAAATGTTAAGCTGTGCCTCTTATTGGCCCACTATTTCAGTATCATTGCCATGGCCTAATGTAATAACAATCTCATTCACATTCATTGACCCACTATTTCAGTATCATTGCCCTGGCCTAATAACATAAACTCATTCACTTTCACGTTGTCTTTTATGGCTGACTATTAATGTATATGGGTGTGTCCCTTGCTGCTCCATAACACTAAAATGATTTCCTGTAGTGACTGACTTTGACAAGTATGATGGTACACAATGTCCTCGGTAGTGTCTGGATGTGACAGATCTGGCATCTGATGAAACTAAAGGCCAGTCCACACCAATGCAACTCCTTGTAACTCTTGCACCATGCAACTACTTGCAGTTGCAACCATTATCCCCAATGGCAGTAACTTTGCATTGGTGTGGACTGGCCTTAAAACTGATTGGTTGCAAGGAGTTGCGACTAGTTGCATTGGTGTGGTCTGGCCTTAAGATGAAGAAATTATTTTGTAGGACACTGGTTATTGGACACGTTGATTAAAATACATGTGCGAAAGCATGAAGATGTAAAAGTTAGATACGGTAAGTCTGTAGAGAGGGAAAACTGAAAGCAAATAATGCTCCCCGCAACTTCTAATAAAGCAATCACTTTGCATGTAGCCTGTGAAACTAAGTTCAGTCACTTTTTACATTTATGTTCAATGTTGAAAGGTTAGTGTATGCCTGTGATTTGATAGGAAGTCTGTTTTCATCACCTTGTTTTTTTAATACCCTTTATGTCTTTGTCGAATTGTATTTATTACGTTATATAATCCAATTTCTGGTGGTGTTTGAATCACCAGAATTACTTGACACAGTAGACTGACTGTCTGCATCCTTCTATCCACCACCATCCAGCAGCCAGATGTGACAGGTTCAGACAAGAAACCAACACATGCTTGAGTTATGCAACCTCTTGGCATGGACTCAACTGCAGCTGGTGGATGCATTTGTGAAAAAAAGTAATTTTACAGTTAGTACTAAACATAATGCAGTATGTGCTGAATGCAAGGATGCCCCGCCTAATTCAAATCTCCCTTTCTGCCTTAATGTTTTTTTTCCTTACTACATTTTCTTTTAACACTTTTTCTTCTAATAAAGTTGATTATTTTGTTTTGTTTTGTTGTAAAGCGACTTTGGGTACTAAGGAAAGCGCTATATAAATTTGATGTCATTATAATGCATGCAAAAGTTACCTCATACTAAACTGACAGCTGTCACAGGTTTTTTGTTTTCCAGCTGTGTCACAGCATGGGTCACAAGCTGTCACTTTCTAGGCCCTAGAATGACAGCTTGTAACCTGTCCTATGCTCAATACTGGAGGGATAGGGAGGGATAGTGTCAGAGGACTGTGAAATAACAGCAACATTCCATACAATAACATCTGCATAGAGAAGACAAGTAGAGTGAGAGGAAGCAGCAGTTTTATCTGTTTCCATTCTGTGTTTCTGTCTCCTTGACCTTATATGGGAATAAAGGAGTTGGTTGCTGCGAGCAAGCACAAAAAAAACACCCGATACGCATAACCGTACGGACGGTGCCGCGCGCCGAAAATAGCCGATCTGCAAGCCCACAGCACGTCCCTTCCGCCACGCTCTGTGGGCTTGCAGATCGGCGCGCGGCACCAGGTCGTACGGCGGCGTGTATTAAGTTAAAGGGCGGAAACGGCCTCGCGCGGTGACAGCTGGGAAACTTTGACTCAGTGGCCATGTCCGCTTATTATAAGCGATTTTGGGCTTCTTTTTCTGTAAAGTTGCTTGTAAAAAATGGGTAGTTGCGGTAATTCAGGCTTGTTCCCATATTTTGTATTTAAACCAGTGGTTCTCAAATATTTTCATGAAAATGCTTTGTGCCCGGGGGAAGGATTTGTGTTGTTAGAATGTGGTTAGCATAGAAAACATTCCAAACATTCCACATTTCATTGCAAGAGTTTTTGAAAATAGCAGATCTACAAGCTCGGCTGTGAGCTTGTAGATCTGCTATTTTTAAATAGCCAACCAATATAAAATTTAAAATGTTGGCTCATGTGGCATAAAGTTGCTTCTTTTGGGCTTGTTTTAGTAGACCTGGTTGCTTATTTCTCTCGCACAACCTGGCAACACTGACTTTGACTGAATCCAGGAAGAAGCAGAAAAAGAGCAGCAGTGAAGCCGCTCTGCACAACGCACGGTCCACTCCCACTGAAACACACACCCAAATCACTGCTCCACTCATTTTAGCAGGTAAGACGCATGTGTTCTGGTGTTTTCGCACGTTCTTTGTCACGATAATAACCCTTTCTAGTGAACGTGGAGGAATGTGGCGGTGAATTATCGAAGCAATTTGATGTTATAATAACAAAACAATGCGTCCGCGGCGCCGCCGCTCCCTGAACTGAATCATTCAGAAATGATTGGCAGAAATGAAAATGGGGGGGTTGACGCTGTAACGGGGTCACTTTAATGCGAAATATACCAAGACGTCCAATACACAACACAGTCAGCTGCTCGCTGACTGTGTAAACTTCATTTTTGTGCAGATAATAGTGCCAACATTAGCTAACAACACACACACACATACACACTCAGCCTGGGAGGGGTGTCTGTGCACAAATACAGGAAATGAAACAAGACGAGACAGAATGACAGCGATCATGTCTGTTTGGACTGAAAGACTGGACGTATATGTCTTCTCTAAGACTAATGAATGGCTCGTTGTGTTGATCACATCGCATTTGCCATTTAGTTCGTCAGCTCTGGCTGTTTTTTTGTCTTTTTTCCTAGCTATAGCCTAGCATCGTCCTCCTGTCTGTATCCCACAATCGCATTAGCATCATCGGCTTGTGAGTGGTTTGTTCGACCTGGGTCGAGAGACCATCCCACCGTGGAGGTGGATGGAGCTTTGGGAGAGGTTAGAACTTCATCTTCCCATCATGGCCTACTTTATGACCCGTTTGTATCACAAGAATATAGCTGTGTTGCCACTGCGGCGTCGACGCTCCCTTTATGTCTGAGAACTGGACGTCTGCCCTCTGGCTGTGTTGTGTTGGCAGAGGCACAAACCCCCACAGAACCAACCTACTGCAATTCCCCTGCACATTGACTGGTTGCATTGCATTGATGTGCCAAGCAGTGCCCTGTGCCATATGTTGTGAAAAGTAATTGCAAACGCAGGAGATATTGAAATGGAGGTGCCCCGTAGAGGTGAATTACAGTACTCAATATAAGTCTGGAGGGTCATGATACTGACAGGTTATGTAGAATGGATCGACCCAGCAGGGGCTTCTGAACATTTTCAGTTTGGGACTCACACAATTTGAGAAATGTACACATGTAGTAGCCCATTTGAATCTGATTAATTCTAACTTACTAGAATCAAATGTGTTACCTAAAGGTATAATGGTATGTTAGAATCTAGATAAATGGTGTACTCATCAGATGTTATGTGGGGAAACATCAGTAATATACCTGTTTACCTGACTGCCTGCAACCCATTTGGATCTTGTACAATAGTTTGAGAAACACATTAGCCTCTGTGTATTAATAGATATAGAACAGGTTATTACTTAGGCCTATCCCATGGCATGGGAGGCAAGACGTTTCTGACATGTGTCTATGGTCTACCTCTGAACTATGGAAATTATTTTTCATTTAATGGAGAGTTTGGAGACATCATTTTCCCTGTTGGTCAGCATTTTTCTAGGAGACGTGTCTACCACTCTGCTGCTATAAAGTGGACAAAATGTACTGTTGGATGTCGATTTGTCAGACCTCTAAATTGAGTGTGACAGAGTAGCCTGACCTGTGTGAGTCCAAATGTATCCCTTTTTCTATCAAGGTACAGCTTTTATCTTACTGCGAAATGCTTGAATGCTTCAAGGGTACGAATCCTGATTTCTAAACTAGTATACCTTTTTAAGGAATTTATGTAAGCATACACTCAAGTACTTGTTTACTGCTACACAGTCAAATCTTTAGTGATTTTTTTACTCTGAGTGTACAAATGGTCGTTCCATTCCTACACTCTGACTTAAATGAACACTCTGGGTTTTACTGTGTAGGCACTAGGCAGTGTCCATTACTCCTACTTACACCCTGACTGACCCGCCCTTTCTCAGTTGTCATACCTTAACTCGGGTAACAAGGGACTGAAGGGAGTGAACCAGGTGAACTCTGGTACTTGTAGGCATATCTCACTCACTGTTATGATGGGTACAATTACAGCTGGCCTAGTATTAGACAAAGGTAGAGGGTAGTTAGGGTGTGTGTACAGTACACTCACTGAGTTCTAATCTTACAGTTAAGTAGTTAACTAGTTAACTAGTTGATCCTAAACTTACACTCACTGTAAATTAGTTATCTATTCAACTTAGAATTAGCATTATGTAATATGTACAACTCATTTGTATGTTAACTTTTTATTTACTTCCCCTTTTTATATACACTGATGTCATGTGTCATGTATTCATAGCACATAGGTCTAAAGGCCTTTGCAGACAGGGTACGATTTAACCAGCAGTTTTAACCGCATGCGAAAAGACGCACAAATCGAACTGGGTTCGATTGAGAAAAAAAAACGCACCGCCGCAGCCGTTTGCCGCACTGCAAATTCGGAGCCGGTGTGCATGAGGTCATAGAGAACCATGCATTCTTTAAAAAAAAAATATTGTCCGTTTTTTCCATGCGAAAAATCACACCCTGTCTGCAAAGGCCTTAATTCAAATGTTCCTGAAGGCATGTGTCAGTAGCCTACACAGTATAATACTCAGTCTTAATTTACCTGTAGCACTGACAAGACAACTCAGACTTAAATGAACACTCAGGATTTTACAGTGTAAAAGCTTGAGTTGGGATTTAGTTCCTCCCTGCATGGGTTGATGGTCATTAGTGAGAGTAGTTTGATATGTGTGTATCCATTCAGTCGCAGCCAGGTGAAAGTACCCAAGGCGGTCTCAGTCACACAGGTAAAGGTGGTGTTGGGTTACTTAACTGGTGTCTTATGTAATGTCAGCCCAGTGAGGTCAGAGTAACCAGGTGTGTGTGTACCAGGTGTGACTCAGTTTGTACAATTCACAAGAGCTCACATTTATGATAATTTGAAAATGGCTGGCGGGGATGTTTTTTTATACCCCCTTTGATCTTACACTGTTAAATGGAAAAGAAAAAAAGAACAGACTCTTACAGGTCCATTTTTACACTCTCAGATACATTGAATTGGCACAAAGGATTTTGCAGTGATAATTCTTGGGATGAGGTGTCCAGACAAGTTGGTAGTCGTGAGGCAATGTGTTTGCAGCCACATTTTTACTGACAAACGTGTGTGTGTGTGTGTGCCCAAGAGGCACACCTGTGTCCTCTAAGAGTAAAATGAGTGGTTGTTGGATTTTTTTAGATGACATAGTTGGAATGACAGGAATAGTGTCTGTAGGAAAGGTCTGCACAACAATGCAGTCTCAACAAGTACACAGTAAAACCTCCACCCATATGTAATTCTGAGTGGAATTAACACTTAACATTTGACTGTGTAAATGCATTTCAACAGCAGGTCTTGACTTGCCTGCCTCCATTCCTCTTGTCATTATTACTCAAGTCAACCACTCATCAAAGAGGAACTCCTTATCCTGCTAGCATGAGTTCGATTCCTGTTTTGTCATTCAGTCACATCAGAGTAGTTTTCTTGAGCACTGTAAACAATATGACAGTTAAACTGTATAGTGTCAATATCTGACTGCCCTACTGTTAAAGTTATGTGCTAACATTTTGTGCCAACACAAATGTAGGATTTACCTCCTGTTGTATGGTTATTATCAATGCACTGCACTTCAGCATCAAACCATTATGACTCGTACAGTCTGAGAATTGACAAGTCGTGAACACCAGTCACCAATGCGCTATGGACCGGACGCTTGTAAATAGTTCCCACTGAGCTAGGTACAGTCATGTAAGAAAGATAGGACACCTCATGAAAACCTTTGTCTTGCATGTTTCAACATGGACATTTGATCTTTATTTTAACAATATTGAGAGATGGACTCTGTAATGTAACTAAACAAGTCATACTGAAATGTCTTATTCTTTGACTTAAAGTTAATAAGAAATACATCACTATATACATAACCACTTAAGCCCTATTTTATATAATGTGTACATACTACATTATGAACTATAACTATGATCTGTTATTTTCAAAACATCTTGGAAAAATCTACAAGTGTGACCAACAGGGGGATGCCAGGGTTTATGTGGTTAAAAAGGCAAAAAAAACGAATAAAGTCCACCACATCTGGTGCAAATGATCAGAACATCTTGTAGAGGATTTTGGAGGAGCCTGTCCTTTAAACTTCAGACATGAAATGTGGTTTGCACTTGGATAGCTGAATTGAGCATCACCCTGGTAAGGCCAGAAGAGCTTTCTGAGGCCTTCAGAAGGAAGGGTGTAGTCAGATGCATATGAGACTTTGAAGGGATTTAAAAGGATCTCCAAAGAATTAGAAATCAGCCATTCCTCTGCCTGAATTTTATTTTACAAGTGGAACGTTTAAAATGATTGCCATCGCCAGGTCAGGCTGTCCTAGCATTTTAACCCACAATAAAATCTTGAGTGTTCATTTAATTCTTGAGCGTGTACAAATGGATAAATGAACACAGAGGATTTTAGTGTCCCTCATCTTCTCCTGTCTTGTCTGTATTCCCAGGTATGGCAGAGTTGGCCAGTCTGGTGCAGCGGTTGGAGATAGCCGTGGGTCGTCTGGAGGCCGCGTCTGGCTCTGGTGGCAGCAGTGCTGGTGGATGTATGCCATTCTAAATACTAAACTGGTATTTTTGGGATGTTTGTCAACAGCCGGATGCTACTAGTAAATATTGTCTGTGGCTGCCTGAAAGGTTTAGCTGTTCAAGCTGCTATGGCTGCAGGTTAACAGCCAACTATTTACCTTCACAAAGAAGTTAAATTCATGTCTCCTTTCCTCGTCCAACTAGGTCATGCATTAGCCAGCTAACCCATTTACAGAGCAGCGGTACATGTTTACATTTGGGCTATAAGCTTAGCTAACAGCAGCGCTGAAAAATAAAGTCACTCATGAGGCAGAAATATAACAAACTGGAAAAGGGAGCCTCCACCAATTTACCTAGTATTTATTAGTACCTTAGACTTAGTATTTATTAGCAGAGTCTGTCTTTTGCATTTACTGGTGGCCTCCACCTTTTCCTTGTAAGCTATAAGCTTAACCCATGGGCTGGGTGCTGGTTTAAATAGTCACTATGTTGTGACTAGCCCTGCTAAGCTGAGTCACAGTCAACAGTGTTGCCAAAACTATATTTGAACACATTTTCCTTTTGTCAGCTGTTTCTACAGCTGTATTCTTGCACTTTCTGCTCTTGGATCAGCCAACAGATTTACAGCAGGAGAATAGTGGAATGGATAATTAAATGTAGTACCTATTCTGTTCTAACAGTAAAATCCTCAGTGTTAATTTAAGATGAGTGTAATAAGATTGTACAAATGTAATACACTCTGAGTTAAATTAACTTTGTATTCTGTCAGACCGCTCTAGGTGCCAAACATCACATCAGAGGCCAGCACTGCCAGTGTGTTTGTAGTTTGATAAAGTAGACTGTGGTTAATAAAACATGACTCATGAAACATGACTTTGTCCCTTGGTAATGTTTCTTCTTACTCCTTCCTTATGTCTGTCCAGCCGTATCAGCGTATGTGGAGGCGTATGATGACATCATCAAAGGTCCCGTGGCCCAGTACACCACCCTCAGCCAGCAGATTGGGGGTGACGTCCAGAAACATGTCAGTAAAACGTTTGAATAATGGCCACACATAATAATGAATGTATACAGTAAAATGAAATCCTTAGTGTTCATTGTACAAATTGAACCAAATGGATACGCGTCCCTTTGGTTCCATTTTTACATTCTCAGAGTTGCAAATGGGTAAATGAACACTGAGGATTTTATTGTGTACAGTCTTTGTGCATTGTGTATTTCTCTCTATGGTTCAGAGTCTACCCCCCCCCCTCTCTATTTCTCTCCATTTATCCCTGGTGCTTTCACTCTGTCGATCGCTTGCTTCGTCTGTGTGCCATTGGCTGGCTCTCCGTCTCACCAGTGGTGGAGTGTAAAAAAGTACATTTACTTGAGTACTGTAATTAACTAAATGTTTTGAGTATCTGTACTTTTACTTGAGTATTTGAAATGTAGCGGACTGAAAGTCGAGTATCAAAACAATACGAAGACAAATATTGTGCTTTTGAATCTACTACGTACATTTCCAGGAAGGTAAAAAGTACATGGCCTATAATGAAAATACAACCTTGTGATGTGACGCATTGTAGATCTGTTGTACCTGCTGTTTTCACTATTATTGATACTTATTAGAACATATCTTAGTCTTTTTTTATTTAGAAATGCATTGATACAAGAAAATGTACTTTGTAATTTGTTCTTTTGAATACCTATTTTTTTTTAAAGCAAGCAGCTACTACAGTACTTAACTCAAGTCCAATTTTGACAGAGCAACTTTCACTTGTAGCTGAGTAATATTTGAGCAGGAGTATCTATACTTTGACTGAAGTACTTCGGTTGAGTACCCTGTCCACCACTACGTCTCACCACTACTCTCCCTCTTCTTCTTCTCCAGGCGGAAATGATGAAGCAGGCGTTTTCCTGTCAGAGACAACTCCTTGTCACAGGCTCCAGCTCCCAGAAGCCCTCTGATGTGAGTGTAAATATGCATCGTAATCAATGAACCAGTAAACAACCCACTATTAGTAGGGATGAGTACCGTTCACCTTTGAATCGTTACGGTACAGTACTCGGTACCTGGGATACGGTACCTTTTTCTGTACCGTTTTCGGTACTTTTGATTTTATATTATTCACCCTTTTCTGTATTTTACACACCGTAATATTACGGCCGTCTTAAGACAGTGGTTCAGACATTATCATGTCAAGGACTGCCAAATTAATATCTATTAGGCTGCTGACCCCCATCTGAAAATATTTTGTGCCAGGGACCCCATACAAAAAATATTCAAAATGTGTCACATTTTGTCAAGATTTGTTTTGAAAATAGCAGACCCACAATCTTGTACTGTACATCTACTATTTCCAAATACATGTATAGGGTTAAAGTGGTTAAAGTGATTTTGATGCTGTATTAACACATTTTGCTGTGTTAAAACACAGCAAAATGTTTGTCTGCTATAGAATATACACATGTTCTTTTTACAGCTACAGAGCTATGGCTACTGTTGAAGGCTTATTATTGTTATTATATTCTTATCTTAGTTTTTATTATTATTATTGTCACCTCACAACATTGCATTTAGCTTCTTGTACCTGTGAGTAGTGACAACAAAACCTTGATTCTTAAACCTTACGTCACCACTGTATTCTTGAATGCGCTTCCATGTTGAACGTACATGCACGTTCCCGTCTCCCAACCATGACCGCCCGTCAATTCAACAGCATGCCAGGCTAACTTAAGGCCTGGCTAACTAAAACATGCTTAAAAGACACATGTAGCATACGCATACTGGGACTACCGTTTTTTGATACGATACAGAAAAAGCTAAGAATTGAGTTATTGCCCCTCATTCACACTTTCATCACACTGCTGCTTGGAATTGCTGCTCTGCAGCGAGTGGAGGGGGGAGATCAGTGATCACAGAAGAGGCTAGTGTGAGAGTAGATGTCGGCTCATGATAATAAACATTTAATCCTCCGAAGTTGTAGGCTATTTTCACATAAAGTAACGAGTATACGCGTCATTAAAATATCCCTAGCCTAACTGTAACGGATGCGACCGGCCACAGATGCGTTCAAACGTACCGAAACATGGTACCGTTTGTTTTTAAGTGTACCGGTACTCTGAAGTACCGACGTGATTCGGTCGGTACTATTAAAAGTACATCATTCGGTACGCAACCCTACCCTACTGATTAGAGCTGCGCCTGCAATCTTATCTTATTTGAATGAATAAAAAGTAATTTGTAACGAATCTGTATAGTATCAGTACAGCAGCAATCTGGGAACCCAGAGGGACCTTTTTTTTGTGTAGAAACAAGAACTCGGTTTGGCTCCTCCCCTTTCTTAGTCCACTTCCTCCCGGGTGCTTCTGTGTTTATTCCTACTGACAACAACACTACATGTTTAGGGCAGTGGTGCTGAGTGCTGACAGATTCTGCTGTTAGCAGAATCTGTCTTGAGAGATTAGTACAGCAGTGACTAACACTGTATAAATTAGGCACGTCCATTTCTGTCCTTCATGTCTCTGAAGTTCCGTTGTAAAGCGGTCTAATGTATTATTCTCTGTAGGCTGCGTTGACCACCCTCCTGCAGCCAGTGTCCAAAGTCATCCAGGATGTGCAGACGTTCCGAGAGAAGAACCGCACCTCGCCGTTCTTCAACCACCTCTCCGCTGTCAGCGAGAGTGTACCCGCGCTCGGCTGGGTCGCCATGGTGAGAGAGGGAGACCGAAAGGGAGTGGGTTTGGCACTGCCATCTGAATGCCTGCTGAGTGTGGTGAAGTTGGTTCCTGTGTGTGTGGATTCTTTGTGCATGCATGCATGCGTGTGGGTGGTTAAATGAGTGTGCAATAATCAGCAGAGACAAGCCTTTCTTTCATTCAGTCTGGTGAGTGAGACAGACAGTAGTTGAACAGAGCCTCACTGTTACTGGTGTTGTGGTTTTGATAATGATTAATGAACTTTAATGTAGTTGAATATTACATAACAGTATTTAATAGCAGTACTAGTAAACTAATAATACTAATAAAGTTGAACAACACATCCTTGAATCCTATAAAATCCTCAGTTTTAATTGAGTGTACACAGGTCCTTTGGTTCTATTTTTACACTCTAGAATAAGTCTTAAATAGCTCTATCGCCATAGCAATCATTGCTTTAGTGTTTGTTCATTACCAGGGTTCATTTCTCCAGCTCTGTAGTAAACAGAAAATATATTTTCAGGTCAGGATACCAATTCCATCCAGTCAGGAGAGAGAAGAGACAGGATACAGGATCAACAAGTCAAATTGGAAGTGATGAAACAAAACAATGAGCAGACAAAATTTAATCGCTATAAAACTGATAAGCTGATAAATGGTCTTACTGGGGCCGATAGATGGATAGATATTCTGGATTTTACAGTGAAAGGCAGAAATATAATCTGCCTCTGGAGCGATCTGATAGTCCAGTGCTTAGGGTGTACAGTATACCACAAGATCCCTGATCAGCGAGTCACCCGTTTGATTCCTGGTTGTCGGATCATTTGTTCTTTGTCATTCCCCTGCCATCTTCTCTGCAATTTCTTTTTTTTTAAAGATTTGTTTTTGGGCTATTATGCCTTTTTAATGATAGGACAGTAGACTGACAGGAAATGGGGAGAGAGATGGGGAGTGACACGCAGCAAAGGTCGTCGGGATCGGGATTCGACCCCGTGCGCTGTCAGGCTGGCATTGCAGCCTAGGGTGCCTGGACCGGCACGCCGCGGCTCAGGCCTTCTCTGCAATTTCTGTCTCCACTGGCGTCGGGTATCAAATAAAGGCTGAAAATGCCCCAAAATTACCCCCCCCCTGACCTGCTTCTTCTTCCTCGCTTGTTCCAGGCTCCTAAGCCAGGCCCCTATGTGAAAGAGATGCAGGACTCTGCCATGTTCTACACCAACCGTGTGCTTAAGGACTACAAGGAGAAGTAAGGAAGCTTATTGTGCATCTAGTCGGTAAAATACACCCTGACAGTGTTCAAATGTAAAAATTTAACTGAAAGTGTATGGGTCCATTTGGTTACATTTGTCCACACTCAGTTAAGTTTAAATGACAGGTAGTCTGTACTTTAAGAGGCAGAACCTTTCTGTCCCCATCTGTCTTCAATTCCCCCCAGCTATAACGTTGAAGCAGTTTTACTTACTCAGCATTGCCACATAAAGCCCAGCCATCATGTAGCGGTTATGCACTTTGGTGTATGCAGTGGTTAGGACTGACATCATAGCTTATGTACACGCCACTGTCGCACCGAGAAGGCTTGAGAAAATAATACGGTAGTGGCAAGTTACAGCTTACTTTTATGATTTATTGTACTAAAGTTGTCTTGCATTAATTTAGATGCATACGTACAGTAGCACAGACATCAGGGTTCAGTGGTTTCACGTTTGTGCCTTGTGTTGTAAATGTATTCAAAATAACTGATTATATTCCTTCAACTACAAGACCCTGGAGCTGACTACTCCATTGAGGGGCAGGATAGCAAACACAACTTGACCTCAGTTGTTGGTTTGGATTATTATTTAAACTATGTGTGAGGTTGTGTATCCATACTCTATAAACTCTGTGGGATGATTAATGGCCTGCTACTTGAGGGGCTGGTGGGAGGGACACAACAATTAACCGTTTTTAACCTGCAATTGACTATACAAAATTCCAGTGCAAAGGGACAATTAATAGATGCCACGGTTTCTTTCTACTTCCAGGGACAAGACGCATGTGGAGTGGGTGAAAGCCTATCTTTCCATCTGGACTCAGCTCCAGAACTACATCAAAGAGCACCACACTACGGGATTGTCCTGGAGCAAGAGTGTAAGCCTGTTTTTTGTGCCCTCTTGCCCTTCTTGTTACTCTATATCACACTCTTATCTAGTGTAATATATTTATTCATCAGATATCATACATGGAAAGCTACATTCAAATAAACCACGGTAAAAATGTCTTCACCACCTCAGGGTCCTGTAGCCTCTGCCTCTGCGGCTCCTCCTGGTGGATGCCCCCCTCCCCCTCCCCCTGGGCCCCCTCCTCCCCCCATGGCCCTCGGCGAGTCATCGGGTGGTGGCAGTGCCGGCGGCCCTGAGACTCGCAATGAACTGTTTGCCTCCATCAACAAGGGAGCTGACATTACCAAGGGTAGGTAGCACAGATGATCTCACACCCACCGGCTGTCAACTTCTGGCACCCGTTTGTGTTTGTAAACCTTGCTTGTAGGCCTGTTATAGCGCCACCAGCAGGTCTAATTTAGCAAACCACATTTTTGGAACAAAGTGCCTCAAATCATGAATGAGTGTCCGATTGCCATGAAAGGCCTGAGAAGAAATGGCACCCTTTTCACATTGGCCTATTATAGCGCCACCAGGAAGCCATAATAACCTACCTGACCTGGCGGAGACTTGTGCTCCGAGGAGCACTTTTTCTAGTTTTTGATCTTTTCCCCCCCTTTTCTGCCTGCTCAATTTATTCTGTCAAATCCCAACTCCCATTATACTGTGTTTGAATGTTCGTTTACCCACCTGTACCTTGCCATGCCTGCTGTATACAGGAATATTATGCTCTCACACTACACTATGCAGCAGATTTTACATGATTAAATATATAAGCTACTGATAATTACCACTATCCTTTTTATCATGCTAGAAAGTCTCCAGTTTATTTCTTTCATGATGGTGATTAATTGTCACTGGAGTTAGATTGTGTGCATTTGACCAATGAAAGATGTATTCATCTCTGTCTCCATTCTGTCCACCCCCCAGGCTTAAAGCATGTATCCCACGACCAGATGACTCACAAGAATCCAGGCCTGAGGACCGCGGGTAGTGCGCCGGTCCGCACCGGACCCAAACCCTTCACCGCCTCCCCCCGCCCCGCTGCCGCAGCTACCCCCACCCGCACGCTGCCCCCTGTGTTGGAGCTAGACGGAAAGAAGTGGAAAGTGGTGCGTCAATCACCTGTCAACCAAATAAAATCGAAATATGTTTTTTTCTTTTTTTACGACAAACTCCAGAAACTATGCAACAATGCAAATGAATGTAAATATGTTTTGGAAAATGTATTTCCTAACTATAATGAAATTGTTAGGATTTGGCATGGAACACATTCCATGCCAGAATTTAATATCATAATGTACTCACCAGTGCCAGCGATTTATTGTTGTTTTTTTGTTTTTTTCACCTCTCCACAGACCTCGCTAAATACCTTAAGATCGCGCGTTAAACTGTTTGTAGACACACAGGGTAGCTGTGTGAGTGGCCCAGAGAAGAAATTTTCAATCGGCGACATTCCATTTTGCAGTAGTCGCTGTTTCTATTAAACAGCGTTCAGCGCGGAGAAAAACAACACCAAGATAATGGCGGGTTAGCGGAAGCTTTAGAGCGGCGGTGGATGGGAACGAAAATCTTCGATTGACATTCATTTCCGTTTCCGGTGTGCTACAATGAAATGTGTCGCGGCGAGAGAGGCCTACAATGAAATGTGTCACTGCGAGGAAAAAGACCACTTCGCGTAGATCTACGCGACTGGCACGCTGCGCAATTATTTAGGTTTGCGTAGAACTACGCGATTGGCACGCAATGTGTTCATGCACTTGTGAAAACGTTCGTTTAAAAGATTTTGATTATTTTAAGGGCACTCGGGTGGCGCAGTGGTAAAGTCCCTGCCCACCACCACGGAGGTTGTGGGTTCGAAATCCACCGTGGTGCATCTGGCTTTGTCGGGCGTCTATACGAACACAATTTGCCTGTGTTCGGGGGAGGGAAGCCGGGAGGGTGATATTGGTCATTGCACGTAATCCTGCGGGCTGGGGCGGCACCTGTCAGCGGGGAGTGTTGGACGGGAGGAGTAGCGCAAAGGCTCTATGTCCTCCTGGTGGGAGCTCCTCACTGGCAGGTGAGTCAGCAGTGACAACACAGAAATGTGTGTGGGAAGGAATCGATTGGCATAATGACTAAATTGGGAAGAAAAGGGGGTAAAACAAATTGGCTACTAGAAATGTTTAATAAAAAGATTTAGATTGTTTTCTACTTTTACACCATACACATCCGGGACTTCTAACTAAACTAGGTAAACTAGCCATTCATCATACTTTCACTGCATGCAGAGTCAGACATACAGATGGTATCTATGGTAGATTACCATACATACCGTACCCAGACGGTAACTGTACGTTACAACTTTTCCATGCTGTACTTCCTGTTCTCCCCTTGATGGAAGGATGGAGGATGGTGGTTGCTCTGATGTGACATCCTCAGTTTTGTGGCTTTTGCTCTGATGTGACCTCCTCAGTTTTGTGGCTTTTGCTCTGATATGACCTCCTCAGTTTTGTGGCTTTTGGTCTGATGTGACCGCCTGAGTATTGTGAGTCTTTTTAAATTTGTTGATGTAGCTGACCCTGAGAAACTTGGGCATGAGTCACGGAGACTGAACAAGCCCTTGTTTGATACCAGTGCTGTTTATAGTCAAACCCTTTTATGGTAACTGCCGTTCCCATCCTCTTTTTAAATCTCACCCGTGCCACCACTAACGTTCCTCTCCTCTACACTTTACCCCCCTTCATTCCTTCCCACTGTAGGAGAACCAGGAGGGAGCCCAGAATTTGGTGATCAGTGACACAGAGCTGAAGCAGGTGGTCTATGCCTTCAAGTGCAACAACAGCACACTGAACGTCAAGGGCAAGATCAACTCAATCACTATAGGTAAGAATCTCGGGGAAAATGACTAAACCCAGGTCAGTTGAACTCAATTCTCAGGCTTTTAAGGCTTGGAGGATAAGAGCTTGTGCTTCAGTTTGACAAATAAATAATTCTGATAATTCCTAATCCGGGGTGAGGAGGACTCAAATAGGCTCTTATCAGTCCCTGTTTATTTCCGTTCTTGTTTTAACCACCGTATTTTTTTTAGCTAGGGTCCTGTTTATGATTGAACCATAGTAGGTCGATAACTGGCCAATAGAGACCCCAAGTGGTTGGAAGAGTCATTGACGTAAAAGACACCCATAAGTACTGTAATGTATTTGGGTCACACTACTAAAGTAGTTAGTGACCTTTAGCATTTTATAGACATTAGAGACTTAAACCCAGGTAAAGTTTGCATTCTGAGACATAAACCCAGGTAGAGTTTGTGCAATGTGTTGATCTGTATGATGTGCTTTTTTCTATGTTAGACAACTGTAAGAAACTGGGCCTGGTGTTTGATGACGTGGTGGGCATCGTAGACATCATCAACTGCAGAGACGTCAAGGTTCAGGTGTGTGTGTGTGTGTGTCCTGAAAACTCAGATGTTTACAAATTAGTAGTTAGTAACCTGAGTTTATTTATTTCATTTAAATTTGTATTTGCATTGCATTTCTTGTTTTAGGTGTTAGGCAAGGTCCCTACCATGTCCATCAACAAGACGGACGGTTGCCATGTCTACCTGAGCAAGGACTCACTGAAGTGTGAAATCGTCAGTGCCAAGAGCTCAGAGATGAACATTCTGGTACCCAACAAAGATGGAGAATTTGTGAGTGTCTACCCGGAAGGGCAGAATTTTGTTAGTTTTGTTGCTTTTTTGTTTTTAGTAGCTGTACTTTGCATGCAGAGCATGTAACAAAGCTGAAGGCACGTTTTTTCCATGTTGTGCACAAGGTTTTCAATTGCCTTTTTTATTACAGTGATGAGGTGATTAATTTCCTCCTTATCGTAGTTGACTTAACATATATTGTTTCTTCCGTCAGACGGAGATCCCTGTTCCTGAGCAGTTTAAGACTGTCTGGGATGGAAGCAAGCTCGTCACCACAGCATCAGAAATTGCCGCATAGAGGCAGCACATGAAACGGCCTCCCCTCTCTCAACACCACCCGCCACCTTTTGCAAATACCTGACTGATCGACCGGCTGACCATCCAGCTAACTCTCACAATGTAGACTTGAGATTCGGACCTCACCATCTCTCTCTCCTTCCTCCCTATATCAGCCAACCACAGCTTAAGCTGTTCCTTCTATCAGCCAATGAGAGGACTGCTTGCTTGATCTGGAGCATTCCTCCAGCCAATTGCAGGGAGCAGCTTGTCATTTGAATTGGTGTTTCCATGGCCAGTGAGCACTCGTCACAAGCATTTATAAAATGAGGTTTGCCAACAACTGGTATGTTCATTTTTTTTTTACCTATCCAGAAAATCCTCTCCTAAATTTACCATATAGATTTAATAACATTAGTCAACATGGTGAGTGTGAGATAAAGCACTATTGTTAATGTTTTTTGACTACTCATGACAACACTGTAGCAATCAATCTAAACTAGCAGGTTTAACCAATCAAGTTATTTTGGTTTACAATGAGATTTTTTTTTCTTCAATAGGGGTCCAATAGGTTTGTTCATTATATGCAATCCAACGTCAAAGCACATGTACTACAAACCAAGCTCTTATACTGTACATAGTGTTGACTGTAACGGTGTTATTAACATTCTTTGGTGATAACAAACGAGTTAAGTGCACGGTCACTCCGTTTAATTCTCATAATGTGCTGAACCTGAACAAAAGGTAATGTTGAATGAGGCAAAGAAAAAAAGATCATTCCATGTATCACTGACCTCAGAACTCACGCATAGGACATTCCCTTGAATATTATATAAAAAAAACACAATAAAAAAAAAACATTCCATGGATGGAGGCATGAAAAGATAAAGCCAGGCAAAGAAATCAAGAGACGGCATGTGACCTCAAGTGAATGGCTCCTTTGTTTTGATACAAACTGGAAGTAAAAAGAAAACGGCAGAGAGAACGATGACAATGTATATGAATGAATCATTGGCAGTTATGCCCCCCCCCACACCTTAATTGGAAATATCTGCCGTTATGAACTGTACAGATTAGGGTTAGTAATGAAGTCTTGCACATAAGTCCTATCATCATAATCATCACCTCTTCACTTTCACACCAAGCCCCATCTTCACTTGTTTCTCTTTGGTTATCTTATGCTCTTGTAGCCATCAAGCTATTAGCTGGTTTTCTTTTTGTACCATCTGTCTGTTTCCATCATCTTTTACATCTTAATTTGGGTCCAGAATAACAATTCTGCTCATTAGTGCTGGTGGAGACTTCATTAAAAATGTTGCAATAAAATCATGAATTTGTGCTGTTATTTTTCCTGAAGGGAAGGAATGTGTCTGCCCTTGATTAGATACAATTGTTTTTTTTTGTTTTCAATGTTTTGTTGCAAATAATTGCCTTGACATGTTTTTGTTAGCATGTAATTTTCTTTATTGCAAAAATACAATATCCCAAAACATATCCCAGAACCAGTTCCAAGAGAACACATGAGAACCTTTATTAACATCAGCATTGGTACACAGTAGAATAACAGTCAAAATAGCTAAAATCAATACATGGCATCAAAATAAAAACGCATCAGCAGCAAAGGTTGAACATGCCACAAGTGATCAGTGCAGCAGGGAGAAAAGTTAGTGCATGGTTACCCCAATTATATTAAACAAAGGTTAATTCCCAGAGATGACATTCATCAATTGGTATTTGAGTTCTATAATGCTTCTCTAAATGATTAATTAATGAACGCCAGGTTTTTATGTACAGGAGTGGTCAACCAGTAAAATGTTTCTAGCGCAGTAAAGGCAGTAGATTAGCATTGAACCACTCTTTGGAGAACTGCAGGTGGTCTCCGGGACTGGCAAGAAATGCCAGCTTTCCAACCTTGTCCATCGCTGCCAGCCCCAGACGATCCTGGATAAAGACAATGGGTAAGATCAGTTGTTTCACCTTTAACCATTATATAGGCTATCATTTGTTGACTTGTTGATTCAAAATGCATCGTGATGTGTTGTCAACTTATAGATCTGCTATTTTCACTGAATGTTCACAATTGACAGTCATTTCTTGGGGACCAATCCTGTAACCGCTCATCAACTTGACAGCTTTCCTAGCTAACCTGACACTGAAATTCAACATTCAAACATACAAAACATGTTGTCTAAGTTGTTACAATAAATTTGCCAAATCTGAGCAACCATGATGTTGACACTGAACTACCCATTAATATTACAGGTGTATAGCTTAAGATTAAAAATATATAATTGAACATTAGAATGAAACTTTGTTTTTGACCTACTGTATGACTGCATTGAGTCTCAATACTTTCACCATCAACTAAATTATATGACTATATGTAATAGCACATTTTGCTTTGCAAAATGTTGAGGTTTACCTCTTTGTAGAGAATGCTTTCTTGAAGGGTTTCAGTCTCTTTGGCCTGGCCTGTTTTCAGGAAGCCAAACCACTAGAGAAAACAGGAAGTCAACTATGAGGTGGTTCTGTTCAGCTTCATTACATTTGTCATAGAGACATACACAAACGTCTTGTTTGTGGTCAATGGTATTTCAGATGAGGAAATGATTTTTACCAGTTTCTATACCAAATTACCATAGTCACGTGTGCCTGTGAATAACACTGAAATTGTGAGAATGTATTCAATGTAGTGCAAGGTCCCCACCTCAGAATCTACTGGATCCACAACACTGTCCTGCAGAAATTTCACCATAACAAACTTGTCCAACAACTGGAGGTTCTTCTTGTAAGTCTCATTCACAAACTAGAAATACAAAAATGTAGAAAGTATTTGAAAGGAATTCTGCAAATCAGATGACAGTAAAACAAATGTGTAAACCACATTTACAATGAACCTATTAAGGGCTGAGACCCTGACACTTTAAAAAGAAAATCCCTGTTTAATAACACTGCTGCATAGAATATTGGGAAAATATGTATATTCAAATTAAAAAAAAGTTTTAATGTTTGACAGGGACAATACAAAACAATGTATGAAGTTATAAAAACAAACAAGATATGTTTTATTAGATCCGAGCACTCGATACATTGTTTTTTGTACTGTTTGTCAAAAAAAAAAAGTATAATCGAATATATTCGAATATCATTTCTGAGGAAAGTTGACAGTCCTAGGACCTATGCGTGTGAAAAGAATAGGGCAGTGTTTTGCCTATAGATATTGCTTGCATATGTTGCTTGACTTTTTCTAGACCTTAATCTTTAAGAGTGAATTTTATATTTGATGCAAACTTTGCATGTGGTAGAGTACACAATGAGCTAACAATTCAATAAAACAGTCAGTCCCATACTGACCCTCTCCTGATTGATGTCGGCCAGGAAAAGACTGTGCTTCTTGTACAGGTCATCATTGAGAGGGTCGTGCCAGTACTGTGCCTGCACCAGGCTGGTGATAAAATCACAATGAGTCGGTAAAATATCTGATTACACACCAATTATGGTGATAGGGGTCAAGTGACACAAGTCAATATTACTAAAGTTGTGCTAAAGATAAATAAACAATGCTGCAAAAGCAAATTGCTGACAAACAATAATGCAAAGACGGGCCAAACGAGAGGTAGGGAGGGAGAGTGAGATGGACACAGCAAAGGAAAACTCACTGTTTTTGCATCATTCCAGAGTATGCTTCAGCATTGAGGGCTTTACGAATCCAGTCGCAGATATGGGAGCTCTCTCCTGGACACCTTGGAAGACCATACACTCCTTTGGAATGGATGAAGAAAGCAAAAGTTAATAAATAATAAATAAAAACATTTCTATATTATGTAATTTGGGCTATATTAATGTAGTGTGTAGTCATATCTGGCCTTTTACAGGATTGATGTGCTGGAATAAATCTGTTTTTAAGCATTTAGTTATGTGTGCAAGTCCTATATTTCTTTACACTGCACTTAGTTTTTTGGTGTGCAAGTGTTTGCCAAAGAATTCTGGAATTATTAATTTATGTAAAGTATTATCTGATTGACAGTTTTCCCCCAAAGGAACTGATCACATAATGGATGTCACTGTGATGTTACCTTGTTGCTGGCCACCAACTGAGATCAGGGTTTTCATTGGTGGAGAGGGACAGCGCTGGGCCACAGCCCTCCTGGAAGGAGAGGTAAGATCATAGCAAGCTTCCTCATTCTGTCACTACTGAGGCAAATGCTATAAACCAAGAAAGAACCTAACGTCTTTCTCTAAATACTTGAATCCACTTGTGATGTCGCTCACATCATGAACTCTATGCGTCTCATGCACCCAACAGCATGACAGTACATGTCATCATACACACCTCATACTAAAGGACTGCAATGGAAACACACTTTTTTCGTTATCCTGTTGATTATGGTGGATCAGATGTATGTGTCACACATGATTTTATGTCATGATCAATAAAGACCTCAATCAATCAGTCCAACTAGTATCACACTCTCTTAACGAAAAACACGCCATGTCCACACCAAGAGTCACTTACAGAAATTGTCCCCCCTGTGAGAAACCCATGGCATTGTAGCCACCGTTTAGCTTGGGGTCCTTGGCCAGCTGGCTGCATACCATGGACACCTGATCATTCACATCTGAAAAGAAGCCATTCTCTGTGTCCTGGAAAAGAGGAATTTGTTAAATAAAAGGAAAATTTAAAAAGGAGCTGTCTGGAGCAAAGGAAAGACAAAATATCTGATCTGATATATGTGAAGAGTTAATAACGAACACTCACTATCTATATAATGACGTCAATAGTTCAAAATGTGTGATATCATTTATCATTCCAGAGTGAGGTGGATTTTGTTGTTTAGACAATCAATTAAACAAATTTTAAGTGGGTGAGCTTTATGCTATGTGTGTAGTAGTGTGTACCTGGATAATATTGTCACCAATCATTAACGACAGCACGTAAATCCCAGGAACCTCCTCTTCTACCATCTTCTTAATGAACCCCATACTGAGAGGGTTGCAACAACTGTCACCTAATTAGCAAAACAATTATATGCATGGTTTATTTTGACGAAGATGTCACTTACTCATTCAAGTACAAGCAGCAAAATACTGATGGCACTTGTTCTGCAAAAAAATTGCTAACATAACAATTCAATTGTAGTCCACATGAGAATTAGCTGGTGCCCTTGCTTAGTGGTTTTGATCTCTGCTGGTGCCAGTAAAACAGATTAACAAGGCTTCAGTTCAACTACTGTAACAACTACCCACTTGCATAACCTGCTGAACAACATGCACACTGTCAAACAGTCAGACAAATGACAAAAAATCCCTTCACGATCAATAATTTTCATCATCTGATTATTTAGCACAATTCCTTACCCATCCCATGCCACAAGACCAGTGGCAATGAGCCATTGCTGGATTTGTGAATGGGGATCCCAGCAACCAGCAGTGGACAAGACAGGAGGAGAAACTGCAGTACTGTTGTCATCTTGGAGCCTAAAAACAAAGCCAATAGTATTTCATTACATTACATTACATTACGGTCATTTAGCAGACACTTTTATCCAAAGCGACTTACAATAAGTGTATTCAACATAGGTAGGGAACGAAAACTACTAATCACCAGAAGTTTTAAGTACATTTCCTGCAAAAACAAGCAACCAAGAGTATACCTAGCGCTAAGGTAAAAGTGCAATATATCAGCTACCTACTTTCTTAAACAGATGAGACAAAAAATGGCAAAATCAAATGAGCACGAGCTAAAACAAATAAGTGTATCGACTAAACAAGATCCAATAAAACAATACAAAAATAAAACAAGAGTTCGTACAACTAGTTAACAACAAGTAGGCCAGGCAAAGAGGAAGGATAGTGTTTTCATGTTAGTTTGTGAGGGAGAAAAGGAGAAGTCAGTCTGGTGATGTTGTATGTCATGAGATGATCATAGATCAGTTTTATTGTCACTTCCACAATACACACTAGGCATACAGGGGAGCAAAATACCGTTCTCCGCAACTCATGGTGCCTAATGTCAATTGTCACATTTAAAACTAATACACATTAAAAAGAAACAAAGCTATTTAACAACATTAAAAAGTAGAGAGAGAGCAGACAAAATTAGTTTAAAAAAAAGTGCTGATGCATTCAAAGTGCTATATAAATAAACAATAGATCAATGTATTTTCTCGAGTCTGACTCAAAGGTCAGACTCGAGAAAATACATCTGTGATAGTCTTGATCTGAGCTAAGCTAGATCTGAGTTTTCAACAATAAGACAAAACAAAAAAATATATAGTAAGTATACCAAAAGTGAAATCTAACCTTAATGCGCCATAAAGACCCTGATCAGGAAGTAGCTGCAAGAGGCTAGGCTACACCCTTCTGACCGTACGTGTATAAATGTATCTAAATGTGTAATATATTCAATGTGTGAGATTAGATCACTAGAGTATACATGCCGGCCCAAGGTCTTTAAATATGATATAATTTTAATGGGGAGGGAAATCATCACTTACCGTCCAACTCCATCCACTTCAGTCCTCCTTGTTATTCTGCACTGCATTGGTTGTTGTCACGTGATAACGTTTCAGTGCTGCTAACCAATCATACGCAGGGGGGGGGAAACGTCATCGTCAGCAGGGTTGCCATGGCCACTTACTATAAGCGACTTTCGGCTTGTTTTTCTGTAAAGTTGCGTGGTTAGTTGCGGGTTGCGGTTTTTTGGGCTAGTTTCTAAAGTGTAGTTGCTTATTTGGGCTCAATTGTTTTATATTAACACTTTGTTGTTTAAACCTGTGGTTTACACCTGTGGTTTAAAGAACATTTTGATGTCAAGGAGTCAAGGACCCCCAGATGAAATGTATTTGTCCACGGAACCCCATTTGAGAGATATTTTGTGCCAGGGAGTGTGGGACCTATGGGGACCCCCCCCCCCCCCCCCATACAAGATTTGTTTTGAAAATAGCATTTTTGTTGTTGTTGTTGTTGTTGAATATAGCAGATTTACAAGCTCATCGCGATGCGTTGTGAGCTTGAAGATCGGCTATTTTCAAACAGCCGTAGACTAACAGTATCTCTCAGTATATCTCTCAAACAGCCGTAGACTAACAGTCGCTTCTTTTGGGCGCTTTTTTTTTCATAGACCTGGTTGCTTGTTTATCTTTCAAAACCTGGCAACGCTGATCGTCAGTCACGAGGGCGGAAAGAAGGGTCTGACTTGTGATCAGCTTCTCAGCTGCTTAGCTAAGCTTTTACACTTTATTATTAATATTTACTTATGTGGGCGACTGTTTTAATCATATTGTGAGATGTGGATAGTACTTTACAGACTAGCCTTGGACTAAACCAGCCGCCAAGTCAAGATCAGATCACATATTAGCTCCTTTCCCCTGTTATGCGGTTACATTGTTTTAGCCATGAAAGTCGATAACAAAATTCCACATCGGATTTAGCCTCACATTGGTGGCTTTTGTTGAACACGTTCAGTCGGTTAGGCAACCGGGACACAATGTCGATCCAGTACGAAGAACCAGCGTTGTCGGGGAGTTTCGGTGTGGTTGGCTCGTTTCCCAAGGATTTTGGCTACGGTGTGGAGGAAGAAGAACCAGACATTGAAGAGAGCTCGACTTCAGCTGACTCCAAACCACGAATATTATTGATGGGACTCAGACGGAGTGGTAAATCTTCCATTCAGAAGGTAATCCATGTTCTACCAGTCTAGAACCAGTGTTGCCATATTTTGTGAGAGAATTAAGCAACCAGGAAAACGAGCCCAAAGGAAGCAACTATTGCCCATATGAGCAGACTTTGTGTATAAGCTCACAACGCGTCGCGAGCTTGTAGATCGGCTATTTTAAAATAATATTTGCAAAATAAAATGTGAAATATTTGATTCTTACACAAATGCTCCCTGGCGCAAAACACTTGCATGAAAATATTTGAGATACATTTTTTAAAGTATACTTTAGATTCTAAAGTATACTTTAAAAAAACGCAACCACCAATTTTTACAAGCAGCATTACAGAAAAAGAAGCCAAAAGTCGCTTATAATAAGCCGACATGGCAACACTGATTACCACCCTCTGTTCTGTGAAGGGGTGGACATTCTGTGCAAATCAAGTAGAACACGATGAACATTTTTGTGAAAATTCTATTCATGCCATGGACATACAAAATGAGCTGATAATAATATTACTGGAAACACAAAGAGCTACCCTTAAATGTATTAGATTAGGGCAGTCGTTCTCAAAGTGGGTCGAGGGACCTTCCTTGAGGGGTTCCAAATAGACCCTTACAGGTCTGTAACTCTGAGAGTGTACAAATGGAACAAAATGGACCCTCACAGGTCTGTAACTCTGAGAGTGTACAAATGGAACCAAATGGACCCTTATAGGTCTGTAATTCTTGAGAGTGTACACATGGAACCACATTTGTACACTCTCAGAGTTATTGGGGTCCTAGTCCTGGTCCAGAGCGTTAGTCACTAATGCTCTGGATCCAGGGCTATGGGGGTCCTTGAAAATGAAAAAGACGTTTGAGAACCACTGTTCTAGGGGACTCCTAATGTGCCATAGTGTCATAGTAAATCAGTGTCATACATATTCTGAAGAAAACCTGGACACTTGTCATTCAGTAATTGGGTCTTGTCATGGACACATTTGTACAGACATAATATGTCTGTACATCAATATTATTGATGACCCCTGGAAGAAATTGTAGCTAATGCATGAGGAACATATTTTTTTGTTTCCCCTGCCCAGGTTGTATTCCACAAGATGTCACCCAACGAAACACTGTTCTTGGAGAGCACTAACAAAATCTACAAGGATGATATCTCCAGCAGCTCTTTTGTCAACTTCCAGATTTGGGACTTCCCAGGACAGGTGGACTTCTTTGACCCCACGTTCGACTATGAGATGATCTTTCGGGGTACAGGGGCGTTAATATTCGTTATTGATGCTCAGGTAGGATGCCACTATACCGTATATGCACCCATTGACCTAACGATTAGTGGGTTGTAGTGACACAATAGGCTACATGACCTGTGGAATTCATGGGGTGAATTGCTTCATAAAGACTCTTGATCGTTGCTAAATATTTTTTTTGTCCACTCTACTAGGATGATTATGTTGAGGCTCTTGTGAGGTTACATCTCACTGTCTCCAGGGCCTACAAAGTCAACCCAGAAATCAACTTTGAGGTGTTCATCCATAAAGTAGATGGGCTGTCAGATGACCATAAGATTGAGACCCAACGAGACATCCATCAGAGGGCCAATGATGACCTGGCTGATGCGAGTCTAGAGAAGCTTCACCTCAGGTGAGGTTTGTTGAAAGAACACTTCTTTTCTTTTATTGTTTAACATTGTTTGTAATGGCATAAGTACAAAAGCATGTGATTACAATTGTATCCCCCTTCGCCCATGTCTCTGTATGTATAAATTGTGAATACATATAAATTATATTTAACATAAATTGCAGATATTTAGCATAAAATGAAAGATTGTGTCAACGTCATTAATATAAAGAAATAATATGTGAATGAAGAAAACAAAAATAAGTAAATAAGGATAACTGGAGTTTGACAAAAAATAAGATGAATCTTCTGTGCTTGAGAATGTAGCTTACCTGCCAATGACATCATCAGCAGGGATTTCAAGCTAATGGAAACTACATCTTTCTCATCCTGGAACATTAGCACGCTAAAATGGTAACCAACAGGCTTTCTTTTCATGGAAAGCTAGCTACCATGTTAAAATAGTGGCTACAGTTGTTGACTCAATCAAACAATACAGTTGTTGAATCAAACAAGTTTGATGTTGGTTTATTTTATACATCTTTTTATTGGAGAAGAACTATTTTAATATTCAGCCATTAAATAATACAGCTCTCCATAGATTTTTTTAAATAATAACTAGACATTGACTACAAAATAAAACACAATATCACAAGATAAAAGTAAAATGACAGTAAACAATAACACAAAGAAAAAACAGAACAGAAAACAGACAAATAGAAACACTTAACATGACTCCCACCCATCCACCCACCCACACCTAACCCCTACATGCCTTAGAAATGAATAAACAAAAATCAGATCCAAACAAGTTTGAGTTTGATCTAGCTTGAAATCCTTGCTGATGATGTCATCATAAATTTTCGAGCTATCCACAGCCTGCCTCTGAAGCACAGAGCCAATACACTGAAATAGCACCATGATCCTGTAGTGGGCATTAGTAAGGAGGACATTATTATTATTATTATAAATAAAGAAACCGCATATTCTGTCGAAAACTGGGGATCTAGATTGTGGATGAACGTATTATTTGCCATAACACTTTCAGCATCTTTTCTAATATGTTGACTCTTCTCTGTCCTTTTCTCATAGCTTTTACTTGACTAGTATCTACGATCACTCCATATTTGAGGCCTTCAGTAAAGTAGTGCAGAAGCTCATTCCTCAGTTGCCAACTTTGGAGAACCTTTTGGACATTTTTATATCTGTACGTTTCCCTTTTTTGTCATGCAATACATATATGAATTGCTACAAACACATCCATGTATCTCTCCTTGGTACACTTTATTGTTAATCTATATACAGTAAATATATGTATATACAGTAGAAAAAACAGAGAAAGGAGCACATCTGTTTGGCTGGAGTAAAAATCCCCAACAAGGTGCACCTGGGTGACAATTGATAGATGAGACCAAGGCACTCTGTGGAAAAAAATAAAAGCATTTAATAGTGTGGATAATGCATAGCAAGAATAAAAAATACACCTACGCATTGCGGCAACAATGCCTTCATCAGGGTGACCAATAAGTCACTAATAAGGCGTTTAAAAATGTCCACGAGTGCTTTGGTCTCATCCCCTTTTTTGCACATATATATATATATATATATATAATTTTGATATATATTTGTTATGTTCTGGCAGAATTCTGGGATTGAGAAGGCTTTCCTGTTTGATGTAGTTAGTAAGATCTACATTGCCACAGACAGCTCTCCGGTAGACATGCAGTCCTATGAGTTGTGCTGTGACATGATAGATGTTGTCATTGACGTCTCCTGCATTTATGGGTAAGAAAAGCACTACAAACTGAAATCTGTATTCAGAATTTCCGTCTGATGTCTGTGCAGAAAGTTCACGCTTCCCATCTTTTCTCTTTTGACGGCAGCCTTAGTGAAGATGGCAGTGCCTATGACAAGGAGTCACTGGCCATCATCAAACTCAATAACACCACCGTCCTTTACTTGAAGGAAGTCACCAGGTTCCTTGCTCTCGTCTGTATCCTCAGAGAGGAGAGCTTTGAGAAGAAAGGTATGATGTCTCAACTTTAAATGATTTGACAGTGGTTCAGTTACATTACGTGGTGCTGGGCCCCGTCTCCCCAGGAATTAACTGCTCTTATTACCATTTATTTGTCTTGTTCACAGGTTTGATAGACTACAATTTCCACTGTTTCCGCAAAGCCATCCATGAGGTGTTTGAAGTTGGCTCTTCAACACAAAGGATGGGCAATAATCCAGCTGGCTCACCCAGCAACAGTCTGATGAGCCTGAACTATGCTGCGGTAAATGGAAGTGCTCTTTGAACGAAGGCGATGAACCACAAACCATTAGATTAGAACATTGAGTAAAGGCATGGATTTTTTTGAAAACATATAAAAATGAACAGCTGTCTCATGTGCAACAGATGCAGATTTTTCTATGTGCCGAAAACCAGACTCTGGTCCAGATCCAGAAGCTGAGCTGCACATATCAATATAATCTGTCATTGACTAATGACAGATGAAATGTATTTGCTGCAAATAACTGGAATGCTGCTGGATAAAAGCAGACAATGGCCATTTTTGGTCTCTCCCTGCACAGGCTCTTTGATTGGAGAGGGAAATAAATACACATAGTATATTTGTTTTAAAGAAATCTTGGGCAAAATAATGAACATTTCTATTAAGTGATTTTTCTGTTTTGCTTCCCTCTACTGGCCACAGTGGGTGGTGGTGTACAAAGTTCACCAGCCAATTTCACGGTTTAGCAACCCAGTATGATGATTCGAACAGACTAGAGAAGAATCGGACCTGCCTCTATTCTAACTGGTAGAGTAGACAAACTTAGTCAGCAAAGACAGTGGCAGCTTTGTATTGCATTTCTTAGCATTATTCATGACATCTTTTGAGAGGGAGTGACTGAGTAGATTTAAGTACACAGTAAAATCCTCAGTGTTATTTTAACAGGACAGTGGACAGGTGTCCAAATCCATTTGGTTACCTCCTGTGTACGCTCACAAATGGAAAGATTAACACTGTGTACTTCTCTGCACAGAGCTATTCATGTGAATTTGTGACAGTCAGCTATGCTTTATGTTTACCAGTCAACTTTCTGTATTTTATGGGCAAAATAAAAAATATCTGGAAAGATATTAGATGCCACTTTAAGTATTTGCTGAAAACCGAGCACAACTCCAATGGGTCCAAATATTTTTTTACAAGTCCATGTAACAGAACAAACCTGTTTTATATATTTTCTCATTTTACTTTGAAATATTGAGTGCTGTAAATGGGTTTTATCCTGAACGTTAAAAAAAAGATCCCATTGTGCACAATATTTGTTCCCTACTATAAACCAGCTACGCTCAGTATGTTTAGTGTTGATAATTAGTCATGCCACTACTACTGTCCAGCGTTCTGCTCAGGATCCTCATAGACCTTAACTGTGCCAGTGAGACCATTAGAGTCTTGGTTGATTTACAGTGCTCCAACCATGGAGACAAAGGAATGTAGGTCTTAATGGAGTCTGGGATAACTGATTATACCTTTTCATTCGGCCAATCCACTGCACCTGCTGACAGTTTCTTTTCCTTTTTTCCCCCCATAGCTTGGTGAATTTGCAGCCAAATCTGCCATAGTGAGATTATGTTTGTAGCATTTGATGATTTACTTTCCAGTGCAAGTTGAGTGTGACCTTGATGATTTTTTTAAAATGTACATAGGCTTTAATAGAGTAATATAATATTTCATATTGTGTTGATTTGATCCTAATCCTAAGGAGAACAAACTTTTAGATGACAAGGGAAATGTGAATGGCTCCCACTATTTTGTCTGAAATTGTGAACATTAAAGTTATTTTTTCATCGTATAACTTTCACTTCTATTTTTATCCTTCCCGAGCTATTGTAGAGATGAACAGCAGATGGCATCTTCTCCTCATGTTAAATACTAGAGGCTTCAAGGTGATGTACTTATGTATTCTTCTATGGCAAGATATCACAATTAATTTGAAGCATGAATTAGTCTTTACAGTTTGACATTAGGGCATTATGCATCACTAGTTTTCAAATTGGTGTCTGGGGACCTTGAGGTGATTCCAGGAACAGTTTATACATTTAAGCCCCATTTACATTTTTGGCTATTCAAAAGTGTAGCAAGCTTGTATATCTATTTCCAAAAAATGTGGGAAAATCTCAGCAATCTTGACTATTCTTATCTTGGGGGTCCCTGACACAACCTTTTCAAATGGGGGTCCATGGCCAAATACATTTGGGGGTCCTCAACATGAAAATAGGCTACTTGAGAACCACTGTTAGATGATGATGTATGGACAACTTTTGCTGTCTATAAACAGAACAATGAACAGATAGCACGTCAGAATATAGGCGTATATAGGCTACCTTGGGAAACGAGCATTAGTTGTGTGATCATGTGCTCGTATACATTGTGACATGCCTAATGTGTAGTGGCAGGATGGAGCCACAACTGAAGCCTCTAATCAACCCCAGACCTCCAGCTCAAGCCCCATGGAAAATGGAGGTCAAGAAGGAAGAAAATGATATCTTGCTCTCCAGGAAATTTAAGGACCCGGCAGTTTCTCATGACCGCACCATTTACAGAGCGAGTTTGTGAGGATTGAGGAACATAAAACTTAAACTTGAAAGACAGCATAAAGAGAGACCCTTCTGGTTGTTCACTGTGCCACCATCTGCTGCATGACAAATGACATACTGTATGTGCAGAAAGAGGCTGATATTGGGGTGTGAAGCATTAAATATGACTAAAGAACACATTATGTGGTTTACACTATACAGTATAGTCAAACACTGTAGGCTGCTCAAGTACAATTTTGAGGTTTAGTTGCCTACTTTTACTTTACTTGAATATTTCAGTTTTTGATACTTTGTAATTCTATTCCACTATCTCAGTGATTGCGTCTTCCAAACCTGGTTGCATCTTCTTCCACCTCAGGTAATTGGGCAAATATAGGCCGAAGGTTACAACGCTAAAGGTTCTATACTCTTAGAGTTATGGGGTCCATGGCTTAATTTGTGGAAAGTAACTAAGTACTTGTACTCAAGTACTGTACTTAAGTACAATACTGAGGTACTTTTACTTTACTGGAGTATTTCCAATTTGCAATACTTTTACTTCTACTCCACTACATCTCAGAGGCAAATATTATACTTTTACTCCACTACAATTATTTGAAAACTTTAGTTAAGCTACTAGTTACTTTGTAGATTTAGATTATTATTACAAAACACACATTATCCACTTCAGCCCTACATTTTGGCTAATTGAAAATAGCCGATCTACAAGCTCATACATTGTGAGCTTGTAGTTTGGCTATTTTCAAAAGATTTTCATACCTTTTAAAACTTGTGAAATGGGACATTCTGCATAATGAGTTCTTTCTACCTTTGGTACTTTTTGGTACCAGTACATTTTGATACCAATGCTTTTGTAGCCTACTTTGTACATTTTGAATTCCGGACTTTTACTTGTAACAGAGTATTTTTACATTGCGGTATTGATACTTTTACTTAAGTAAAAAAAAAATTGACTACTTTTTCCACCGCTGATCCTCAACTGGGGTCTGGGGGGCCCTTGAAATGAAAAAGGTTGAGAACCAGTTCTTACTAAGGTGTCGGTGGAGGAGGGGGAGGGACCGACAGAGAGAGGAGGCGGGGTTTGAATGCGTGGGTTTGGCTGCATTTACGCACGAAGCTGCAATCAGCTCTAAACCCATCATTTGTCAGGAGTTCATCTACAGAGAAGGTTGTCAAGAGACTGATCTCCACGCCGAGAGCCTCAGGGGAGACGATCATTTAAATAAACACCGGTAAGTTGTTTTCTATTTACCAGTGGTGGAAAAAGTACTGGAATTTCTTACTTAAGAAAAAGTATCAACACTGCAATGTAGAAATAATAATGTTACAACTACTGTAAAAGTTACTTGAGTAAAAGTACAAAAGTATAAAAATGTACCAAAAGTAGAAAGTAGGCTACTCATTATGCAGAATGTCCCGTTTCACAAGGTTTCACAAATCTTTTGAAAATGATCTGCAAGCTCACAATGCGTGAGCTTGTAGATCGGCTATTTTCAAATGGCCAAAATGTATAGGGCTAAAGTGGTTAATGTATGTTTTGTAATAATAATCCAAATCTACAAAGTAACTATAGTAACTAAAGTTTTCTAACAAAAAAAAATTGTGCTCAATACAGTACTTGAGTAAATGTACTTAGTTACTGTATTTACATATATCCTATGTTTATACAAGGGTTATAACTTATAAGATGTACAACATTTAAAAAGAAAGACCCACAAAGGCTGTGTGAGGATGAGATTGACATGTCTAGGAATATTGTACATTACCATTATGTGCAACTTGCTCTGACACAATGAGACACATAACCGGTTCAGCATTCATTCTGAAACGTCAAATCACTGTCACCGTTTCTTAAAATGTGTTTATATCATTTTCCCCTTTACTTGCTTGATGAATTGTTGGACAAACTCAGTCAAACTCAAACCCTTTACTGCAATTGAACTGAAAATGTCATACTATGTCTGTCTACTGTTATGTATGTGTAATTAGCCTGCAGAAGCCAAAAGGTGAATGTATTGGTAGACTTTTGTCTCGTCCAAAAGCTCTGCTCAAGAGAGGATTCTTTTTTTTTAAGGGAAAAAAAGACAGGATGCACTTCAGTTCACAAGAGGATACAGTGTTTCCCTCTGGAAAATGAGGAAACCGTTAATATTGGGTAGTAAAAAAACAGACAGGGGGCCTGAACAGGACTCTGTGTGTAACTGATATCCAAGACCACAATAAGGGCTGGGGACCTCTTTTTTCTTCTTTTAACTAGGATTTATTGACTGAAAAACAAGGTGACCATTGAGGAATTGACCCCTCTCTGTTAACAAGTATGGATTTATTTTATAGCCCCGAATGAGATGCTTGAAATATGACACATTGATAAAGGTTAAGCCTGGTTTAGGGCTATGCTTGCCTTCGTCTTAGGACGGTGTAGAAAATAGCAGATCTACAATCTAGCAGATCTACAACCTCACACCATGCTGTATGCGCAATGCGTTTGTACGCTTGTAGATCGGCTATTTTCCTTGTGTGACACCGTCGTATGAGGGAGCCTACATTTGGCATTAGGGGTTAGATATTGTGGTTAGTCAGAGGGCAGTGATTTAATATTATATTATATGTTTATTAGCATGTTATACAATGGCAAATGTTGTGTGTCTAGGAGTCAGGACCATGTCAATGAGCCATTCAGTCATATCGTCTTGAGTCACAATGATGTCATGTTGCATGTTGTCTGCTTCAGCCTACAGGGATATTTGTTCCACAGACTCAACACCCAATTCGCACCAAGTTAAATAGTTTCCAAGTGTTCACCAACAACACACACACATAGCATCATCGCACTCAAATCCATTTGGGTTAAATAAACACATTGTAAGGCCATTTAAGCAATTGAGTTCAGCATGTATTCTCCCCTGCTTTATCATCAGAAAGGCTTTTGCGGAAAAACAAAATCCCCTGTCTTTTTTTTCTCCTGAAAGGAATTTTGAGTTGAGTTTTTTCTTTCCTTTTAGAAAACAGAGGGTGGAAGAAAAATGCATTTGTTTGCTTTTTTCGTCTCAGTGTTGAAACCACATGATTTTGCCACGTTTTGACCACACGCACATTCTTCTGAAATTCTTCTTGTTGGCGAAGGTTGGGCCTGTATACAACCACTGGAATTGAGCCAGATAACAGCTAAAGGAGATGGATTGTGTGTTGCCCACTGCCTGGATGGTACAAGATCAGACAATCGAGGGGACATTAGTTCCTGACTGTCCAAGAACCCCTAACATCACCAGTTTTTCCCATTCTCAATCCACAAGAGAGTCAACAATGGAAACCTGTGGTTCTGGTCTGCCACAATGATCTGACCTAATGGTGCAGTTTGGCATTGAACAATTTTAGATTCTACCTTCAATTGGTATTATTGATCTTTCTCCATTGCCATGAATGGCGACTCAAAGCCAGTTTTTCAGGAAACCCCAGACATTGTGTGCTTCTTGAAAATGAGTATGTTACTCCAAATCAAAGACAAATAAATCAGATCAGCAAACATAAAACAGATGCAGGAGGCCACAGAAGAGCTGGTCCCCATAGAAAACAAACAGCTCATATTAACACCCAAGACATCAAGACATACCACTTCCAACTGCTGATGGGAAAATATGTTTACATGTATATTTGGTTTGTATAATAGATGCTGACTAGACCAACTGTGTATTTATGTTACTGAACCAACCAAGTGTCCAAATATAACATAGCCTGTTCCCTGTTGTCATAAGCAATGTCACTCAAATGGATTTGGAAAGTGATTTATTTTTCTTTTCTTTTTTTAACTCAGTGATTTTCTATATTTGAAACTGCTTCTTTGAAGCAAGATTAATATTCCTGAAACATTGGCCAACATTTTCTTTTCAACATTTTTTGGTTTAGATTGTTTGTTTGTTTGTTTTGAAGCATCAGAACATTTTCTTTTGTTCAACAAGTATAAAAGAATAATTGTTGCGTGTGTTTCCCTGACAGAGTATGTTCCCTGACAGTGGGCTGGTGTTTGTTGACCAGAGGTAAGGCTCAGGGCCCCCAGGACCTTTGTTGCTGCAGCCTACATAGTTCTCCACGAGGAACATAGTCTATGATACTCGTTGCAATTGAAGTCTTTGGCAGCACATTAGGGTTGAAGCGTGGAAAGCTGAGGTATTAACACCCGCCGCCCTGCTCTGCGATGCTTGACTGCCTTTGATGGCAGCAATGGTAATGCTTGACCGACATTTGGTATATGTCAGTGGCGCATGGCAAGTCAGTGTACCTCTGTTTGTTCACCAAGAGTATTTCAAGCTTACCCCTGAAAGTGTGCTCTCAGAACTCACATATAAATTGGGGGGATTGAATCCTGCATTTCTGCAGTTCTCTGGTAGTTTTCACACATGTCCTCTACATGCTGGCTGTCAAAAGTTACATTGACCTGAAGAGCAAGGGATTTGAACACATTCCTCCATTGACATTTCTGCCCTGGCACAAGCCAACTCTTGTCTCAATCGGATAAAGTGACCGTGGCACATTGGTCAAGGAGAGTTGGCCGTGTTCGGTATCCAGCTTACCAAAATGATGTACCGTATTCTGAAAACTTTGTGTTTCAGAATATGTTGCCTAGGCTGGAACAAATACAACAAAATGCAAAATGCTTGTTCTTTTTTAAAATTGTGTGCGTGCTGTTGAAAGGGCCCTTGTGATTCTACAGGAAGTCACTGCACATTGGGTGTCTTTGTACAGGGATAAAAGAGAGCACAGTCCCCTCACGGCTGGGGGCTAGTCTTGTATTCTTTTTCTCTGTCATAATTTATGGCCCCAACCAAAATGTAGACCTTTACCCCATGCTTGATATAGCAGCCCTCTTTATAACAAGCTCATCATACTGTAGCACTGTGTGTGCCTACCAATACTGTAATTCTGTTCATGGAAATAGGGTGTGTCACACAATATGAGAACTGTTCTAAGGTCGTGGGGTCATTTAAGCTACATAAACTGTTTTGTGGAAAATAAACAAGATTGTGGGGTGGTAACTGAGTAACACCCGCTTTTCCTATTCCCAGCATAGTCCCCGTGTTCCTTCTCTGGTAGTTACTGTATTGAACAAAGCTGTGATTGTAAGTTCAAGCAGTATCACATTTGAAAGGTTAAATGTCAAGAAGCCTCCCTTTAAACATGAGTGGAGAAGTGTGCTGCTGGGACAGGTGCTAGAAGCCTGTGGAATGTAAGTTACTGTAGGTTCTGCACTGTAGCTGTATGAATCTGTGGATATGACGCTTCTAACACTTACCCATTTAATTGTTCCATGGATGCAGAGACCCTTACTGCGTGCAACAGTGGTTTTCATCATGGAACATTCTGGTTTGTAAACCTGAGGACACAGTCTTAATCCCCCCCGTTGGGAAGATAAACAGCGACACCATACAGCACTCACATAGCTCACACACCCCTGGCTCGGGGTCCAAAAGAACTGTCAGGTCGTTTAAGAGACAACACCATCGGCATGAAGCCTTGAAGGGACAAGAGGCAGGCGGCCTGGTGGCCGATCATGGGAGAGTGTTGCCATTTGGCTCGTGATGCAAAGCATTCTCAGCCAAGTGACTCCAGTTAATCTTTCACCGGGATGGACAATATATCAGAGAAGAATGCAAAGTGTCTGCTTGTCATTGTGAGCTGTGGACTCGCTGTCTGATAGTGTGCTAGCCGAGAGAGAACACTCACACAGGATGGATGTCTGTTTGGTTTAACCTCTCAGGAATAGAAGTGTGTGTGTGTGTGTGTGTGTGTGTGTGTGTGTGTGTGTGTGTGTGTGTGTGTGTGTGTGTGTGTGTGTGTGTGTGTGTGTGTGTGTGTGTGTGTGTGTGTGTGCGTGTGCGTGTGAGTGTGCGTGTGTGTGTGTGTGTTGTGTGTGTGTGTGTGTGTGGGGGGGGGGGGCTTCATTGTAATTAGTGGATGCAGTCACAGTCACCTGGAGAAAGATGTGGAACCATCACTGGCTCCAAAAATATACTGCTGCCTCGTTTGTGTCAACACAGCATGAACCTAATAAAAGTCCTCTACACTCCAAACTGAGTTGTCCAGTGTACTACAGACTAAATGTCGGGAGATCCTTTGAACTTCAAAAACAAACTCTTCACGACTTCATTCTTCATTACGGACTCCAGCTAGTAGACATTTCTAACCCCAAGGCTTTCTCTAAATCAGTAAAGGAAGTTATAAACAGGACAGCTTTTTTGAGGGCAGTTATGGCTTGCACTGTGTTTCCAGTAGGTAGGATTTTTGGTCCTTGATATTGTTGTGACCAAAATGCTCTTAAAAGAAGTGTGAAAATTAGATTAATTAGATTAATTTTGATTGTATTCTGAATAGGGACAACTAAAGGCTGCAGAATGTATTTACAGATGTTGTGCCTCAGGAAAAGGAACAAAAAACACAGAATGAAAGAGGACTGTGTCCGGAAGGAAAACCATTGTTGTATCACAGCTTTCATTGTTTTTGCGATATATGGACTAGAATAGAAGCCCAGCTGCCATAGGCATTTGGAGGGGAAGTCAGGCTGATCCCCCTCATCACCACTACCAGACAGTAAACGGACACAAAACAGACATGGATGTTATGTTTTGTTTCTGTTTGGAGGGTTTGCTTATGTCTGTTTGACCTTGCTAGCACAGATCCATTTAACCGGAGGCAGCCCTGTTATCAGCAGGGAGGACGCGGTGGAATGTCCAATGATTCGCTGACTTTGCCGGCAAGTTAGTAATCATTGAGATTGTTAAGGAAATAGAGTTGGGTCTGCGTAGTCTTGAGAACATGAGTGTAGAGTGTGTCTTTTGTGTGTTTACCTGAATTTTCAGGATTAAGTATTTCATATTTGGACATTTGAAACAGGAAGTCTGATAGCATGCAGTCAAACATGGAATTTTGGCCCCTGAGTGACTCTCAAACGTCTTCTAAATGGACCAGAGGCAAATAGTTGGAGGTTCCAGAACATTAAGCACAATGACCTGTAAAAAAGGGAAAAAAAGAAATCAGCTCTGTGGAACGCAGGGGCCTTTCGTGAGCAATGTTTGTTTCTTACCACCACCCTCTGCTTTATATTAAACCACAGGGCGCTGTGTTTAATTGTTTTTCTGAGAAGTGGGCTTCATTATGAGCAATGGTTTCTGCCTGGGTTCAGTCACTGGTTTGAAATGGGGTCCATTGCGTCATCTTCTGTTAAGTGGGGGCTGAGGCCTTTATCGTCCCCAGGGGGATTTCACTCCAACATCAAAACCACGCTGTTCTCAGCTGGACTTTGTTGATCCCACCTCACCCCCCCTCCCAACTTTTTTGTTTTTTTTGACATTTTGGAAGCATGACAAACACTTTCTGTGCCCAGGAGAGTGGGGGGGGGGGGGGGGGTGGATAAACAAAATTCCCGTCCAAGAGAAACATTTACGTCCCAGGCTTAA
The DNA here is from genome assembly GCF_963454915.1 of Gymnoscopelus microlampas. Taxonomy (NCBI): domain Eukaryota; kingdom Metazoa; phylum Chordata; class Actinopteri; order Myctophiformes; family Myctophidae; genus Gymnoscopelus; species Gymnoscopelus microlampas. Next base: position 15,088,526 of record NC_139952.1, on the reverse strand, counting down.
GAGTCTTTGTGCATGCCATATTCCTGACATTGTTTTCTTGACCATGCGATACCCATGCTCTGGAGAACTTCTGTGTTCATGCCATGCTAGTCTTAAGACTCATTTGTACTTCATCCCACGACCACGTTGCTTGCTGACAGATTTTCAGTGAATGACATGGTCGGACAATGAAGAATAAATTAGACTTTTAACCCCATGCTCTCAATATCCTCAACCCAAGAAGCACGGCCAGCCACACTTAATTTCCTTACTCATCGCCTTTATCTATATTTGTCATATATGAATCAGAACTGGGGTCACATACTCTAGCTCCCCACTGTGTTTAGAAACAGTCAATGGTACGATGATACTAGCTCTCTACAGCTAGAGCATTTTCAGGAATATTTCCATTCATACTCTGTCGCCGCCAAACTGTGAATCATGCCATTCATAAATGAAATTGGCAATATTTCCCAGGGTGTTGTTCCACAGGTTTTCTTATTCAACAGTCCACAGTTATTCTTAAAACGTTGGTACCATTTTTTTTCCTGCTCTACACAAAATATCTTCACAGAAAATAGCCAATCTACAAGCTCACAACGTGTCGCATTGCTGAATGTTTGCCCCAGAAAAGCGATGCTAGGGTTGATGCAGCACAAATATTCTCTCAAGAGAATATTTGTAGCTATGAGGGACTGCTGTGTGTTCTTTGATGGCATCAAAGATCAAATCGATAAATTGTGGTTTGTGAGTTGATCCTCATAAAGATTGACTGGTTTGACCTAGACTAGGTCAAATAATAAGCTAGCGGTCTGTCCCTTTAACAGGGATGAAGCCCCCCCCATTCATGCACACGCACACTCACACTCACACTCACACTCACACTCACACTCACACTCACACTCACACTCACACTCACACTCACACTCACACACACTCACACTCACACACACTCACACTCACACTCACACTCACACTCACATACGAACACACGTAAATAGAAAGGCTTTGAAATAGAGACGGCTCTTGCCTCTTTCATTGCTGCTTCCAACAATTAATATTGTTTAGTGTTTCTTTTCCAATGCCAAACTGCCACGGGGGGTTTCCTTCAAACAATGTGGCAGAGAGAGAGGGAGAAACGTTAAACGCTTTCACTTGTTGATGAGGAATGATGAAATGGGAGAAGCAGCCATATCATTACTTTACTAATTTACTCAGGAACTGGCCATAAGTTATTGGAACAGACATTTGCTCAGCCCTTTCTCCATTCTCAGTGGTTAAATCAGTTTTATGTACTATGTGGAACATTTGTAACCATACAATGTCCATGCCTCTCAGAATACATTCTCTCTCCCTCTCTTTCCAGCTTACTTACAGTAAAATCCTCAGTGTTAATTTATCCATTTGTAACTCTGAGTTAACCATTTGCATCCATATACTATGTCATAATCGGAAACATTCCTAAAAAATAGCCAATCTGCAAGCTCACAACACATTGCGTTTTGCAACGTGCTGTGAGATTGTAGATCGCCTATTTTTGGCAAGGAGGTTTGGTGTAGAGAGTGGAAGGAGGCAAGGATAGACCCCTGGGGGACTCTGGTCAACAAAGTATATAGGGTTCAAGTGGTTACATTAACTAAGAATTTCACTATGTACCCACTCTCCCTGTGTCAGGATGTTCTAGTAAAGACTAAAACCGTGGCTGTGATTTCTCTGTTCCAGGACCTGTGTATAGGGCAACATGAGTGACCGTTTTGACTGCACAAACTGCAACGAGTCCCTGTATGGACGTAAATACATCCAGGTGGATGAGAAGCCTCATTGCATCCCCTGCTATGATCGCCTGTATGCCAACACCTGTCAGGAATGTAAAGAACTCATTGCACATAATACCAGGGTAAGCTAAAATATCTATTTGTGTGTGTGTGTGTGTGTGTGTGTGTGTGTGTGTGTGTGTGTGTGTGTGTGTGTGTGTGTGTGTGTGTGTGTGTGTGTGTGTGTGTGTGTGTGTGTGTGTGTGTGCACGGAGCAGGCTGACGTCACCAAATTTAGAGCGACACCCCTCTGCACTCTGGTTGGTTAGGAGTTAACAAGGTCCTAAGACCATCGTTCCTGCACCGTTCGCCCAGACTTTTTTCTTTTGAAACAAAAAAAAAGGCTGGGTTTCCGAGGCTACATTGGGGATTAATGTTGGGCATTAAACCAGTTTATTGGGGATTGTCAAATTGAGTACAAAATTAGTCACCCCAGTCTGATTTGACTGCATTTAGGGTAAAAGTTAAGTTTAGGTACAGTATGTATCTTCTAGAGCACTGTTTCCCAAACAGTGGGTTCGGGGACCAATTTTATGGGTCCATCTCCTTTTTTCCGTTTCGTACATTTAAATATATATTATTTCAAAAGATTTAAAAAAGTTGAAACAAAAAACAACAACTTTTCATCAATTATTAAATTCTAATAAATTCCATAAACTAGCAGATCTACAAGCTAGATCTGCTATTTCCATTAGTTTGGGTCCCGGGGTAAAAACGTCTAATTTCTCTTTTGGGTCTTGAGCTAGAAAGTTTGGGAACCACTGTTCTAGAGGGATGAGGAAAATGGTGAATGACTCGTTGGCTCCAACAAGGGACTAACGAGAGGCTTCAAACACCTTGGCCGAGTTATCAATCTAGGCAGCAAAGTCTCTGAGGACTGCAAGCAGAGTTGTGTGTGTAGACCTTGGTCAGAGCAGGAGCAGGAGCACCCTACAGACTGAAGATTAGTTTTGTTTTCCTGTCAGGGAATTGTCAAAGACTTTTAGTTGTTTTTTTGCATTTTTGTTTAATAAATGCCTGTCCACTTGCCAGTGGGGACTGCAGCTACCCTATCTTTGGGTCTGTCACTACACCTACAAAGCTCTCATACACAGCCCTTACAATCTGTTAGGGGTTAAGGTTAGGTATGTATCGGGAAAGGGTTAAAGTTAGGCATGTATATGTTAGAGTTAAGATTAGGGTAAGCGTTACATTAGTTATGTCGCCCAAAGTGTGATAAGCAAGCAGGTTTGTGTACTGTAATTTTGTGTGTCTTGATAATGTCACACACAAGGTTTTACTACATTTTTGCATGTGTGTACCTGCATGTGTCTGGCTGACTTAGTTGTGCCGTGTTCAGTTTCAGTGACTTCTGTAGAACAGCTGGAGTTTTTAGAAATAATAATAATTCTTGTATTTTTGTGTGTGCTAAATACCACAATGTCTGAACTTCCCTTGCACTGCTCCGGGTGTTTTGGTCAATTTAAAATGAAAACAAACAGCTGGAGTGTTATGCTTTATTCATCCTACTCCAGTCCATGTCACGTGGCAAAAAGAGCCATCTACAAGCTCACAGCGCTCTGCATCGCAACATGTTGTGAACTTGTAGATCTGCTATTTTTGGCACGTGACACCATTGTACGACGAAGTAGAAATAAGGCTTTATTATGGACTCCCTATGTTGACTGGCAATGAATAAAGCTGCTGTTTGCTTTGGCTTCCCCTCCTCCAGAACCCATCTTTCTCTGTCTCCACGCTCAATTGTTTCTGTAGAAACCCACACGTTAAATATAAGTCATTTTGTTTTTCCTCACCCACAATTCAGTGACACTATTTTTCAAAACGCTTGCTTGAACTGGAGCTGAACTGAAACACAAGCAGCTGTTTAAGAATATCAGACTGGGAGTTGTTCCAACACATGAATATGAAAGTTATTAAAGTGATGAAACCTTAATAACCACTACTGTTTTCACATACACTTAGTGCTTTTATACTTGTTACGTTACAACTTGATTCATAGAATAACACAAGTATTTCAATATGAGACATATGAGACTCTCAATGTTAATCTCATTTCTCTCCTCCTCTCCTCTCCTCTAGGAGTTGTTCTATGAAGACAGGCACTACCACGAGCATTGCTTCCGTTGTTTCCGCTGTGATCGCTGTCTGGCAGATGAGCCGTTCACCAGCCAGGATGACGCACTGGTCTGCAACGACTGCTATTGTAACGAGTTCTCTTCCAAATGCGTGGCCTGTGACAAGACTGTCATGCCAGGTAGAGAGACACGCAAAGGACATGGGCCTCGTCACGGTTCAACAACTTTGTCCCAAATGTTTTTTCTTCTCATCTTACCTCCTCCTTAGGGGCAAAATCATACGTAATGACTCTTTCACAGTCAGCCACCATTCAAGCGTAGACGAGTATCGAGTGCTGTCACACCCAGCTGTGGCGTGGCCGCGTGGAGTAAGGGGCTAATGGCTTTTTGTTGTTGAGGGTGTGGCAGCTTAGATGTGACGATGCGTGATTGTTTGCTTACTCAGACTAAGAAAATGCCCACCAGCGGATCTTTTCAGCCCTGGGCATAATATTATTATGACGACATGCTGCTGCACCACTGGTGTCAAATGACTGTGAATTAGCCAGGATTGTGGTCAGGGCGGGGTGTTATAACTCACCAGACCTTTTTGTGAACCAAGGGCAGTCTTATTTTAGCAAGGTTTAGTTAAACACTACACTGCCTACTTGTTCCTCTCCAAAATGCAGTGAATTGCACTTTCCAGGCCCCATCCCCATTTTGGCTGGGTCTCAATTCCCAAAGCTCATAAAAACAGGGGCAGTGATTAAAAGATTATTGGACGTCCATTTTCATAGGCACGACTGGCTCCTGACTTTTGTTAGCCTCTGCAATAGTGTGTATTTGGAGAGGTATTAACCAGACTGCACACTCTCACATTCATGCGATTAAAATAACAACCACCTATAACGTGGTGAAAACCGTTAAATATGAGTTGCATAATGGTGTTGTGCAATCAAGTATGCTTGTGGATTGATTTGTTATGGCATGTCAGTGCTGATGAGGTTTTATTCAAGGTAAGCTGAAGTAATTGTAAGGTGTGTAAAGGTTGTATGAAAACAGGTTAGTCCATTGAATCATCAGCTTTGGCTGTTTCAACACGTTAATCTCAAGTTGCCTTCTTCTGTTGTTCTCCCTTCACTTTCTTTTCTTCTCATCACAGGCTCGAGGAAGCTGGAGTATGGAGGCTCCACATGGCATGAGGACTGTTTTGTTTGTCATGGCTGTGAAAAGCCCATCGGTGCCCAGTCCTTCATCCCAGATAAAGATGACTACTACTGTGTGCCTTGCTATGAGGGCAGGTTTGCCCCTCGATGCAGCCACTGCAAAAAGGTGAAACAGGCCTGCCTTAACCACTGTAACCTTGGTGTCCCTATTTTGTCTATGTCAGGCAAAATCATTTTCCAATCAACATTTACGAAATTATAATAATATATGTATTAGGGTTCCCCAAACTTAAGAATATAGCCGATCAAGCTCACAATGCATCATATCACAGTGCGGCGCGTTGTGAACTTTGAGATCTGCTATTTTAGCTATTCATGCAACGGGCTTAAGTGGTTAAACCTCCCTTGGTTCTTGCTTTATATGTTTGTGGATGTTAGCCATAGAAGTTTACACATTTTGTATTATTTTGGTTGTTTGCTAATAAGTCAGAAAGCTGTGTCAACTCATTGATAATCATGTGTGCATGTTCAACAGGCTCTGGCCAAAGGTGGTGTGACTTACAAGGATGAAACATGGCACAAAGAGTGTTTTGTGTGCACGGGCTGCAAGATCCAACTGGCAGGCCAGCCCTTCACCTCCCAGGGGGACAGCCCTTATTGTGTCAAGTGCTTCAGCAACCTTTATGCCCAAAAGTGTGCTGGTTGTAACACAGCAATCACAGGTTAGTGAGCTATGCTGAAGAGAAGCACTGTCTGTTTCTAAGGTTTGTCTTTTAGAACAGCCCGGTGGCGTGTTCCCAGCTTCGGTATTATTGATATAAATGAAGATAAAGAAACAGTGAGAGTAAGTTGAGAACATTATCAATATAATGAGCCTCTCCATCTTGGCAGTTTTTACTAGCCTTGGCAAAGAGGCATTGCATGCCAGAGCGAGGACATGCATGCAGTGGTATTGCCCACAGCTATGACGTGAATGCCAGTATTTTCAGGTACACAAAAAAAACTGGCAGTTCTTCTCTGCTTTTATTACCAGCTGGCTAAGTGTTGCGTATACTGTAAGTTGAGTAATGTGTTTATGCACATTCTCATCCGTCACCTGTGTAATAATAATGTGTGAGTGGTTAATTTAGTTCCTTGTTGTTAACCACATGGAATTGATTCCTCTCAGGATTTGGAGATGGGAAATACATTTCTTTTGAGGACAAGCAGTGGCATCAGCCATGCTTCAAATGCTCACGCTGCTCCGTGTCGTTGGTGGGCGCTGGCTTCTTCCCCGACCGAGACCAGATTCTGTGTACAGACTGCAACAATGACGAATGACCGCCTACTGCTTCCGTCTGTAAAATCAATTCAGCCCGACCAGTCAAATATTCATACTTCAGTATTGTGTGAAGACTATGTACTGTATGCTCTTGGTTTTGCTGACACAAACAGAAAACATCTTAACCTCAGCCTTGCAGATGAACACCACATTCTACTAAACCCACCCACAGTATAAACCAAGCCAATGTTTTATTTCAGTATTTGCATAAACTCTGCTTCTCTGGTCAATCTAAAGCACATTGAAATGTATGTATAAATTCTGCAGAAATGATGTGTAATAATGTCTGACAGCTTTGTTTCCTTTATTTTGTAATGTACAGTATATTTTGCACAAAAGAGACACATACCATAAATCAGCTATGCTTAGCAAATATATTTTTTACATTTTCTATAATCAGTGTTTAAAAAGGTTTTGTCCTTAAATATCAAGTCTAGTTCCTCTTTCATGCATGCAGTTAATAATGTATCCAGTAAGTGCTGGATACATTATAACTTCCTTGTTGGCAGGGAATCTTCTTAAAATCTAAAATGTCCTTTCTTCCAGAGACTGTATGTAGTATTTGTTTGAGACATACAGGTTTTGTGTGAGCTTGTACTTTACAGCATTTGAAAAAAAGTATTGTAGTTTCAGTGTTGATGATGCTTACCTATGTATGCTTAGGGACTTCTAGCATGGCTGCCACAGTAACGAGCAATGATATATAACCCTATGCAATATTCATAGCTATAATATAAGCAATGACAAATGGCATACTTTAATCAAAGACTGAAAATTCACAATGCACTGCTTAACACGATTATCTTTACCAACACTAAATTAAAAAGCAGCAATGTTTCAACACTTTGGTGGATATATTTTTATAAGAATTGTTTCGACTGTATAATGACATGCATTGCGATGCTTTTGCTAACAGACACAAGATGTCATATGGTTCAAATCTCTCATCCACGGTGGAACAAATAACACAGAAAATCAGAAGAACAGAAATAATCTGATATTCAACATCCTTATATAGGACTCCCAAAAAAATGGAAAAGCATTACTTAGAAAAAGCCTTCTGTTCTAAGAGCCCTCTCTACTTCTCTTCGAAACAGTTGCGGCTTCTGGAATCTTTCAGTGGGTAGTCCCTAGCAGACCTTCCCCTTATTATAACTTACATAATCCCCATAAATATTTACAGTTCTGAACCCCTGTGTTGACCTGATGTGATTGTGTTTATACAGGGTCTGTACTATTGAGGTGTCCACGTCATAGCAAATGAGCAGAAAGACCATTAACATCAATGTTGATTTGACAAACTGGCAAGATTTACCAAAAGTTCTATATTCTATATTCTATACTGTATGTAGAACATTTCCCAGTTTTTCAGATGCTTATTGAATTAACCCACACCTGGACTTAATATTATAAAAAGCACAACTATTTCATTAGTTCAGACAGTAATAGCTTGATCCACAAAAAGTTAAATATTCTGCGCTAAAGAGAAAAGCAACATTTTCGGCAGGGTCAGCGGGACGCAAAACAGCATTTTTGAAATTAGGGACTTTGTGTGAACCATACACATCAGTCTGAAGGAGGGGAAAATAAAGGGGCCAGATAGAGCCTCTGTATTTAAAAGTAGGCTAGACACAGCTGGGATTGACAAGTGCTGACACTAAATAGATGACTGCTGAACTCGATCCAAGCCACTTGGTTTACCCTCCTCTTTTAAAATGGGACGTTGGCTGTCATGCTTATCTTGAACTATCACAGAGTAGCGCATTCTAATCGTGTGTTTAATGACAGGTTCCATTTGTTGTTCCTCTCTCACTGTCTACAGTGTTAGACTGCTTACGTCTCTGTATCCCACTAAAATCTTATCACAAGATCAACCCTTGATCGTGAAAAATAAAAGGCCATGTTGTGCTGTTGTTCAGTTCTGGCTTTTCCCATGACTCTTCCTGAAATATGTTTGACCTTGTTGTCCAAGATTTAAAAGATCATGTTTGGTCCCAGGAGGAGGAGGAGACAGGCTTGAGAAGCCAGGAGAAGAGTGAATCTCTGTGGCAAACATTCATGATTTCACATTGTCAGGGTTGGGTTTGATAGCAAGATTATTGTAAATGCACTACATTACAAAACCTTAGTATGTACAGATTTGTGACTACTGACATTTGAAGTCATTGTATACATATCAGTAACCAGATTATAGTTAACTAAAAACAGGAAATTATGAGGTTGAACACAAACATGCATTTATGCAAGGGCATACATGATATATATATACAGCACATATCTTGAAATAGTAATTCATCTAGGTTATACATTGTGATGGACATTCAAAGTGCTGTAAACTGGAATACACTGTCAGTTTGAGTTGTACATTAGATGCTCTGTTAGACACAAGCCACACTTCTCAGTGTTCCAGGCTGGATGGTGTATGGGGTTTTGGCTCTGACTGCTTGTAATTGCAACTGAGAGCTGAGGTCACCATGAAAAACACACTGAGCCTCAGGTCTTTACCTCCCTTTTTAGTTTTTGTGATTGGATTAATAAACCTTACACTACTAACATGCACCTACGTGGACAAAAGATGAAATACCACTACTATCTACCATGCGATACCCAGTCTGAGCCCTCTTCAGACTTGGCTTGCCACAGGAAGGCATAAGACTATATAGGCTGCATACCACCAAGCCCTGGTGAGGGGTGAACCACACTTATGCCCATATGCAAGCTTTCCTTCTCACCCGCTAACATTTCACAGTCACTCACATCCTTCAATGTTACACAGTAAAACCCTCAGGGTTATTTAACTCTGAGAATGTACAAATGTAACCAAATGGACCCATAATAGTCCATTTGAATACATTTGTACATTGCACTCAGTTATGAATCAATAAATGAACACTGAAAATTTTACATATAGGGTGCTGTTAGATACCACTAGAACACTCAAGTGAAATACCTGCCCATAACTAACAAATGTGTGCAGGAAATCAATATGTAATAATGGATTACAGTAATAAAGTAATCCACCCAGCCCTAAACCCTGTTTTTTTTTTGGTAACTAAAGCTTCCAAGAACCACATTCAACATCATTCTACTGGTGGAAGCTGTTAAAGCAATCAGAGACTCACAACAGTGACCACCCACAAGCCTGATTGAAGAGGGCTTTGCGTCACGTGATGCCATTTATCTCTCTGCTGTTTTAGGTGCTAGTTTGAAATTAATGTAAACACTTAATAAATCCATTAACTCCCATTCCATTTTTGGCTCATGAGGACACAATTAGCACCAATAAGTACTATAGCCAATTGCTGGTAGGTTTGTGAAGTAGCCACCCCTGCTCATAAATATTAAATAATTACTTAAAAGTAATTGTGGTTACAGGCACTTGAGTTCAAGTACAGGAAGTCTTTGTGGCATCCAATGTTTCCATGAGTCTTGTTCATGATTTTCAGTTAATTTCCTGAACTGTCTGGAAATTAAACAAGGATTGGCTGGTACCCCATAATACATACTGTATGCACAGTCATGCCTCATTAGTCATTACACACACACACACAGATTACAACTGGAATGTTATCTAGTGTGAACATAAAACAAGTTTCCATCCTGATCATCCTCGGGGCACATTTTAAACTGTGACTGGTAAGCGAGTCATGGACTCTAACGTAACCTAGTCTGAACCTTTCCCTCTTTTAGAGTTGGATGGTTTAACTCCACTGCATGGGAGGAGACAGGGTGGGGATAAAAAAAAATACTGTGACACAGTCTGTGGTTAAGAAAAGAAAAATGTCCAGCATGTCTTAGGAACCCTGTATTAAAGTACAGCATATAATCATACATTAAGAGCCCTCTCCAGGTAAAGACTGCAGTTCATATTGAGAGCAAAGTACTCAACTGTGTCCCCACAAAAAAAAAAGATGACAGGAATATGCATGGTAGACACTGAGCAGTTGGGATGGAGGAAAAATAAAACACAGTAATTGTGTCATACATTCCAAATGAAATGTGACTCTAAAATGGTGTGGCAGAGAAAAGCATAAAACCGAGGAATGCATTCCAAGGATGGACGTCTCCCAGACAGTCCCTCCATCATCTCGTTTGTCAGCAGTTCCGCTTTGCCAGGGTGTCTTTCTTCATCCCAGCCAGATCCTTTAAGACAGTTCTCGGCTTTAATAATGTAGGAGCTACTACAGCTTCTGAGTTGTTCTGAGCTTGACAAATTACAAAAGGGAGTATTTAAGAGCAAAATCTTAAATTTTACCTCGAGGCTCCATGGATTTCTTTTCAAGCCTTGAGATCAGAGATGTCTACAACCCATTTTGGTTATCAACAGAAACTGTAGTAGAATTTTGGTTATCAACAGAAACTGTAGTAGATTTTAGGTTACATTCAGAAAAGCGTAACTACACTAAGAGTGACATTGTTATGTTAATAGTGTAGCTAGGCTGTTAACATTTTAGCGCCACCTAGTGATAGGTTTAGGTATTTCATGGTGACAACACCCAAAGAACAGTACTTATGTCTAGTCCTTAATAACACCATTTTACTGAACAAGAATAATTCAGCAGCATAAAGGAATTTAATACCTCTCACATGACTAAATGCCAAACGGAAGACTGCCCTGACTGATGAAAAGCAGGCAACACTGTGTAAACAACATGGGGTTGCCATACAATCTTGAGCAACAGTCACTCTTCACTCAAGTGGTTACTATTTTCATAAACTAAACTCACACTGTGAGAACTGTCACAAAGGAACGCAATAACAATTTCATTATGTTAGTATGTAAACACTCTGATCATATTTGGACTTTAAAAAAAATCTGTGTAAAAACAGTACCAAATAATTCCATGATCTCACAACAATTGATGAGGAAATTACAGAGTAAAGTAAATAAGGGTAGAAACTCGGGAGACATCCAAGAATTTGTTCAAAGCCTCATCAAAGTTAACTGGCCTCCAACTGCACATGACAGGGTTATACAAGAAGCAACGCTGGTTTAAGGCAGTAATTACAGTCAGACGGGGAAGGGAAGGAAATGCCAATATTATCCAAGCTATGACCTCTCTCTTGCCATAGGCTGTTGTAATTACCAAGACCACAATTTATAATACCCTTAATTAATATTTAAAGACTTGGGTTTTACTTTGAACAAATAATCAAAAAGTTTGTTTTATTACAATGTTATGCTAAATAAGTCTTGAAATAAAAGCTGGGGCAATAATAATGATCTACAGTACTATTACTTACAAAAAACAAATGTCAAGACAAATCTTTTGTTACAATGGGGAAACATGACAGTTACATAATAAATATGTTTTAAACACTATACAATGTGGTGTTACTAGGCTGGGCCTGTAGTAACATGCAAGACCATTCATCTTTTAAAAGGAAGGTAAAAAAAAAAAAGCATAAACACAAATGTATCCAAAAGTTAGCAAAGGGGAATGTCAATTTACATGGTACAGGCAGAAATATGACAACCAACAAAAGGTGTACAAAGTCCAGAAACTGTGACCATAGGCCTCCTCTGTTGTCCAGGTGTTCAGGTCTATAATCACGGAGGCGTCTTCTTTATTAAGTTGAATAGTCCTGTGACAGAGGGGGCATGATTTTAATAAAATAAAAGAAATCCAGCACAGTAGAGGCCAAAATGATGCACTGTAAGAAATGAAGAACTCAACTTACAGCTCTTGGTTTCTTGTTTACTTTCATGTCAAACCTACAAGAGAACCAAACAGGTTTAAATTAGATATCGTACCAAATTCAAATCTTTCTCGTTTCTTTTGTTGCTCAACGTAGCCATGGCCGAAAAGCAGTACTGCTGCAGTGACAGATGCTAACAGTGTCCAGACCATAAAAAGAACACCTGTTTCTTTTTGTATGTACGTAATCTGTAGCCTCACCAATCATGTTAATAGCACTAGAGCCGTTTTTTTTAACCAGCTAAGAATAGGACAACTTGAGCTTTTGGAATTAATCTAAGGTCGAAACTTGAAGATGTGTTGATACTCCAGTATTACATATGAACTATCTAATAGCATCTAGAGAGTTGCATGCTGATGTGTTATATATAATAATTATGGCTCACGAATGAAGTGTTGAACATGCAGTATGACAGAGTAACTACCACTCTTAAGGTCCCTACACACCGTGGGAGTTTTATTCATGCGATTAATTTGCCAAAAAAAGAAATGTTTTTGGAACTATTTATGTCATGAGTACATCTCCAAAGAAAGAGAATATTAAGCAACTATAACGTGATGCAATTTTTGAGGCATCAACTAAACAATATAAAAATAGTTTATGTGAAATACAATTTTCACATTATTTATTCATCACGTCCCCAGTGTGTAAAGACCTTTAAACTTGCAAAACTCTAGGTCAACAGAAGCAGACGGCGAACAAGAGCAGGGCAGAGACAGTGGAAAAGTAGGATGGGGTTTGCAGTCAGCTAAGACCATGGGAGCAGGAAGTAAAATTTCAGACTTACTCAAAGTCATAATCAAACATGGCAGAAGGACTGGGGGGAGGGGTCAGCATTAGGGGAAGGAAAAGAGCAGCAGTAGTTAGTACAACAATCAGAAGTTAGGTCCTACTTAGAAATGAATACTGCAGTCCAGACTGAAGAGTGTGAATATTATGTCATAAATAAAATGAGGTTGTGCAAATCTGTCATTGTTTAGAACAACACTGTGGTCTCTGAATTGGAGATTTTTTTTTTTTTTTACATCAAAGACACCTTTAATGACAAAATGTAACAAATTCTGTCAAGTACATGAAAGTCTGACATAACACTTCCCAATTTCCTCTCTTGTCAAAACACATTATTTTATGTGAGCTGGTGACCCTTTTCCAGCTTTGAATGAACTCTCGTCATGCAGAACACATTGGGAAGAGTTATGTCAGATATTCCCATCCTCCTCACAATAGAATGATCGGATTCATATTAGATAATGCCCTATAACAAAGGGGAATATGTTGACCAATGCAAAGTAACTTGCAGTACCATGGAATAGCTCCTGATTACTCTGCATACTGTGCATTCTAAAGAACAAGTGGGAGCTACTTCTAACCCTAATGTTTAGCCACTAAACCCAATGATTCTTTTTTGATACTTTTCATTTGCATCTAACCTGTGTCTGTTCTTGTTCTTCCTCTTCTTGTGGTTGCCATGGTGGCTGCTTGAGGAGGACGAGGCAGCTTTCTGTGGCTTCAGATCCTGCAGGGTTCCGTCTGCGTCCTCTGTGTCCTCGTGACTGGGCTCATTCTCCTGGTTCTGGAGGTCCGGAGAGGTGTCACTCTCTGTCCCACTGCCCGGCTCACCTGAAGGTGTCCACCCGGCCCCCCCAAAAAAACAGTACAAACTCAGCACATCATCCTGTAGTCTGTCACCACAAAAAGTGTAAAATAATTGTCGATGCTTTACATTTTAGTAAAGTCATGGTATCTGGTGACTTACGCTTTTCGTTCATATGATCTGGTATACCGCCAAGTGCACAAACCGCCTGTTGAACAAGAGAGAATGTCCTGTATTCTCACTTTGCATCGGGTGAAAATGATTCACCTTGAATATACTGTGATTATTTTTTGAAAAGGGCAGCGAGAGAGAGGCACTCACCGCAACTGACGTGACAGACGACTTGCTGAACAAACGCTCTGCCTCTTTGAATTTCCTATTTCTTCTGTCCGTCTTACTGTTGGAGTTCCTATTACGAAGGCATAACAAAACAACGGCATTAAGTGAGTCAAGCAAAGGTTGCCCTTCTGGCCCCAATGTAAAACTCCATGACTTTTCCTTTATAAATACACCATATACTGCCATGGTGTGCTTACTTTTGGTTGGTGAGGTATCTGTCCCATCCTCTGATGATGTTCCCATACATCTGGGTGTCTTCTAGGTAGCTGCCCTCGAATGCATAGATCTGTCTTTCCAAGTTCACCAATGTCTCCTGAAGTATTTAAGCAAAACAGGTTCCAATAATAATGCATCTGCCAGTGTTAACTGTAACTCTGAGAATGTACAGATGTAACCAAATGGACTTACGGGTCCATTTGATTACATTTTGTCCACTCGTGAATCAAAGGACCGCAAAGAATATTAATACCGTATTATAGCAGATAGAGGACTGACTGCACATATGAGGAGCGCATATGGGCACACAATTGACACGTGTGTTGCGACGTGGGTCACTGAACATAGTGTCATTAATGACACTATGTTCAGTCCAGCAATCATTTCGGACCCTTTTGGATAGTGGAGAAGTGTAGATATTATACTAAACAAGTTTTCTGCCAGAACCTTCACATTGATATGGAACTAGACTGTAGCTGACTCCCCAAGTCTCAGCAATTGGCCCTATGCACAGCAGCCATATTGTAAGACATTCACAGGTGTTATCAATGATACTAATGAAGGCTCTGTTACATTCTGGTCAGACGGAGTCAGGGTGCTGATATTGTGCATGTTGGCTCACTGGAAACACTTCCAAATGGCCCTTTACGGGTGTGTAACTCTGAGAGTTATGGGGGTCGTGGAAATCTGAAATTCAAAAATCTGAGAACCACTGTGCTACACTAAATGGAACAGAGCCTTCATTAGTATCACTGGTAACACCTGTGGAGGAAGTGATATGGCTGCTGTGCATAGAGCCTATTCTTTATTGGGTGAGTACACCGACTACACACGCACGCAGCGCCACAAATTTAAAATAAATAGGGAGGGAGGGAGGGCATGGGAGTGATATGCATGTGGATATGGAACACATTCAATGTATGTAATATCACAGCCATTCTAGGGCCAACAATGCCCTTAATGAGTTGTTAGAAATGGGTGTAAAACTATGTAACAGGGAATGAGCCGATAAAGGCCTCCCAACACAGGACCAGTCCTTTCAAGAGCCAAGTCCTCAAGCACCCAGTACTCACTTAATTATTATTTTGTGTAGATATTCAAAATACAGGACATACATAGACACAGAAAAAAACTATACAAAAAAATACAATACAACAAAACAAACCCTAACATCTGCCCACCCAACCCCACACCAGCCCTGAGGGAGAAGAATATAATTAAGCACAGTTACATGTGTGTAAAAAGGAGAATGATAACAGTAATAATAAGTGTAGTGCCATTATAAGCGATACGATGTTGTCTTTGTTGTGCTAGCTAAAGTTAGCAAGCTAGCGTTAGCCCATACAGCCACATAGACCGGAAGCTCAGCTAGCTGCGGTTAGCTTAGCATTCAGCGTGGCCTAGTGGTGCGGATGAAAAAACGCTACAACTTATGGTCTGACGAGACCCTTAACGTTTGCAAAATGCAAGCGCTTTGCGGTTCGTCACTTACGGCCAGCTCTTGTTTCCTCTTCACCAGCTCTGCGAGCTCCCGACGGGTGTCGGGGATCTGTGGAGGAGTCACCTTAGCGTGCATCGCCATGATGAATCTCCCTTTGGAAAAACTAAACAAATGGCGCGGATGTTGCCGATTCTTCTTGTTGTGTTTTATGGCGGGTGGCGATCGCGTGTCGTGCAGTAGCGCCACCTATCGAGTTGTAGCGTGAACCGCGGAGCTACTGCCCGTTTTTCCAATAGAGTCTCTGGGATCAGTCTGTCTGGTGATCAGTCTGACTCAGATTAATACCGAGATAACTCACTAAATTGAAAAATGGAAATGTGTTTAAAGGCCAGTCCACACCATTTGGGAATAATGGCTGCAAGGAGTCTAGAGTTGCAGTACCAACCCTTGACAGCCCATACATCTAAACAGAAAAGTACTATCTCATCAACATTGCAGCTGTACGGAAAGCTTGAATTATCCTCTTTCTATCTGCAAAGTTTTTGTTTCATAAATATCCACCGTAGACATGTTATGAGCTACTTTCTTCAATAAATTCCGTGCAGGTGAAGTATTGGAAGCGTTTACAATCTGATAGGACTTTTCTGTTTGGATGTATGGGCTGTCAAGGGTTGGTATTGCAACTCTAGATTCCAGATATTAAAAATAGGATCTAGTTCTTTAAGTCAGACTCAGATTAATACCATGCCAATATAAACTGCCAATATAACTCACTAAATTGAAAAATGGAAACGTGTTTAAAGGCCAGGCCAGTCCACACCAATGCAACTCAACTCCTTGCAACTGCCATTTGGGAATAATGGTTGCAACTTGCAAGGAGTTGCAGTTGCAAGTTTGTTGCATTGGTGTGAAAACAAATAAGATTGTAGCTGAGCTACAATGTTTTAAGTCTTACCAACAGAAACTGACATTGCTTAGATATGGACAAATATGATTTTAGTTTAAATATTTAGTAATAAATAAATATCAAAAGTTGTCCCTTATCTGGTGCCCTACCTTTAAATTGAACCCAGGCCAGAGTCCAGGACAGGCCAGGTTAGTTGATTAGTGAATTTGACTGTTTGTATTTTGGAGAGTTGTCAAAGAAGAGTTTCTCTTACTTGTATCATCACCCTTCCTTGCATCTTCCTCTGACAGTTCAGGTTGAAGCAGTATTAACAAGTTGCATCTTGGCCACGGAGTGGCGCTAAAGGACAATAATAATGCAAACTGGATTCAGGGCCAAATCTGTTGGTCTGTTTTGTACGTTGTCATAGTAACATAAGTTGAAGATCCATTGCATTTGCCTGCTGTGGTAACAACTTTCTATGCTATAAGACATTGATGGTTGTATTCAATCAAATATCTGTGATTGATTTTGTCTAGTTTATTATTATTATTATTATTATTATTATTATTATTATTATTATTATTATTATTATTATGTGATATTAATAACTGTTCATGTTTAGATATTTACCAGGTATTTACTCAGTGAATTAGTCTAGGAACATATTCCTGTAATTATATAATGTGTTACAAATTACATGCAGCTATAGCATACAGCAGGGGATCTATTTGACTCTTATCGATCTGTACAGCAAGTCTTCTGTAGAGGGTGCTGGATTGTTGCGTATGTGTATTGGCTGTATTGACAGCCAGCGATGAATGCCATTGTCTACATGTCATTCTACTGAACCATGGGCAAAACATATCAAGGATTGAATGAAGGTGAGTTTCTCTGATTTACTGCTGCAGAAATTAATATTCATTTTCATGATGCTTAATGATTAATTTGTTTGACTACTCTAGTCTGTGAGATTCCAAGTTATACTACAGCTTCAGTACCTACAAAATACCAAGCAGCTGTGATAAGCAATACAGAAAAGAAGGGGTTTTCTTCACAAACCAAGAGATTCTGCTGGCAAGACAGTTTGGTAGGACAATATCAACGAGTCTACTGTATATTTATTGCAGACAGACAGATATGCAACATATGAAGAATCCCATTTGTATTTGCTTCAGAATGAAAACCCTGGACCAGGCACTTATGGTTCTATTGCCACTGCTGAAGTCATTAGCCCCTCTTTCTCAATCACAGGCACAGGAAGTTTTGCCTCAAAGGTGAAGTTGTGAAGTTCATTATAATCCAACTTTTCAATGGCATGTACTTTGTGGGGTTTCTGGATTGCACTTGAATCGCCAGAAAGTATAACATTGAATGTTAGGATATTATGTGTTTTATTTAAACTTTTTTTTTTTTGCTTTCTTTCTTATTTTTTATTGTATCTTTTGCACCATCTTAATGCTCTGTCTGTCTTGATGTCTCAGTGCTTAAATAAAGCAGTTTGAATGTCCTTGTTGAAATGTGCTGTGCAAATAAACTTGCCTTGCCTTATGATCAATAATCTGGTCTTTACCACTATAGGCTCTCAGATTCCCCAGTAACCCACAGAGAGGTAGGCCTACCCCCGGGCCCAACGCATACAACCTGCAGTCCTCATTGATCAAGTACAACTTAAGCAGAGGGGCCTCCAGAGCATTCAGATCACCTGTGGCACTGCAAAGAGATGTTCCCAAGGACATAACCCCTGCCCCAAATCAATATGATGTGAATTATGCAAGTACACTGGAATTATTCAAACTCAAATCTTCAGGGTTTCTTCAGGGTTTTTACTCTGAAAAATATTATAAATAAATTTGCGTTCGTATAAATTGTATACATTTGGGTCAGTCTTTTTACTCAGTGTTAAATGTATGTAAAATGTCACTGTGCACATGTCACTGTGCACAGTGACATTTTGTTTTGGTTTGTTCTGTTTAAATTGTGTATTATAGTTTTACTCTCCTGGATCTATAGGTACATTTCGCTGGACCTGAAAGAAACCCTATAGCTGCTTCATCTGCTTTTTTGTCAAAAACTAGACGCAGTTATTTTTCCTCCCCTAACACTGTAAAAGTGCCATCACCATGTAAGTATCATTCTTATTTACTCTAAGGGGCTGCATTACATTTACTCTCTTTATAATATTTTGTTGTTACTTACAATTCAAGGCTACTATGAAGTGAAGGAGACCGTAATCCAGAAATGCCCCAGGGTTGCCATGTCCCCTTTCAAGTCAAAAACCCCAAGGCTCCCTCCTACACAGGACAGCCTTGTGCCAGGCCCAGGAGCCTACAACCCCCACCAGGCCCCTGCACCAGTGAAGAGGACCATCATGCCGTGAGTAAACCCATGATATGAAGTCTGTGCACTAAAAAGATCCCATAGCAATGTATTACCATCAGATGTGACATTCGAGCATAAGCTCTTCATTAGACAAACATTACGTTAAGTAATACATTCCTATGATGATATTTTCTATTGTGAGGTCTTAATTGTATTCTTTCCATAGTGTTTTTCTGTGCAACTGCACCGTGTATGTTTTGATATACATGCGTTTACGCTATTTTTGTATAACCAACATGAACCAGTAACTGTTACATTTTTGCTGTTTTCACTGGCCTTTAATGTCCATTTATTTCAACTGTCTTTTAAGGAGGAGACACTATCTGACATTATCAGCCCCTCCCCTGATTGTTCCCAAGAGCCCTCTCTTACCTGGCCCAGGCCAGTATGACCTAGTAAACTATGACGGCCCATCCAAGCACCTCATGTCCTCTGCTGTGTTTGTATCACTTACTGGACGGATAATCCAAGAAAAGCAGGGCCAGGGTGGTCCAGGTCCAGGTACTCTTTCAAGCCCCTTTACAAGACAAAATGCTTTGTAAATTACAGTGGTGCTATTTAATTTCTGTTGAGTCTGTTCTGATATATTTCAGGGCTGCACATTCAACAACAGTTTGTAATTGGAAATGATCCAGTTGCCAATATCAATACAGTCAGTGTAGTCTTACAAGGAGCCAAGTTATCCATTGGTCTGACATCAAGTTAAAGTCTTAGTTCTCTCATTTCTACCTTTGGGAGAATGATGGTCAAGCTCACAATTATTGATTGGACTGTGCACCATATACTGCATGGGAATTATTTTGAGTAATACTCCCCATTATTTCAATGATCCCCAATGTACTAATACTTGGTGTGTTATGTGCTTCTCCATCGGTTCTCAGGTTTCTATGAGCCACGGACACCATCAAAGCGGTCCTTCTTGTACAATCATTCCAAGATCTGGATTCCTACATGAGACACTCAAGGCAGCTGTGTGTGGGAGTGTGGCTGAGCGTTTATACACGTGCATAAACCAAGTAACAGTGACAACATCATATCTGTGGGGGTGGATGAATGCCATGGATATAAATTTAGACACTTTGCAAGGCTGTTCTGTTTTATTTATATTTGGCAATCCCTTACTTGCTTGCACATATTTCAGTTTTTTGGAGATATAATGATTTTACAAATGATTTTACAAATACCTGGTCGTATTAATGGGATTATTTATTAGTACTTCTCATGTGTCAACAAGGCAATTCACAAGCTACTGTACAGATTTCATTTTTATGTCAAGATTCAGAGAAAATGTGATTCTCTCATCATGACATGATGTACTGTAACTGCTGCTATAGGCAGGCACCGACAACTGTTGGTCCGGCCAATGATACAACATAATAACAGCTGTGGTTGAGATGATGTGACCATGCCAACTGGTAGGGCAGAGTGGAGGGGTGATGAGGGACACTGTGAATGTCAACAATGTCCCTGACTGGGCAAGAAGTAGAGATGATGTGTAACCCAGAAGACAAATGGACAAACCAATGTCTGCTCAATGACATGGTGGTTTCAACATTTTAATCGCCATTCTCTGTTGCGTTAGATACAAGCCATCGTTTTCTGGCTCCTAATACTAGTTACTTATTCATGATTATATCATATGTATTGTGCTACAGTATATTCTTTAATCTGAGGAGCAGATTTAAACATCGTCATCGTTATGGCCATTTGTGCAACATTTGTATTTACCAGGTGGTGCTTACTGTACATCTGTAAAGAAATAAGATCCTGTTAAATTAAACCAAAGTATCAACTGCTTGCTTGTGAGAAATCAGTTGGAGTTTTTGCTTAGTGCTCACCCGGCGGTCTCTGCTGTTGGTACCACGGCAACTGCACACATGCTTGTGACTCCCACGACATATTAACAGCTGTAGTTATATTCAGACAGTGACTTCAATAACAGGCTCTCCACAAATCACATCCTGTAAAAATCTAACCATCACGTACCTGGCTTTACATTACAAATGTCTTCCGATTTGCCTTTTGGATAGAGTAGTAAAAAATTGTAAAGTACTGGGATCTGGATGGCACAGAAAGTTCTGCCTGTATATAAATTGGAAGTGCTCAAGGTGATATTATTCTCTGTTGTTTGGCAGTTATAACATGGTTATGCAGTGTGTACATGTAGTGTCATAGTGGTGATGGTGGAGTGAGGTATCCACATTCCTCTATGCGTTTATGGGAGGTCCCTTTAAGTTATAAACAACTGGAGGTAGGCAAGTATGAACATGTATTCCCTCAAAGGAAGTGTATTCAGACTGCCCTTTATTGTCAGGATAGGTAGGTGCTTGTGAGATACTAGACAGGAAGAGGGAAGAAAGAAATATTCAATACCTTGCTGAATGGGATGTACGGGGAGAATACAACTGAGCTATTTCTGCTACTGTGGAAATCTTTCTCCCTTTTTAACAGGGACAGTGATGGTACAATCATTAACATCACTATTCTGTGATGTAAATGTGCCAGATAAAAAGGGTAGTTTCCATCTGCTGTCTCTGGGTTAGTTGACTTTAAAAGCTCAACAACCATATCATCATCAACAAGAACAACATAACATTAAAAGCAGATGTAACAGGCATGCAGATCACATGCAAGCATAGAGAACATAATGCATTGCAGGCACATGCATAGCACATAAAGCAATGATCGAGTGTTAAAAGTATCAATCTAGACTAAAGCAACATTCACAAAATGAAAAGAAATAACAAATGGAAGTGGTGCTGATGAATTGATAATGGTTTGAACCTCTGCATTTAATGTAGAAACATGTAGGTCTGCAGTGAACTTTTTGATCTAGCACCATGCAGTGTGACTGTGTGTTGATCTCAGCATCAGTATCTGGATATCGTCATCAGTGTAAAACAAAGGGTCTATTCATTGATCATTGATCAAGATGACCTCAAGGGACAAGAGACAAGACACAAGGGGTCGAGGGGATGATCACATACATTTCCGTAGAAATTGCATGACTTTTAATGTTTTCTTCTTTCTAAAATTTATAGAAGAACTTCACAGAGTAGGCTACCTTCATGTTTGCACTTTTCAGTTTTCACCAATAGTTTCAAGCATTTTTAATACTTAGCCTATTCTAATTGCAAAATAGATACCTAAACGATTAAAACACACCATTCAGCTGAAATTATGTCAATTAGAGTAGACTACTCTAATGTAAAGTGTCTTGAGACAACTTGTTGTGATTTGACACTTTAATAAAATTGAATTGAATTGAATTGAATTAATGCACTAACCTTGCAAATATCGCTCGAGTTTTAGGCTGTAGTCCGTCGTATCGTACGACGAAGTATAAATCTGGGCCTGTACGTGAGATCAGCTGGTGGCAGACATCTGATAGATTCAACCATTCACTGTAACTAAATGTACTGGACAGTTTCAGCTGTCTCCTTAAAAAGGCACGAGGAGAGGATATCAGAAAATACAATATACCATGTTGGATGACAAAAGTTTACGTAGATATATAATTTTGATCCAAAAATATTGCGGAGTAAATTATTTCTGCCCTTTCCCTGTTTCCCAACAGATGGTACAGTCCGTGTGAGAGGCAGCGGTTGTCCCGCATGGATCATGTTGTCCCCTCCAGTGTTGCCATGTCCGGTTATTATAAGCTACTTTGGGCTTCTTTTTCTGTAAAGTTGCTTGTAAATATCGGTAGTTGCGGGTTGCGTTTTTTGGGGGGGGGGGGGGCTTGTTTCTAAAGTGTAGTTGCTTATTTGGGATTGCTTCCTAATGTTGTTTAAAGTTTAAACCAGTGGTTCTCAAACATTTTCATGTCAAGGACCCCCAAATTAATATGTATTTGTCCGCAGACCCCTATGGCAGACCCCCGTCTGAAAATAGGCTGTATTATGCCCTACACGATTTTAAAAATATATAAAAAAAAAAAATCAAATAGCCACTGCATCTACATATAGGTTTAAACTTTAAAGTGCTCATGTGGCCTCTTCGCTTCTTTTGGGCTTTCCCCCCCTAGACCTGGTTGCTTGTTTCTTTCCAAACATCTGGCAACACTGGCTCCCTCCCTGCAGGATTTCTCCCACTGAAGCACAATCTCACTGTTGATTTTTCACTTTAATAGGACCGTCGTATTAAACACCCTCCCGGAATCGGTTTAAAAATATAATCAAAGAACACTGACATCAACTCGAACAGAACATTAGAGATCATTCTGCGACGTGTCAAAGCGGGTCGATCGCTGTATTTCATAGCGGTATTTTGTTACTTTTCAGTTGGATTTTACAAAGGGCGTGTTGGTGGTGATCTGACTGTACCGGGAGTTTGATCTCCTGTACTTCCATACCAGTGAGGAATGACAGCAACTGGGATCGTCTGAATGGAAAAAATGGATTACAAGGATCTTGAGAATAATTTCGAGGAGAAACTGACGTTAACGGAGAAATGTGAGTTGCGTGATTTATTTATTTTTCCACAAAAAAGCTTCTTTTTTTTTTGCAGTGATACATCACATAAATGTATATGAATATATAGTAGGCTACATTGCATAAATACATTTACCGGTAGGTTTACCAGCAATCTCATGTTGATCAGTGCTTTCATGTGGGTTTAAAAAAAAATTAAAGATAGTTGTGTATGATGATATTGATATTTAAAAGGTTCGTATGGGGGGGGGGGGGGGGTCAGAATGCAGCCTACTTGCTGGTATAATGCAGTTTTATTTTCATCTCAACATGTCAACATGTACAGCGAGATGAAGCCATCGTTTTAAACGACATGATGAATGTGTCGGTATTTATGTTGCCGAATGTCCCATGACGGGACATTCGGCACATTCATCCCGTGTGCATGAGAGGTTATTCTCATTATGACACAGTAATAACACATGATTTTCACCCATGTACCATTTGAAATTGGTACCAGACCTGTACCCAAATGTGCTATCGAAAAACCCTTTGCATCACATTTGTCGACAGCGCAAAGAGGAGGATGTTATTATTATTGTCTGTCCGGATAACCCGCTAATAGGCCTAGAATTTCAGTTCGACAAGAGGTGCAAGATCTGTTATCAGGCTTTTATGTCCCAAGTAGAAAACCTGGTAGTTCTATACTGCACCGCCGAGCTAAGGTCTCCATTACCATCAAGGCAGTCTAGCTGAGAGTGAAATGGCCCACAGCTTTAGGCAGGCAGACGTGGAAAATGAACCTGACACTGGAGATCTAGTGCAGTTAAATGACTCCAGCTCACTATGACCAACCACCAAAACACCAAGTCCACTTGACCCCCACAAAGAAAACACTGTCCTAATTTTAGCTGTTTTAACTGATATTGTAATTACATATGGTTGTCCTGATATGACTGGTGTAAAGCCGCATATATGCACCTAATACCAAACATACATATTTACACTGGTGGAAGGAAGGTGACTTCTGTGGCAGGCAGCCCTCCCCCTTCCACTTCATAAGAGTGGAGACTGGAGAGCAATGATGGAGGAGGCAGAGATACCTGCTGCAGCTTGCAGCAGCTCCTTACAGAGGGACAGTCAAACACCATTTATTTTATAGCCTAGTTCCTTATACAACCTTGTCGCTAGTCGAAAACAATTGAGAATAACGAATAACAGTTCAAAATCTGTCATTATTGGCACAAAGTAAAAATTTGCCATCACTCGTGATGGTTCCCACCTCCTGTGGATATGTGTGTGTGTGTGTGTGTGTGTGTGTGTGTGTGTGTGTGTGTGTCCAGATTGCCTTGTGCTGGCAGGGAGAGGAGTGGCAATGTACTGAAGGGAAAGAGAGATACCTGTGTCTCTGACTGCAGTACAGGTCAGAATTATTGGTCAACATTGAGGGCGCCTTGTAGCTTGAGAATTTGCTCATTATGGAAAATAATAGTTTTTTGCAGGGCTTTTATTTGCTTTCGCTGCATGCTTTTATCGTCACATTCTAACGTTTACAGATTTCTGAAATGGTTCACATTAGCCTTGAACTGTCTACAGCAGCTTTTCACCACGAGATGCAATATGAGCGTGTGGAGCATGTTTTGGTTCTGGGCCCGTTTACTGGCGTGGTCTGACTGTCAAGCTCACAGTGTTGATCAGTGTGTCATTATCGGGAGTATTGGACCCTAAAAAAGACAAAGTCCCTAGATAAACAGAAACATTCTTTTGTTCTGACTTATCAGGCAGTCTCATTCTTGTAAAAAAAAAAAACAGGGAGTTTCTACAGACTGACGCACCTCCCATGTCAGAATTGTGAAAGGGTATCTAATCCCATATCATTGTGATTTATTCAAACCCGCGGTTGGCAGACTGTCGGCTTACCCACTAATGCATTTAAACCCCCTGTTGTCTCACCCTTCTCAACCCCACCTCCTTAACCCCACACCCCATCTCTCCTGGTTCCATGGTCCATACCATGATGGAATCAGTCAACTATACTGACCTGAATCTCTAAAGAGAAGATGCCACTCCTGGGAATATACCACTCCTCCTGATATAGAACAATTCTGTGATAATAACCCCTCAAAGTCAGAGAACTCATGAGGCATGAGCTTGGCCCTGGGCTCCCTAGGTTGGCAGAGGGAAGGTAGTGCCCAGGATTACATAGACAATTGGCACTGGGGGTAAAAAATGGGATTACAAAATCGTGGGATAAACATTTTTAGTAAAAAAAAATCAGAGAACTCTAAATCACTTTATTGCTGCACAAATAAATAATACCAATTTAATGACATTGGACAATAACAGAACAACTACAATTTACAAGACAACAACATGCAAATGACAGCAGTGTGCAAATAACTGTCAACTTCAATATCCTTAAATATCAGTAATGGAAATCATCATTTCTGTTCTAAAATCCATTCCGTTGAGAACAGTTAAGCCATTGTGTGTGTGTGTGTGTGTGTGTGTGTGTGTGTGTGTGTGTGTGTGTGTGTGTGTGTGTGTGTGTGTGTGTGTGTGTGTGTGTGTGTGTGTGTGTGTGTGTGTGTGTGTGTGTGTGTGTGTGTGTGTGTGTGTGTGTGTGTGTGCGCGCGTGCGTGTGTGGGGGAGGGGGTTAGTTTATTGAGGAGCTGTATTGCCTCAGGAAAGAAGCTTCAGAGAAGATAAAACTTGGGCTACATTGGTCTTATAAGAGCACAGTCATAAGCTTTCTTGTTAATGAGCCAGGCAAGGAACCAAGGCGGCACTCCAAGACATAACATGTTCAAAGCCCCACTGTTTGGGGCTTCACAATAGGAGTGGCACCACCTTTTCTGTGATGCAGTCAGACAGAAACTGTTTGAACTTGTGTTGAGGATTTAGTAGAGAAAGCCTCACAGCTCCGGCTGTATAGCCAACTTCAATTGTCTGTATAATACTATAAGCATTTTAATGGTGTAGGTTTACATAAATGAACTTCCCAGATGTTAATCATGTCAAAACCAAACTTTCCATGGCCTGCAGCTAAATGTAATTTTTTTCACCAGCCTTACTGCCTTGTAGGCAGTGTCTTTGTTTGGAGTGAAGTTCTCCTCTGTGGACGTAATAATCATGGGACGTGGTTAGTCATGGACCCCCTTTGGCCCCTGATGTTGTGTTCCTCCTGATCCATAGTCAAGGTGACAGTCTGCTTGCGCTAAATGAGCTAATATTGTACCTCTCTCCTTTTGTAAATATTAAACAGACATCAAACACAAATGACATAGAACGTTTTTCCCCAGCCCTATTCTCTGACATAGTATTGCCTTTAATACAGACTCACAGAGTCAGAATTGGAATGGAGAACAAAATGAAGAAACATTTTCCTCCAGTTGGACTGGACTCAAGTTCTCTCAGCTCTGCTGATGCGTCTTCTTTGTAGCCCAGGGGGCTCGTATGTTTATACATGTGGGTGGAGGGAAAACAGACAAGGGGTGAAGGGTGTGGAAGGGATGGACAAGAAAGCGATGCATTCTTTTACAGAGTCCTGAATTGGCCAAAATAATGCATGTTGTCGTTGCCGTGGTGCTAGTCTGCTGCTAGCCTGGGCCGCTGCCTGGAAAAGGGGAATGAGGGAGGCGTCTCTCACTGTACTGCAGTGGTTCTGGAGCAGGCAGAGTGAGCGTCTACAGCCAGACGTAGAATGTCTCCTCTGAGCTCCACGTCAGCGAAGCTCCCGGTCCAGATGGTATAACTCACAGCCACGACACTGACCTCTCGCACAGGAAGGAGAGGAAACGCTCTGTCCTGTGGACGGGAGGAGGAGGATGTAAGCGTTCTGATCCGCCTATGGACCGATTAGTCATGTGTATGTTTTTCCGTCGCATCTTCTGAAACACAGAATTTCATGAATGAGTTTCCTTACGCCCATTCGTGGGAATGACTGTTACGTCACATGTATTGATTAGTTTCCACTAGAGAAACAACACCTACATCTCGTTGTCCAGCCCACAGGAAGGGAGTGACTAAGGAATTAGGTGGCAGATATTTTTCTGTTAAATTGAGAAATGTGTGATGGCGCACACATTTTTTTGTAGCCAGTAATGTAAGTTGTAATGGTTTACCATGCAATTTTGTTTATTTTGACAGATGCATTTAGTGAGGATTCCAAACTGAAAACAAAACAAACTGGATTAGAGATTTGTTTTACATATTGCCTGTACTTTATTGATGTAAAAAGGAATTATGTCTGTCTACCATCCATCCATCCATCCATCCATCCATATATCTATCTAAAACAGGCCTCTAATCTTCTATCTAGTCCTATGTTATTACGTGGCTTGCTCAAGGAAACAGCAATAAATAGGGTTGTAATTTGCATAATTACGATCGTATGATAAGAAAAAGCAAGGTTATTCATATATAACAGCCCCTAATTAGCTAAGTTATTTGCTGGTTGGTTGCTCACATTTCACAGCTGATTTTTTAAATGTACTGTACTTTAATGTGGCACAATGGTTGGCGGAGTTAATTTAAGATTAATTGGGATGATTCAGCAAGTTTGGTCTTTAATTGAGTATTCTGCTCTTGAATGTAGCCTGCGCAAACAATCTGAAGGAATTTGGTCAGTCAGAAGCCTGTGGATTGTGTCACCACTATTTGGCGAGACACAGCACTCTCCGTCGTCCATTTTTGCAGCACACGGTTGTTTTCCATCCTCCTTTCCTTCCAAAGTGTGCATATGTGTATCTACGTGTGATGCATGTGTCACTGTACAATGTACAGTGACAGCAGTGTAGTGAACACAACCTATACATGTCTGTTACCTGTGCGCGTCCCCACCACACCACACTACACCACCTCAGTCACAGGATCCAGAGGCTGTAACATTAGAGCACAAATGATGGCTGGTGCATGCTCATTTCTAGCAGACTGTTTGCTGCAGCCCCAATCCATTTGGGTGAGGAGAGAGATGGGGGTGGAGTACAAATCAGTGCAGTGTGATCCGTTGTTTTGATCTGTAACCACTTCATTAAAAAATGATACCCTAAGTGTATCATGTTTTAAGTGGCTTATACTGTGAAACCTTTCCCTTTTAGTTGTGCAGCTATTAGGCTATACATCATCAGGCGGTTAGGCTGGAGGTTCTGGCTGGTGTTTATCAGCTTTAAAAGACCAATCCCACGTTAATAACATTCCATTGTCTTGAATCCAATACATTAAAGGCAGCCCTATAGGCTAAGGCTATGGCTCTGAACCAATGGCTGTGCTATGCTGTTACACAGCTGCACCAGTCAATTGATTGCTGCAACAGTCTCTTTAATGACACTGCACTGCTTCCTTCGTCACAGATTGACCGCAGCTTGCCTAGCTATTCTAGCCCTTGTTTTGTGTTGTTGTTTGCTATCTTCTTTTTCCTGGCACAGTAGTGTTCTCTGATTCTTATCTTCAACAAGGTCACCAACCTCCTGTCTGTTCTCCAGGAAGACACAGTCTTCCTGACTGTCCTAAAGGCAAGTGTGCAAGACATTTTTTGGAGGAGCACTCATTTTAGTTTACATCCTGCGTATGTGCAAGTTTGACAACAAATGTAAAACACTTGAGATTTGATAACAGGCCATGTCTGAGCGAGGTGCCAGGCGTGTGAGTGCCCGCTCTGAGCAGCTGACGGCTTTGTGCATTGACGAGCATAGCGTCCGACCTGCCAAGCCGTGGGTGGGTGGAATAGGTTAATACATGAACCAATCATAGAGTTAAAAATAAGGAACCAATGAGCGGTCCCACACAACGCACGTCACCCGCTCCCTCTGCATGCCAATCACTAGATTGGGGTTCCTTGGCATACACACGTTTGAAGAGGTTTGTTCGTTCTATTCACCTCCCCCGGTGTTATGCCTAGATGTGTTCTCCTATTCAGTATCCACCACAGTTACAGTATATGTAGAAAACCTTACCCTGACCATGACCAAACCTTTGCTATTGCTTACCTTTAAAGGACCACCCATTTTCAACCCATCTTCATATAATTATTCCTTACTAATGCTCATCATAAAATGCCTACATTTCTGTTTTCTCACTCTGTGTCTGAGGACAGTAGAGCCGTTCTCTTCCTGGAAAGTTAGCATGCTTAAATAGAAGCCATTGTTCTTGCATTAAAGTTTGAAATATTGTTTGAAATGACCAAACCTGCATACCGATGATGTCACTGGTAGGTGGGTTTCTGAACTGTCCACAGCCCTCCCTAAAGACAACATACCTAATAGACAAAAAATGGTACCATCTTTCAATAAGCAATAGTAAGAACTAAATATATGCAGATAAGTGCCTAAAGGCAAGTGCAAAATGCCTAAGCTAAATCATTTTTAAAATGATTATATGATAAAACCTTATACCTAAGCCATCTCTAACGTAATCACCTCTAACCTAATGCCTAAACTTAACCAGGCAACTCATCTCGACTGGGGCACACATCTCATGGCTCTGCACTAATCATATGGCAGGCTGATCTACCCCCGTGTCCGACTGCCTCACCAAACCCGCAGGCATGTTCCAGGGTGATAACATACCAGTATCAGAAATAGCCCAAACAAAAGTTGATTATGGAATAATCCCATTCAACTTTCTGATGATTTCAGTGAATAGGACTCACTCTTTTTATATAGCCATATTTGTGATGTAGCCCTCGACAAAGCCCCATGTTTTCTTTAGCCACAGTATGTTTGTTATCAGCTTGTTCAACACCAGTGGCCACACTGAATGAGATGACAACCCTGGTGCACAATGAAATCAGACCCTCGTTGACATTAAACATACTCAGTCGCACGTCACCACGCTGCCAGGTCAACATTAGTCAGCTAGTTACAGTTATGCCCTACTTTATGGTTCCAAAACAAGGCTGTGGTGCAGCAGCTGATGTTTGTTTCATCTTGTGCTATGGCCGCTGCACACAGGACATGTCTTTGATTTAACAAAAAGGATTTGATATGCAACCACTTCTTAGCTCTTGCACAAATATCTTATCTTAGCTTATCTCAGCTTTCGACCACACGCTAAAGCTGTTTTTGTTATGTAAGACACAGCAGATATCATTGTAATATCTCCTTGCAAAAAAAAAACATTCACACAAAAGAGGTTTTTGCACAGACTTCCACACTATGCTGAAGTTAGAGCTCAGTAGCTAAACAAAGCTGCTGTCCACAAAGCTGGGTTATGCACTGTGGCTGTGTGAGAAATGGTTTGTTCAACCGGACCCTCTACCCCCCCCCCCCCAGATGTTCTTTCTGGCCTACTGCGCATATCTGTTCATCTCTGTCTCTGTGTTCCTCTTTTATTGTCCTTCTCTCCCCCTCTCTCTCTCGCCACCCTCCATGAAGCATGCTGGGTTGAGCTCATGGCTAATGGCCATTGTGCCCTATAATCTAACAAACTGGGCTTGCCATTAGGAAAGTGTGTGAGCTAATGAGAGAGAGAGATAGAGAGAAAGAGAGTTTCTCTTTGTTCTCGTCCTGTCTGTTCTTTCTATTCCCTCTATTCCTATTTGTGGGAACCTTCAACCCACCTATCTCAGTCATGCGCCAAGCTACCGTCACCGCATCTCAGGGAGATGACCTAATGATGAGGTAATTGTTTAGGATGTGAAACACCATGGCTACAGCGCAGTCACAACAAACCCCGCCTAGGCTATTTTCTCCCCGTCTACATGGCAGCTTTATGTTGTAAAAGCCTTTCTCAGATTACGTTTGGCAGATTTAAGTTTCTTTCTTGTTTTTTCATTGTTTGAAAGCATCTCTTTGACTATTTTAGCTTATTTTTGTTGCAACCTTCTAGTGTTATACACCAGTGTTTCTCAGGGACCCCCAGTTTGATAGGCATCAGGCCACAGACCCCCATTTATTTGATTGATCGATTGATTGATTGATTGATTGATTGATTGATTGATTGATTGATTGATTGATTGAATACTTTATTAACAGTTTGCAAAAGGTACAGTTATAGAATAATGCTAAAAGGATAACACAAAAAACCCCGAGGGCTTGTTTCCATTGTGGTCCTGTGCATTCAATTCATCAAGACATATACAGTACAATACTACATGAGATCATCAATACTAGGAGCAGTAAAATGATATTTACAGAAAGACAGTGGCGGGTCATTTCTTTTGGCAAGCTACAGTACCAGACATGTCTAGGTCCAAACAGGTGCTCTTTTATGGCGTTTTTGAAGGAGGGAGATGCACTTTTTGATGACTGGTGGTAGGGTATTCCACATTTTGGTGGCAAAATAATAGTACAATGAATTCATTCCCATGTTCGTGCCGAATCCGGGGGGGAATGAGATCAGTGGAGCTCCCTTTGGTGTTGTGCCCGTGGGCGCTACTCACTCTTTTGAAGTAGTCATACAGGTACAGGCATTGTTCCCTTGAGTATCTTGAAGACCAGGCCCATTGCAAGTTGCTGTACTCTGTCCTCTGAGCCATTGGTTCTCAAAGTGGGGTCCGGGGACCCCCAGGGGTCCTTGGCGGGGTACCAGGGGGTCCCCCGCTAAATAAGTTGATATAGCGTCACAATCATTTTAACCACTTTAACCATTATTGTATAATTTGGCTATTCAAAAATAGCAGATATACAAGCTCATAGCGTGGCACTGAGTGCCACACTATGAGCTTGTAGATCTGCTATTTTTTATCGTGAAATCTTGCAAAGAATTTAAAGCCAACATTTGTAACTCAAATCTTTGCTTCTAGGGGTCCCTGGAACAAAATATTTTGAGATGGGGGGGGGGTCTGTGGCCAAATACATATAATTTTTTAGCATTATGAACAGGGGTTAGGTAAGTCCTAGGTGTGAGGTTTAGTTGCAACCTGATGAATTTATTTTAATATCTGTGACCCAATCTGCTCTGTAACATCCTCAGTGTTAGTTTAACTCTGACAGTGTACAAATGGAACAGGCCATCCAATGCCATTTGTACACTGTCGGAGTTACAGACACGTAAGGGTCCATTTGGTTCCTAACTATCAATCCTTTAGCTGGGGGACCCACTGGAACCCCCCCCCCCCCCAAGCACATTGAAAACCAATGATATATACATACAACAAAGGAGTAAAATGAGCTAAATGATTCATGGCCCATGTATGATTCATGCTGTGCTCTATTTTCTATGTGACTGGGTAACCCAGTTTATCGTGGCTAAAAGCACATGGACATCATCCCTGTTCTCATAGGAGTCACGTTCTGTTTCACCTTTTTTTAGATTCCAGACAAGCATAGAACGGGTGCTGTCTTATCTTTAACTCACACATTTGAATCCATGCAATCATTTTAATATGAGGCTACATCTTTATTATTGGTGCTGTGGTGGTGGTGGTTGTTACAGCATTTACTGTCAGTAAATGACTAGGTCATTCATATGTCGAGTGCAATCTTTAATCCTGGTGGGTTTTCACAGAAACATTCTTATTTTTAATTTTCATGTTAGGATAATAATTCTCCAGTTAGAAATGGTGCTCAATAGGTAATGCTCATCTCAAATGTTCCCAGTGGTTCTCCGATCATAGACCCTGCAGTCATTTTCGACACTATTCATAATACGGCTTGGTGATATGGACAAAATCAAATTTATAATAAAAAACAAGATTTCAAATTTCAGTATTGTGACGATAACGTATTGTGAGTTGTGACGATATCATTTTTAAAAATAGCATGTCTACAAGCTCACAAGGCATCACAACCCGTTGTGAGCTTATAGTTCAGCTATTTTCCTATTTTTGAAAGGATTTTAGAATTATTTTGAAAGTATATAATAGGGCTTATGTGATTTAAACCAGGAAAAGACAACACTTATGTCATATTACACGATATTGCAATTCAAAACCCCGGATGATATCTAGTCTTACATCACAATTAATATTGATATAATATTGATACTGTATATTGCTCAGCCCTTGTTCATAGCACACATATATTGTGAGTGCGAATGGCCTGTAATTGAACCACTGCTTTATAATGAGGAACTGTAGTTTACAACGTGCTGGGTAACCAGCACTTCAGTCTGTCTGACAATGATTTGTAGTTGTGTGCTGTTGCTGCTATTCACTTAAAGTCATTCTAAATACAGCTGTTCCTCGTCGTCCTTTACTGGAGCTCCAGAAGGTTCAAAGGGTCGTGCAAAGTTTGTTCCTGGGCCCTAAAATGTCACGCAGTTTGAGTCCCATGATGTTTAGGTTGTTAAGACATTTGGATGGGTTCAGAGCAGAAAGGATTGTTGGTGTTGCTTTTTGTTTTTGAGTCATTGACCCAGGTTTTCTCAGTTTTATTGTTGTTTATTTACTTTTATATGGAGCTGTGAGTGAATGTACTGTGTTTACCAGTAGTTCTCAACTTTTTCAGGCCGCGACCCCCCAAATAATCATATGTGAACTGGAGACCCCCTACCCTGAAAAGCACAAGGAATTGTGGGAGTTGAGGCATTACATTTAGTTTGACTATGTTCCACAGATGAATATTGTGGTAATAGCCAATCTACAAGTTGTGAGCTTGTATATCAGCTATTTAAAAAAAAAAAATCCTATTTTTTTTTTTGCCCCTCTCTTATATTATTTGACAATTTGGCCAATGTTTGACCAGTTTTATAGTACCGTTTGTTGATTACTTTTGGTGCAGTAATTGTCTTTTTTCATTCAATTTGATTTATTTTCTTCTTCTTTTTTGGGTCACAATACCTCGCATTGCGAGGCGTTGTGAGCTTGTAGATCAGCTATTTTCACAATTTTAGCCTCTTTCTTATATCATTTGACAATTTGGCCAACGTTTCACAATTTTTATTGTATAGTTTGTTGATTACTTTTGGTGCAGTAATTGTCTTTTTTCATTCAAATTCATTGTCTCTGCCAGGCCAAAAGGCATGGCCGAGACTATGTTTTTGCACCCTGTCCGTCCGTCTGTCCGTGACCTCGTCTGTGGGCAGCTACTCTCCTGCACCGTTGGCTTGATCGCAGTGAAACTGTGCACACACACTCCCTGGATGCCAGAGCTGAACCTCTGCCCCAAGTTTTCACGTGGGCTTGTTATAGCACCACCAGGAGGCCGACTTTTGCACAAAAAAAAGTACAGTTCTCCTACAGATTTTGTCCAAAAATCACGCAAATCGGTACACTGTATCTCTATAGTCATTACGAAATAGTCATTACAACGAAACAGGTTTTTCTGATTTTTTTATTTTTAGGTATAGACCAATTATTTGTTTACTAACATTGAGACTGGACGCACAGGTGATTGTTTCACGCAATCAATTCCCAACCTGTTATTTCGGGCTGCGCTGGTTTCAGCGCACCCCAACCCCCTCTTGTGTGTTGGCTAGTGAGGCGCGTCCTAGCGAGACCTGATAGAATGGGTTTCATTGCACGCATACTGGTTGCACGCATACTGGTTCTTATCAGTGTGACGTCGTCTGTTAAGGGGTCTATTAAAAAGGTCTTAAAAGTCCTTAAATTGTCATTTCTGGGGACCCCCAAAAAAATCATGTGGGGACCCCCCTGGGGGTCCCGACCCACAGGTTGAGAACCACTGGTGTATACCAACAACAATGTTAGACAACTTCTACATTTGATACAGTATCCTTCTCCATCAATACAAACTGGGAGCAGATCTGTAAATTTCCTTCAAATCTTGAAAAAACGTTTATGTTGGAGGGAGAGATAACAAGCAGCCCTTCTTGGAGAGAGTTAGCGTTAGCGAAATACAGCAACACTTCAGAATTATGCTGGAGAGAATGTTAGGGGACCACCATACCCACATATTTTGGGATTGTCCCAAAATACATACATCTTGGAGGGATATTCAAGGGGAGATTAAACAAATTATGGGAGTTGACATTCCTTTTGAGCCAGCGGTCTTTGTACTTGGTGAGATTCCGGGGGGAATAGTAACCAAGGACCAGATAGATATACAGTATCTGCTTGGGGTGTTGGGGTGATCACAAAACATGTTTTTACTGTGTGTTGGAGAAATGTAAAGCCACCAACTATCCAGCAATAGAGGGAGAGGCTAAAACATACAGTATATCTGATGGAAAGCATTACAGCTAGACTACATATGAGGACAGAGGATTTCAATATCAGATGGACACCGGTAGTACTGCAGTTGCCCAGACTGATTGGGGATGAAGTCCCCCCTTAAAGTCGTTGGATGGGAGTTGATTGAACGGCCTGGTTGCCTGTCCTCCCTGGCCAGAGTGTCCTGAAGGTCATGTACTGTATGGTGATTGGTGCTGTTTGAATAATGATTTTTGGTTGCCTGTGTCTGTGGTGTGGTTTGATCTAATTTTTGTGTATGTCCGTATGTCCATATAATGTGATCACAGAATGAAAGAAAATGGAAATAAAAGTCAAGTGCAAAAAGGTCTATACACTGACAATGCCACTGTTTGATAAAGATAATTTACCACATTTTATGACTGACTATTTTAGTGTCTGTCTCCTGGCTATTTTTGTTTTATTGTTCATTTCTGGCTTGTTGGAGAAGCTGTGCATGTTTCCTGCACAGCATTGTCATTCCTAATCAATACAATCATCTGAGTGCTTTCTGACAACATACTGTATAATCATGTTCATCCCACAGAAGACTCCAGTTAGTACATTTCTCATGAGGGCCTCTCTGGGAAGCAGCGAGCAGGTTGTTTTTTTGTTGCTGTTAGCACCATAGGGGCAGAGAACCTCTTCCTTAGCCTATCCCAGGGGCACGGTTATTGGTCAGCCGCGCGCATTTCCGTCCCCCCTCCTTTCTTTTCTCTCTGTAGAGAGGAAGTGGTGGATGAGATCGTCTTGCGAACATGTGCTCCGTGCAGAGTGTGTCATGCACACATCCTGCACATGTGTGTGTGTAACACGGAATGGACGAAATGTCCCTTTTGCTTTGACATTTGCCTTTCAATCTCGTGGCAGCGTTGTCTAGCAACAATGACATGTCATTGTTGCCTGTGGTCATTTAAGCTATTCCCTCTACACTGAAAATATGTGGGATGATACAGCTATCGAGCATCAAGTCAATCGGATAGCTCACATACTGTACATCTACTGACATGAAAGAAACACACAGACACACACACACACACACACACACACACACACACACACACACACACACACACACACACACACACACACACACACACACACACACACACACACACACACACACACACACACACACACACACATATGCACACACATATGCACGCACGCACACACAAGGGAACAAGGGAAATGTGCATACCAGGGATTTCTGAGGTTGGCCTGACCCAGATCCAACATGTGCAGATGACACTCTCCCACTCATCAGCATACACATACACATGCACACGCACACACATACAGACAGACAGACAGACAGACACAGACATTCTCGCTTTTCACACACACACACACACACACACACACACACACACACACACACACACACACACACACACACACACACACACACACACACACACACACACACACACACACACACTTGCAAAATTACTAGTGCACATAGCTTGCACCATACGCTTTTTCTGTACACATGCAGTAAATCTACATCACTCCTCTTATTTAAAGACCACAGCACATACTAAAAGATGAAGTCAGAATCAAACAATAATGACTTAACAACAATACTTGTTGTTCCAATGACTTTGTGCTCTTGTCCTGCATAGATAAATAAGATACTAGTGACCACACTGTCAGTTCTGCCGATAGTCGCTGTGATTTCCCAAGGTGCCTCAGCAGAAGTCAGTCCCTTTTATGGCTGACATTCTCCGTAGGGTGCATATCCCTATTTATAACTCTTGAAACTGTCACAGTGGCACGGAAACCTGAGATGGCTGCAGAGGGGAAGGCGAGTGGAGGAGGCGGGGCATGTGCACAGATGGACGGGGGAACATGGCGAGTCTGTGTTTCTGTGTTAATTAGAACCTGTCACATGAACAGCTGACAAGGCCTGCACTTGTTGAGTGAGCTGAGAGTATGTGCACGCATGCTGCTTCGATTTATTGTATGGAAGTTGATTGTCATTGCAGAGTCACTCATTTTAGTTAACAAATCTCACAGGGCACAGAGGTTTGTTACAAAACTACAAACCTCTAACTCAATCACTATGCCCTCTGTATGAGTGGGCTGGCCTTCTTTAGCACTGGTGTAGTCACTGTTACCATTTCATTTATAAAGCCATACCGAAACAACTCCCATATACATAATATACAGTTTATGTGTTGTCCAGCAGAGATTAGTCTGCCACACTAATGACTATCAGCTTTTTTTCACAAAACAGTACTTTGTTAAAATTGCTTAAGGCTCATTTTTTTTTAAAAATATTGAATGTGTCTGCTTCTTTGTCCTGGAATGAGCTTCAAAAATTCATGAAATTGCAGGAGCTTGAATTATTGATGATAATTACGATGACAACTATGATGATGATGATTATGATGTTG
The DNA here is from genome assembly GCF_963454915.1 of Gymnoscopelus microlampas. NCBI lineage: Eukaryota > Metazoa > Chordata > Actinopteri > Myctophiformes > Myctophidae > Gymnoscopelus > Gymnoscopelus microlampas. The sequence continues at coordinate 15,050,753 of NC_139952.1, read as the reverse complement.
ACAAGTTAGGGTTAAAAATAATGTAGAACAATGTTAGGGAAATGTTTTGATGGCATATTGTCTGCAATAGACAATGTTACTTTTTTACTTCCATGTATAATGCAATTTGATAAAAGAAGCAACAAATATTTATGGCAGTAAACCACACCACAGGCCTCAAAATTAAAACGTATTACAAAATCTTTAATTTAGAATTGCAGTGCTATTGTCACAGTAATGTATTTTGCGTCGTGCTTAATCAGGCACTTTTCTGTCTGTAACTTTGTACTGCTTTTTTTGGCCTGATCTCTTGCAAATCAGGATTTAGCTTTTGTTCCAGTTATGGTTAGGTTACTCAGTACAGAGAACTGATTTTACTTCTGCATTGTGAATAAGTACCCCTTGTGCAATTGTTTATTGTATGGTTTCATAGATATATATTTGTTATACTTTTGTACCCTTGTTTTCCAATTCTACCTACTCCTCTTGTTCTCATATCAGTAGACACTGGAGGAAGCACACAGCCACGCCTGTGCTCCAGACAGTCCACATACGCATTATGATAATAACCAGTTGGTTAAAAACCTGCAGCATAAGCCCAGCCAGGGAGAGTGACTTCAGCCTCTGAGAGCCATCATATTTCCTTCCATTTTGGATGGTTTCGACCCAACTTCTTTCTTCCATTCCTTTCATCTCAATGAATGGCCCTGGAATTAAATTTCCAGAACTTCTGTTGTTCAGATTCTGTCAGTAGCTTAGACATGAGCACATTGAGCAGGCACTCCCGCACTCCCTTGTCACTCCCTTTGCTACAATATTGGTCTACAATTATTTATCTTCTCCTTTGGAGGCGATCTAACATCTTGTTGTTCAGATGTAGTTTATGCGTCATCGTAACAGATGGGGGCAGGGGCCTATAATTCACATCACATTATCCTACCATTAGTATTCTACTATGCTGCCTCAGTTTAACCACGTAAGCCCTACTACAATTTGACTGGGGTCCCCCAGGGGTCTATACTTGGTCCCCTCCTTTTTTCCCTAAACAATCCAATCTCTTCACCGAAAGTAGAATTTTGTGTGGGACAATTCTTTTTCAACTTTATTGACAAAATGCCAGGTTGAAAGTGGTTGTGTTGGCTGGTTGTATGGCAAGATACTAGAAGGGGGCAGTTGGTGAGAGGCCCAGGGTTAACCTGTGATTTATGTGGTTCAGTGGGTGTTTGGACGGGCCCAAGGAGCATGTCACGCCCCATCTGCCCACCATTGGCCGAGGTAGAGTCAGAGAGCTGGCTTTGAGCCCCTCATGTGAACTACCTCAGCATCTCTACTCCTCTACTCCTCGAGTCTATACAATAAGGACTCAATAAGAGTCCTTATTCCCATGTCCCATAATCATCGTCTGTGCCCATTTGTCTCTGTCCTTTGTCTCCCCTACTAATTTTCTCATTTATTTCTCTGTCATTATGGATATAGCTACTTTCACTCTCTCATCATCCTTGTTTTCTCAGTATAACTTTCTACACAGTAACATTATCAGTGTTAATGTATCCTTTTGTAACCCAGAGAATGTACATGACAGATTCCATTTGTACACTCAAATCAAGTTGACACTGGGGATTTCCACAGGTCATTGTGGAAGTGTGCAGTGCAATTTGTTTGTCCTTTATCCTCCTATCCCCTCCTGCCGCCTCCTGTGTCCCGACTACCTCTAACTAACACCCTGTCCCATCCCATCCCCTGCCATGTGGCCTTATAGCTCTGTGTAGATTGGCTGGAAGGATGGGGGATGAGGCACTGACTTGGACTCTCAGACAAGCAGCAGCTGAACAGCCAAAACCCAGTGACAATTTTAGGAAGGTCACCAAGTGTGAAAACAAAGTCAGAGCAGAAATGAAAACAGGATGTTTTTAGTTTTTGGCTCAATGTAAACTCTTTGTCACCCCCCTCAAAGGTCACAGGTTAGAGTGTCTGGCCCAATGACTGAGCGCCGTGAGCGGCCTTACAGTATGATGCTTATCTCGGGAGATAGAAATCCACAGATCCTCTGCATGTGATGTGCTGCTGAATGGACATTTGATTTGTCTGCCGGACCGGTATTATTTCACATGACTGGGCAGTCCCAGTCACATGGAATTATGGAATGTAAATTGCAATGTCACCACAGTTTATATTTTATACATGCCTGTTGAAATGGGTATACTGTTAAATTATGATATCAAAGTTTTACCCAAACTTAACTTTACTTAATCCGATAATAAATATAATAATAGGCAGATTGCAAGATGATCCCTACTGATTTGTGATTCCACAACCTTCCCTCTAGATCTAGAATCATCCTTAGGCCAAAAGGAATTTTGTAGCTTTTCACAGTTAAGGTTTTATTTCACTTGAAAACCTCTGGGAATGTCGGTTCAAACTGCTTTGGTACAGCTGAGTTTAGGTAGCAGCTGGCCTTTAGTATACACATGTTTTTTTTACTTCATACCCAAGCGTGGCATGAATATCTGTCAACTGTTTGCCTTCTAGCCTGACATTCCGGGTATCAGAGGTGTAAACAGATTTAAGGAAAAGACTGCCTCTGCGGAACTGAAGGCAGAAGTGCAGTGTAAGGTGTACAGCATCTGGCAGCATTCATTCTAGCAGGTTGACAGAAAGGTGTGTGAGCAGGGTGTGAATGCCATGAGTTGTTAATGTAATGGTGGATAACAGACTGTAAGTGTTGGGCTAATGATGCTAGTGAAGGCTGTCAGTTTTTAACAACTTAATACCTGCCGTATATACAGTACTTTGTCGTACAACAGATCATAACGAAAATTGCTGATGTGAGCTTGTAGATCAGCATTTTTTTGTTTGTGTTTACATTTTGATAAATTGTACATTTACATAGGGGTGCCGCCAGGGTTAAAGCGTTTTTTGCTGCTGGTCAGGGAAATTCAGTAGGCTGCTCCAAACACTTTTTAGTCGAACAGGCCAAAGGTCAAGGTCACATACAAGGATGGATGGATTCATCAAACAAAATATCAGCAGGCTGCCACAAAGAGATGATTAAGATGAAAAGGTCAAAGGTCAAGGTCACAATCAAGGGATGTACCACAAGAGATGTTTTTTTTCTGTGATAATCTAAGCAGTTATCACATTGTGTGTATTGTACACATGGCACCAGTTGTCCACGTGATCATGGATAAAATATTAATCTATTTTTTTTCTGTCTTCCAGCTCTGCCCTTGCCTATTGAATCCCATACCATCCAGAATGAGGATAAGGTGCCAGCAAAGGAGCTTCTGACTCCCAATGACTCAGGCGTCTCAGACCTCTCTCCCAATACAGACTCCAGCCCCAAAACAGACCTCTCTACCAAGACAGACCCCTCCTCCAAGACAGATGCCAGGCCAACCACCCCTGGCTCCAGCCCCAGCCCTCAGCCCAAAAAAGAAAAAGGTGCACTGCCAGCTATACACTTACACTTTGTTTGATTAGGATATAGCTCTAGCCTCTAGTCATGGTGTGAGCAAACATTGTGAACGTAAAAGGTTCTGAACATTCGCGAACATTCGTCAAAAATAGCCGATCTACAAGCTCAGGTTCACGTTGCAACGGCATGCGTTGTGAGCTTATAGTTTGGCAATTTTCAGCAAAGAGATTTGGCGTTGAGGGAAAAAAGGACTGGGCCATGTACAGACCCCTGGGGGACCCCAGTTAAGTAAGCAATCTATAGAGGGTTTAAGTGGTTAAAGCGGATAAAGAAATCATGCTTTATCTTCACATGTAGGATCTACACATGTTTTAATGAATGCCAAGTCCTTAAAGGGCCCAGTTCCACAGATGGTGATGGCTGAGTGCCAAACTCTCATTCTGTACAGTATGTATGAAAAGACAGGGGGTGTATAGTGCGGAGGAAGACTGATGGTGGTATGAGGAGGTGCAGCAGGAGAGGGGCGGGTCAACACTAATAAAAGACCTCCGGGCCCAGGAGGGTTGTTGACTTGTTGTCAGCTCTCCAGAGTATCTTCAGATTGACCAGACTAAAGCGTAGCCGGGGCATAGGGAACTATTTGAATGTGGGGAAGGGGAAAAGACGGGTTGCCATGGAGATGGGGCTCCAGGGCTGCAGGGTGCGATTGGTTGAGAATTCATGACACACATTTTGCATAGCATGGAGAACCCACAAGAGGAAGCAGGCTCTGCAGGCACCCCGGTGGGGCGGACCCCGTTTTCTGTACAGCTCCGTCGTAGCCAATCGTTTTGCCCCACGACCACAGAGAGAGAGAGAGAGAGAGAGAGAGAGAGAGAGAGAGAGAGAGAGAGAGAGAGAGAGAGAGAGAGAGAGAGAGAGAGAGAGAGAGAGAGAGAGAGAGAGAGAGAGAGAGAGAGAGAGAGAGAGAGAGAGAGAGAGAGAGAGAGAGAGAGAGAGAGAGAGAGAGAGAGAGAGAGAGAGAGAGAGAGAGAGAGAGAGAGAGAGAGAGAGATCAGTTGTACAGCTGGATCATGACAAGAAAAATCCTCCCTGTTTTTATGACCATTCATATGAACTATGAATGAGGTTTATCAAATTCATTGGAGATGGTGCTGCATTCAATTTATATAGAATTAGGATAGAACCTCCTTTGTACTCATTAGATGCCCTCAATATCAACTGCTGTGGTGGTATAGTTCCATCTCTGTTTCTGATGTGCAATTAAGATGAATTTAAAAAAACAAGACAGAATCTAATAATGATGTGACTCCTGTGTCTAATCTAAAGCTATCGATGGCAAGTTACTTGGTGTGCAGTCTGTGAATTAAATGAATTGTTAGCTTCAGACAAGTGCTGCAATAAGCAAGGGATAATGCATGGGGAGGTAGTCATTATTGAAATTTAAAGCCCGACAGGGCGATTAACCACCGAGGCGAAGCCGAGGTGGTTAATCGCCCTGAAGGGCTTTAAATGTCAATAATGACTACCTCCCCATGCATTATCCCGCTTATTACACGGCTACTTAATAAATACATAAATACATTTACCCAAAAGTAACAACAAAACGAAGTATTTCCTTGCTTACGGCAATGAAAGTATTCCATAAGTATTGGGCTGGGCGGACAAGTTCGCCTCGCAAAAACAAATGACGAAATGGAAAAAAACTCGCCCCAAAACACACTCGCCCCCCATTCTATTTACTGCCGATTTGCCTGTAATACCGCCGGATTTGCCCCGGGGCGACTATGTTTTGGGGCGAGCGTTTTGGTATTCCCCCGTTGTTGCGCCACGATAAACAAGGAAGTGTAGTGGATCAAATAGAATGACTTTTCGGTCATTGCATCGTCTATTTCTCACTTCAAATGTTTTCAAAAACATTCTTGAGAGCAACGTTTAGTTGTAAATGACATTGTTTGTTTGTTTACATGGCTGTCATGTTGGATAAAGCATAAAATCAAGCAGCGCAGGTTGATATGAGCAGGTGTTCTGAGTCTCTGATTAGACAGCGGTCCGTTATTGAGCTCATCGGTCATTATCCAGAAATAATGACCGATGACTGACCAATCAGAATCGAGCATTCAACCAAGCCGTGTAATAAGTGTTAATAGCAGTATTCACATATCTGAACAGTCTGTTCTATGGTACAGCGAGTTGCACTGTTCATTTTCTATTTCTGGACATCATAAATACTGTATAGCTGTGATTGTTCTCCGTCTTTGGTGACATATTGATATTGTAACAGGCATACAGACAAACCTAGTACATACTAGACAGCTCGGCCTTAAGCCACGCTGCAAAAAATCACAGCAATGTTTGTTTTAGATAAGAGATTTAATTAAAAGCCTTTTTTATTTATTTTCTCCCTACAGATGCGGTGAGCTCAGAGCAACGACAGAAGCTTGCCAAAGAGCGAAGGGAGGAGAGGGCCAAATATATTGGTAAATCCACACAGACCTGAATCAGTGTTATCATCTAGCTTTGTGCTGTGTTCACATTCTGACCGGTAGACACAGATAGACACTAATGTATTGTTTTCTTTGCAATGCATGAATTTGTAGTCACTAACCTGGTACAGTATGTGCAGACTTCTATTCTATTTCACTGTCTTCAACCTTTAGTTTAAAAGAAAAGATCAATCGTACAAACTCGTGGCCACGATGCAATGGGAATTTATTAACCAATAGCCAATTAAAGCTGCATCTGTAACTTTACTTTTCTACTGGGAATTCGATAGAGCACACCTGCTTGCTCAGGGGAGATTTAATTGTATTCACAAAGTTACATAGTGTAGCTTTAAGCCCTATTGTATATTATGTGAATGCCGATCTACAAGCTCACAACACATTGCATTGTGAGCATGTAGATCAGCTGTTTTTTGTGAAAATCTTCACTTTGATGACGTGCCCAAAGGAGGGATGCCGTATTTCCACACTTGTCTTCTTCAGGGTTTGATCTCACCCTAAAGAAGACACGATGTGTTGAAAAGTTGGTATTTGTGTAATAAATTCCCATTACCTCATGGCTACAAGTTTATGTGACTGCCTTTTCCTTTTAAACTTTGACCTTTTCACTGTGGTCGGCACCTCGGTAATACTGGTGCCTGTCCGTTGTTTTGACTGTCTTCAATCTGTCTATGTCTCTCGTTCCATCTCTACTGTCATGGGCTCTGCCCTTGGTGTGATCTTTGTTGACACCTTATATTGTTTCCCCTTGCATGGCTTCAGAACAGCAAACTCGGGTGCAAGGTAAGATGTCCCACTAAAACCTACCTACAGCATATGCCATTTCAAAACTCTTTTTCCCCCCCTCCTTGTCTGTTCTGGTGAGGCCTAATTGTTTACTTTCTTCCATTTATGAATCCATTTATCCTTCATAAAAGCCTCAGAACTCTTCACAAGCTTTACTTAATTTGAGTTCACACAAACTTGTCTACTGCCATGCAATCCTGTAATATATTCAAAGTTCTTAATTCCTTCATTTCACCCATCTCAGTGTGCATGTACAGGCTTGTGATTATTATTATTTTTTGTTATTTGTTATACATACTTTTATTTGAGAAGATTAAAGCTGCACTATGTAGTTTTCCTTTTCTACCCCCAATTTTTATAGAGCTTTTATTTATTTTTTAAAGAGCCTGCCTGCTTGCTCGGGTTAATTTAATCTTGACCATCAGCATCAGGTAAAAATTCGTGTCAGATCCTGTGTCTAGGTGAGACATGACCTTTGACACCATCTAAATGTCTCAATAGAAGAGCAAGGAGATACAACCACCCCAATTGTATAGGTTATATTGAATTAACATACTCTACCATACAGATTGGACAAAATGAAAATGTATTCATTACAAAAAAGTTACAGTGCCACTTTAAAACTTTTCATTTTTTTTTCTTGTAACAATATTTTGTAACACCAAACAGATTTTAATCTCAGATAACTTCTTGGTTAAATAAATACAATGTGCATTACGCTGCAAAATCTTGAACCATTAAAACCATTAGCCTCTTCTCTGGGGACTCATAATAACTGTTTAACCAGAGTTCCCCAGGGGTCTGTACTTGGCCCCCTCCTTTTTCCCCTCTACACCAAATATCTTTGCCGAAAATAGACAATCTACAAGCTAACAACACATCGCAACACAACATGTTGTGAGATTGTAGATCTGCTATTGTCTGCGAATGTTAGCCCCCAGAATATAGACGCTATGGTTCATGTGGAAGCCAACAAGAGACTTATTAAGTGGGTGCTTATTCTGCTGAGATGTCCTGCAATGCCAAAGGCAATTGGCATGGAAAATGGGTAGTCATTACCGTGAACTGAGACCATTTCCTCTCAGACAGATTATATTTAATTACATCTTTCATTAACATCATTAATGAAGAGTGCAGACCATGCCACACAATTGTTTAAGACTCATTCTGATGCCTTCTACAGATCTGAAATCTATTTGACTAAACCTGTCTACATTCAGTGACTGTAAGCAAAGTTCTTACTCTTCTCTTGTGGCCAATTTTGACACGACCAAAACGTTGCTTCACATTAAACTTTACTCTTGACCGTGCAAGTGGCACGGCTTTTATTGTTGATATTTTTGCCTACGCATTTTTGCCTTGGTATTTATTTTATGGATAACAAAACATGAAAGGTAAATGCAAATATGGTCATTATAGAAATGGATCCCTAAAACAAGTATTTCGAGCATTTCTGTTATCCAAGATGCCATGAAATTATTTTTCAAGGTAAAACTACATCTTTGTCAGATGGCAGATGCAGGGTGCAGACCATTAGCACAGACTCAGCTGCTTATTTCATTAATTCATAAAATTAAACAAGGGTGTAGTCAGTGACAGCCACACAATGCTTGGTCCACTGAAATATCTGCTTAATGGATTACTCATTTACTGCAGCACATATCAGCAACCTTTCGTATCCAATGATTGTAAGTAATCTAGCACAGAGATTCAATTCAGATTCGATTCATTCATTCAAATTTCATGTCACTCCTACAACATCTTACTAACTTCTACACACTTTAAACTCAGCTTTAATCACTTACTGTAAGTCCTATACACCTATAATAGCTAGAAATATCCGATCTACAAGCTCACACAGCTATTTTCACAATGTTTGATTTTAGTTTTTTATTCATTTTGACATTTAGAGAGAGAACTGTAACTGGCCAAGTGTAGACTGCCACCCACCCTGCTGAACATGTGTTGTCCTGGAAGTGGTATATATGTGAAGCAGTGGAAAACAGGAAATGCCACTGTGTGAGATGTGGTGCATCTACAGTACCTTCAGGGGGGGAAGCCCGGCCTGGCGGAGAGAGAGAGAGGCACAGCTGCTCAACAGCATGCTGGGAATGTAAAGAAAGACGATTGATTGCCTTTTAATCGCTGTTGTTAGAAACGAGCCGTGGCAGTCAGACTGTGACGCTACGCTATCTGCTGGAGGGCACTGTAAAGCTCAGTGTGAAACTTCTTGTTTACTGTTCTCAGAACTCAGGGAGAGGATTACTGGGTAATAAACAGTGTGTCTCTCATCTGTTCTTTCCATTCCCTCCCCGTCCCAGTGTTGGCCTAATTTCTACTTCGTCACATGAAGTAAATAGCAGATCTTCAAGCGAAAATCATGTATTTACGTCAAGCCACTGCGCAGTTCCATTAAGTATTAATTAAGCTTTAGAAATGTAAGTGCGTCAAAGCCATTGGAGAATTGTTCCGCGTCACATTTGAAGAATTGTAGTAATACTCCCCATGTTAATTAATCCATTTGTAACTCTGAGAGTATACACATGGAACCAAATAGAATAGACCCTTTAGATGTGACATTGTATTAACGCGAAACCGATTTGAACAGTTGTCTTTTCAATATGTTTTGTTTTTCTTTTTATGTTTTGTCTGAGTTTTCTTTTATTGTCCTGTCTTTCTTTTCTTTTCTTTCTAGTAGTGTTCTAGGCCCAATTTTGCTCATTTCTTTGTGTCATCACTTCTTATTTCACTTGTTTAATCTGTATCCTATCTGAGTTCTTTATCATGATTGGATAAAAGTGGTAATAAATAAATACATTTTCTGTTTAATAAAGAGCTGGAGAGAGATATAGACTCTGTTACTGAACAAACACTCTATAGCAATGAGTACTATCATAATATAGAGCTATTTAACACTTATTTTAACAAAAGAAAATCACTTACCCTACCTTTAATACTCTCAAAGCTGAATTAACACTCACAAATGACAGTGCAGGAAACATGCACAAGGCTCTGTGTAACTTTGTTTCTTCTCTATTTCCTGTGTGTTTACTCGTGTTTCTATGTGTTTGGGTGACACCGTAGCGGCTAAGAAGGCCCAGTGGCTGGAGAAGGAGGAGAGGGCCCGGCGTCTGAGGGAGAGCCAGCTGGAGGAGCGCAGGAGGAAGCTGGAGGAGCAGAGGCTGAAGTTAGAGAAACGCAGGTCCTTGCTGGAGGAGAAACAGAGACAGAAACTGGAGAAGAACAAGGTGGGGCTATGGAAGTAGAGGCAGGGGTTTATTTAAAAAACCTTGAGAAGATTACAACCATCCGGTGGATTTACATAAACCATAATGCCTTGCACATCAACAGGGTTATCTGTAGGCCTAGCTGATTTGGGGTTTTAGCACTAACCTGTGTCATTAAAAAGTACCGACAAACTCCTTTAATTACTTCGCAAAAAACGTTCAGTTTGTGTCACAAGTTTTTGTGATAAACACAGCGTCCATGTATTCTTAATGTATTGCTACACTGGACTGTGCTATGAAGACTACTTTTGCAAGGCATTATGGGATTTGTACAGTAAAACCACCAGAGTCTCACACAGAGTGCTTTTATAGGCCATAATTGTTATCGGACATCATTTATGTCATAGAGCAAAAAATGACTCACACACGTCTCCTTTTTAGTTTTTGGATTGATTGAGTTCTTTATTGACAAATCGCATGTACAATTGATTACAAAAGCATACAATAGTCAAAAGGATAAACACCTTGAATTGTGCAAGGAGAAAGACGACGTGGGTATCTGGGAAAACTACAATACAATGAAAAACAATGTACTGTTGCATATATCAAATACAATTATAAATTTCAGTTACATTAATATCACAAGTAGGATCAGCAAACCTGAGTGCTACACCAGCCTGCATGGTTAAGAGTTGGACTAAGCATTGTTCAGCCATTTCTTATGCAAAGATTTGAATTTAGCCAATGAGATTGTGGACTTTAGGCTTTTGGGTAGCCCATTCCACACAACAGCAGTACAAGAACGTGTTCTTGCCCAGGCTGTTCTTGAATCAACAAGGTACAAAATCTGTGGAACTCCTTCTGGTGGAATAACTGTGGGTGTCACAGTAGTTAACCAGATAAATGGGTACCACATTGTTAACAATCCTATGGACCATGCACATTTTTATGTGCGATACTCTATCCTCCACTCTGAGCCACTTTAGAGAAGTAAAGTGGGTGGGGAGAAGATATGTTCTGCGATGGAGTTTAAAGATTAGTCTTATTAACTTGTTTTGTGAAGTCTGTAGCTTTGTTTTGAGAATCTTAGGGGTGTTGGAGTACCAGGAAGTGCAGGCATAGTCGAACTGTCATTGTATTAGTGCTGAAGCCAGTATTACTAGGGCACTTTGATCCACTAGAGATGATATTCTAGCAAGAGATTTAACTTTCTGATTGACTTTGGCGATAACTTTGAGTGCCATAATTTGTCCAGATAGGTTATTATCTATTGTGCAGCCTAAATATGTTAAAGATTCCTAGGCTGTAACTACGAAATCGCTTACTACCACTCTGAGTGCAGGAGTGTTGACCACAGACCTTATTTTCTGTATAAAATCTGTGGTAGAGGAGCATTGCACTTTGACGAGGGAACCCATTGCAAAAATCCAGGTTTTAGGATTTCAAACGGTAGCACCCGCATCACAGGCTTCCCTGGGATCAGTCGATTCAGGACCCTTATTGCATCATCTCTTACTGGCCTATCACTTCTCTGTCCTGCTAAAATAAAGGGTTCATTATGTATTGGTTCTGAATCTGGTCTGAGCCTGAACGAGTCAGAGAGTTGATTTTACAGTGAGACTGTGTTGTCTTTCCCCCTGCAGGAGAGATACGAGGCAGCCATCAAGAGGTCAACAAAGAAGACGTGGGCAGAGATCCGCCAACAGAGATGGTCCTGGGCCGGCGGACTCAACCAGACATCCCGCAGAGAAAGTGAGTCATACTGGAACACCAACCACAAAGAACAACATAGAGCATTAAGTTGGAGGGGTTGTGTTGCGGTCCGTGTGCCCCTCTTGTAATGGAAAACTCCCATGTTCAGTTCCCCGGTGTAGGCATTATGCGGAATATATGTGACATGCCGAAGAGTTGTTGAACCATTGTAATCAGTCTGGATGAGAATGTTTGTTGAATGCATTAAATTAAATAAATATAGAAGTAGCCAGGACTATGCTGTTGACAGACAGATGGATCTGCCAAGAACTCTGTATCACGCAGTACATAACAGGGTCTGGATCATTACCACAGCTGACGCAATTACTGAGTTTCTTATTTGCAGCTTGCTGTCATTAGGGAGGGGTACCACAGTTAACTCAGAGAGTCAGGAAAATGTTGGCTTTGAACAGTGACACAGAGTTGATATAGTCTCTAGGTTAATCAATTACGGTATGTAAATTGTTTTTCTTATGTTCCAAAATGGTCCCCTAAAGACGTTAGAAGCAGAAGGCTGAAGAGACACAGGTTGGCTGTCAAGTAACTGTTTCAGCAATGGTGGTGAGAACCTGTGAGCTAGACCCTCCGTTGCTGTTACTTCTGTAACATGTGATTATACCCATTCACACTATTACACAATCTTGTAACAGGAGCCTCTCTTGTGACACTGAGGTCTGACTTTTCGGAAGTGTGAATGACCCTGAATAAGTGTGTGTGTGTGTGTGTGTGTGTGTGTGTGTGTGTGTGTGTGTGTGTGTGTGTGTGTGTGTGTGTGCGTGTGCGTGTGTGCGCGTGAGTAAGTGAAGGAATGTGCTGATTCGGGCAAGAAATGGTCATCCTCAGAAGTGAAAGTAGCAGTGGACAGTTTCACAGCTATAAGGTAGAACTGTACTGCATACCTCAACCACTCCTTTCCTCACCTCTCCTAACCTCTCTTCATCTTGGTCCCCTGTACAGATTTGGAATGAACCGTTTTAGTGAATGAGATGTCAGATCCCCTTCACTAAACAACGTATAGATAGACAGTAGGGGGCGTGGTGAGATCCTACTGTTTTCCTCCAGGTGCTTCAATTGCACGACAGAGAGTTGCAAGACCACTAATCTCAGTTATGCAGGGGTGCAACCTCACTCTCTGCTCGCCCCTCCCTCAGCTGTTTCGCTAAATCCACAACTCCGCCCCAACTCGGGGCTCCACCCTCCCCTCACCCTGCGGGCCGTCTTGTGAACAGTTGTTGTGTTCTGTTGCGTTCTCTCCGGTGCAGGCAGATGCTCGGCCTCCACAGTCAACTTGCCAAGACAGGTGGAGCCTGTCATTAACAACAGGCTGTCCAAGTCCTCTGCCACGCTATGGAACTCCCCCAGCCGAAGTAAGGACGACCGCACCGGCGTCAGTGTCCACCAGGCCTCTTCTCCCCACCCTACCACTACCCCTCCCCCACCCTCCTTTCACCCCCCCCAAACTGGTGTTTTGGTTTTATTTTTATTATTATTATTCTAACTGTTGTTTCTGGTGGTCTGCCTGCCTGCCTGTGCTTGGTGACTGGTCATCTTACACCTTGCCCTCCTCCTCCCCTCCCTCTCTCACACTTCCTGGTCTCCTATGCATCGTGGCTTACTTTTTGATTTCGTCGGTGGTTGTTGTCTTCTATGCATTTTCGATCAGCCCTGACATCAATAAACCATATATTTTTGTGATGATTTTGGTACAGCGTCTCCTGGTCATATTTGGTCACGACATCCTCTTTTTCCATGCTCTTAAGTTTTCCCTTTTATGTTACTGTTGATGGTATGCTGTGTTGGTGTTGGTGGTGGTGGGTATTATAGTGTGGGTGTGGGTGGGAAGAGTTTTGATTCTTTATAAAGGCTTACAATTACGATTAGCTGAATGAACAGTGTTAAAAGTAATCTTTCATTTGACTTAGTGTGATAGAGATACGCCACCTTTTGCATGGTTAGATGGTCTAAATCTAACTGTTAGCACATATTTGAACATAAAAATAGTGTCACTCATTTCAACATATTCCTAAGTTGCTACACAAACATAGGCAGTGTTGTCATCATTTCAGATGTGTCACATCTCATATCATGCCTCATTATATAGACCGAATCACCCACAGTGCAATCAGCAGTTTGACTTTTAATCGCCCCACCACAATGGCTATTCAGGTTTGTCATCAGCACTCAAGATACTCTGATACCGCAGGAAAAGGTGTAACAGAATGTTGTCAGCCGAGAGATATCTCCTTCCAGAATGCATTTTTTATTTAGAATCCAATGGATGTATCAGCTCGTGTTTCTGGCCTGGGAGGTAGTACGCAGCAGGGGTTTTATACAGACAGACTTCCAATCCACAGTGGCTCTCTCAGTACAGCGTCTACTTGCCGCATCGGAGGAGGTGAAGGGAGAAAGAAAGAAAAAAACCTCACTGTTGCCTAGCAACAGGGGATAGTTGGGTTATCAGCCCAGTCATAAAACATGTTGTGAAAAAGATCCATCCAGCACACAGCAAAGGTGACCCTGCCCCCCCCCCCCTCCCATGCCATTATAGAACATGAGTCCGCTTGCATTCCACTCAGGTTATTTTGTCAAAAATGTTAACACATTTAGTTGTTCTTGGTGCTGTTATGATTGCACTATTATTCTATGTATATGTGTGTTGCTTGTATCACGCACATCGTTTTTGTCTTCTGCAGAGTAATGCTAGAGTGGGGAGGAGCTTGCTTCCTCTCAAACGATGACTCAGCTAATTCCGCTCACTTTCCCCTGCCGAAAAAAACAATCGACAGTTTGATATATTGTTAAGTGAGCCACACAGTCAAATTGACAGTGTTAATTGAATTCTGACTGGTCCTGTAAATGAACGCTTACTGTGCGTCTTTGTACAGCTTGCAGTGAATGTAAGTTCTAGATTTTGTTTGAGAGATAAGTAATCCACACACACCAATCTACCTGTACTCACGTCAAACCAGTGTACCTGTATCTCAAACTGGTGCAGCAGCAGAAAATACATTTAAAGGGGTCACTTTTTATAGAACTGCACTCATCGTCACAAATGCTGCGTCCATCTCTGTGTTTTCTTCCCTCTTGTGCAAATTGTGTACACCCTTTTGTATTCTGCTAGCAAAACAAACCTTTCTGGGGCAGCAGAAAGAGACAATGGAGGCATGGGAAGGAAAAGAGAAGCAAACATTTGAGAAGGAACAGTCCTGTAGTGAAGCTAATCAGTGAGATACACTTGAAAAGTGTCAATGCTGCAGATACAGAGTGGAAACTTGTGTATTCTTTTATCTCAGCTTTACGTCCAAGAGACTTGGACTCACTGAAATGCTGCAATGCAGCCTGTCCTTGTTTCAG